>NC_048567.1:45383111-45718825 GCF_013265735.2 Oncorhynchus mykiss
AGGTGACCTGCGAGAGCGCCAGCGTCATGGCGGCCACCCTGGCAAACGGCGGCTTCTGTCCAATCACGGGCGAGCGCGTGCTGAGCCCGGAGGCAGTGCGTGACACGCTGAGCCTCATGCACTCCTGCGGCATGTACGACTTCTCTGGCCAGTTCGCCTTCCACGTGAGTATACTGTACCTCGCCGCCATAGCTCATATAGCACCACAACACTGCGGTATATAAATGTTCCATAGTCTCCCGTTCTTTATCTGCTCTGACAAAAAAATAGCTTTCACCTGGCCTGTTTTGTTTTTCTTCAGAAAAGTGCAGATGAAAGAGAGGAGACAAGAAAAGGAAGCCATTTTACACTATTGAGATGTACCTTGAGTGTCAGTCCACAACATTGACTTTTGTGGTCCAGTTAAAGCACAGCTTATTCTGCCCAATACTGCCACTCTCTGACAAAATCTGCCCTTTCCTCCTGCCCAATACGACCCTTTTAGTCCCATCCAGCCTGTCTCTGCCCCACAATGTCCCCAATTGCCCTCCACTGGGCTCCAGTCGCTGTCCTTGCCAGAACAAACCAGGTCAATATTCTACCTATAGCCCCCATGGAGGATTATCCAATCAGATGTTGCGCGATTATCCAATCAAGTATTCCCACGCATAATAGGGAGACACGGGATCGTATACAAATGTAAACAAGGTTTGAAATGGTTATGTATTAGTCAAATATTATATCTGTTTTGGCTTCTTGCGGGTCAATTTGAAGTCTACAAATTATTCCCCAGACCATCCTCAAGAAAAAATTGGCCCTGCGGCTGAATCTAGTTGATCCCTGCCTTGCTTTCACTCTGTGTGTCTGTCTGCCACTCACTCTTAGTGTGTATAATGCCCTGGGCCTGTATTCACCTTGAGTCTCAGAGTAGGATTGTTAATATTGGATCACTTTTGTCTTGGATCATAATGAATAAGGGGAGCTGATCCTAGATAATGCACTACTTACAATTTGGGCCCTGATGTCCACAGAGTTGTGGGTAACCTCTCCCTGTGTCTTTGTGTCTATAGGTGGGCTTGCCAGCCAAGTCGGGCGTGGCAGGGGGCATCCTTCTGGTGGTGCCCAACGTTATGGGCATCATGTGCTGGTCTCCTCCGCTGGACAAGCTGGGCAACAGTGTCAGAGGCATTCAGTTCTGCACGGTACGGGGACACACTGACAAACACACATTGACACCTCCGAATAGACATACTCAGCCCCCCCCCACACACACACACACACACACACACACACACACACACACACACATTACTACTACCACCCTCACACATGATCATATTTCTGCTTCTTATTATATATCGCGCTCTCTGAGCCACCACTACATGTTAATCTTTCTACCATCAGAAATGAGCTAGCCTAGCCAAATAGTCCTCCTGGAGCATCTGAGGCCTCACAGAAACATCTTATTTAGTACATTTCCTGCTACAATTCAAACTGTATTGTTCCTGCAAGGGAACTAACTCATTGTGCAGACGAGTACATAGACATAAAACAATTTCCCAAGTTGGGATCAATAAAGTAACACTACTCTCTCCTGTTTACTATTCTCAAACGGGTATAAAAAAATTGGATGGATGCTAGTTTCTGTTTGCGCCAACTAAGCTGGTTATGGCATTTCACACAATGGTATGCTGTATGACTTGTGTTGCATAACAATATTTATGAATGGTACATACTGTATGTAGATGTATGTTTTACTTGTGATGTCCCATAGTGAACTAGTAGGTGCGTTCTCATTGAGGCCCAGTCATTGGCAGTGGGGTTACGTACAGATACAGCTCTGAGCCGTAGAGAGAGGCCCCACGCTAGTCTGTTCCTTAATAACAAAGTGATGATTGATTAGATCGCATGGCTGGAAAACAATGCCAGGAATCACTGTCAACATGTAGTTGAAGAACGCCAATGTTCTTTAACACTAGAACTGCCATAGGCCAACGGCCACTGACGTTTTGATTTTGTTTATAAAAATAAAAAAAACTCCTGCTCCTTCCCTGATTTTTTTTTTTCTTTTATATTTATTTTTTTCAAAATGTTTGTAGTTTGCAATACTCATTAAAAAAAAATCATAAACAGAAAATGATTTAGATCCTTTGCTCAGCCAGGCGCTAATGAGTCTCTCTCTCTCCTCCACTGAATGAATGACAAATAGATGAATGGTTGATAATTATGCACTTTACTTCACAATTGAATTCAAAATTAGGCCTAGTTGAACGACGAGGGAGAAGAGGTTGATTTAATTTAGAACAACAATAGTGCAGTGATGAGTTTATGCCTATTTATCAGCATTGTGGCTCATGATTAAACCAAATAATTTGAATGTGTGCCTTGCGGGTTGATATCATTCTCTTTCATGTTTTACTTTCTAAAAAGAAGCTGTTACTGTTTTATTTACTATTACTCTATTGCTAATCAAATTTATTGTAAGGGAAACGAAAACATGCTGTTGCATTAGGCCTTTAGAATAGTGCGAAACATGTCCTTGATTCTATCCTTGATGTCCTTGATTCTATGTTTGCTTCCGAGGGGAAGCAAACAATGCCAGTCAGCCTGTACAGCCGGCTCATCAACTATGCCGAAACTAATTTCACATGTAATAAGAGTTAGCCTAAAGATAAGATTACATTGACAATAGTCTGAGTGACAATATTGTCAGTTGTCAAATTTTTCATGAAGAGATGGGCGCAGCTTGGAATTGACAGATGCAGGGAAAGGAGCAACACTTTATCAAATCCTCATTCAGAGTCACATGCAGGTCAAACGTTTTGATTTCTATATAGTATCACAAAGGCATATTCTGCCGTTTATGACAATTACTGTTGTCAAATAAATAAATATTTCCAAATATCCCTTTTTTACAAGAATATCTGGGTTGTCTATACTTTCAGCACATGGCCAGTTGTGAGGCAGCTTTGCTCTGTCTACTAAGAAAAGACTAGTAACATAATACATTAAAATATGCTATTGTTTTATACATTTTCTTATTATCACAATGTTTCTTTAAACCTGCAAAAACTCAATTATAATTTTGTTCTGATGGATATAACTCTTGAAATGTTTTTTTTTTTTTAAATTTTATTTATAGACTAGAGTAACATAAGCTCATTCAATTGTTATTTGAAGTAATCGTTTTTTAGTATTCTAATATTACGTAAGACCTTCATAAACACAACCAAATTATGATTCTTCCGATAGCATATATGAAATGTGTTTATTAGAATGCTGATGTGTCATTGGCTGGAAGGAGGGTCCATCAAGGCCAGGTGTTCTCTAGCTGATACTTTTAACACCAGCAATTCTGGTGTTAACCTCTCTAGGGTATGTGGGACGCTAGCGTCCCACCTGGCCAACATCCAGTGAGATTGCAGAGCGCCAAATTCAAATACAGAAATACTCATTATGGAAATTCAGAAAAGATACAACTATTTTACATACCTCTTCATCCTACCCCCTCCTTTTTCGAACATTCTGTTAAAAATCGCGCAACATTTCAGCGTCCTGCTACTCATGCCAGGAATATAGTATATGCATATGATTAGTATGTGTGGATAGAAAACACTCTGAAGTTTCTAAAACTGGTTAAATCACGGCTGTGACTATAACAGAGCGTGTGTTTCATCGAAAAGCGCAAGAGAAACTGGTCACTGAAAGCTGAAAAAAGTATCCATGCGCCCCTTTCATTGTATTGTTTAAAGGAAACCAAATTTAATATGGACACGGATGCAATTCCTACAGCTTCCACACGATGTCGCCAAAAACGTAATTTCCATTGACAAAAATCCTTTGAGACATTACCAATAGATCCATCATTCCATCCAGCCTACAACAATCGATTTTGGAAGATTGAAAAATGCATATTGTTTTCTTGAGTAGCTGCTATTGAATACAGATCGCCCAGTGATCAATTTGATCGCTTATTAACGTTTACAAATACCTAAAGTTGGGTTACAAAAGTAGGTTGAAGTGTTTTGTCAAAGAATATAGGCAACTTATATAATTTTTTAAAATGACGTTGCGTGTTGGAAGAGAGCTTTTTTCCTGAAGCAGACAGGCTATACAAATGGATATTTTGGGCATTCATGGACGGATTTAATCGGGAAAAAGACCAATTTGTGATGTTTATGGGACATATAGGAGTGCCAACAAAGAATATCATCAAAGGTAATGAATGTTTTATATTTTATTTCTGCGTTTTTGTGTAGCGCCGGCTACGCTAATTATTTTGTTTACGTCGCCTTCAGGCATTTTGGGGTGTTGCATGTTATCAGATAATAGCTTCTCATGCTTTCGCCGAAAATTATTTTAAAAATCTGACTTGTTGGCTAGATTCACAACGAGTGTAGCTTTAATTCAATACCCTGCATGTGTATTTTAATGAACGTTTGAGTTTTAACGAGTACATTTAGCATTTAGCGTAGCGCATTTGCATTTCCAGGTGCCTACTTGAGACGTCTGCGTCTCAAGTAGGATCAAGAAGTTAAAGATCAACTTCTTGTGAATCCAACCACGGTGTCAGATTTCAAAAATGCTTTACGGCGAAAGCATACCTTACGATTATTTGAGAACATAGCCCAGCAGACAAATCATTAAAACAGTAACGAGCCAAGTAGAAGAGTCAGAAATAGAGATACAATTAATCACTTACCTTTGATGATCTTCATATGGTTGCACTCAGAAGACATTCATTTATTCAATAAATGTTCCCTTTGTTTGATAAAGTCTCTCTTTATATCCAAAAACCTCAGTTTTGTCCTCGCGTTTTCTTCAGTAATCCACAGGCTCAAACGCAGTCACTCACAACAGGCAGACAAAAAAATCAAAATTGTATATGTAAAGTTCATAGAAACATGTCAAACAATGTTTATATGCAATCCTCGGGTTGTTTTTAGCCTAAATAATCTATAATATTTCAACCGGACTATAACGTTGTTGATATAAAAGGTAAACAAGAAAGGCACTCTCTAGGTCGCGCGCATGAAAAAACTTTGTGACACGGCAGGGTCCACTCAATCAGACTGCTCTTACTCCCTCATTTTTCAGAATACAAGCCTGAAACAATTTCCACATCTAGTGGAAGGCATAGGAACTGCAATTTGAGTCCTAAGTCAATGGATACTGTAATGGCATTGAATAGAAAACTTCCTACTTCCTGAATGGATTTTTCTCAGGTTTTTGCCTGTCAAATCAGTTCTGTTATACTCAAGACACTATTTGTTTTCTATCCAAATCTACCAATTATATGCATATCCTATCTTCTGGGACTGAGTAGAAGGCAGTTTAATTTGGGAACGCTTTTCATCCAAAATTCCAAATGCTGCCTAGCCTAGAGAAGTTAACTTTACCTACTCATGTGACCTGGCATTGCCACTAGACCAATGGTTAGCGTCACCGGTTTCAGCACATAACATGTACGGACATGTCCGCATGGGATCGAATCCCAGCCCCACCGCTATTCTGATTCACTCTAGAGTTTAGATTTTTAGTCCGAGCTCTCTCTTTCTGTTTCTTTCACCCTCTATCTCACTCGCTCTCTCTGTCTGTCACTGTCTGTCTTTTTCTCTCTGTGTCTCCCTCCCTCCCTCTGTCAGAACATGACTCTCTCTGATTCTATGCGTTCCAGGACCTGGTGTCTCTCTTTAACTTCCACAACTACGACAACCTGAGGCACTTTGCCAAGAAGCACGATCCTCGCAGGGAGGGAGGCGACCAGAGGGTGAGTACACATAGAAACAACCATCCCCTTCACACACACACGCCTTTACACACGCCTTTACAGACGCACCCCTCTTTCATTGTTACCACACCTTCCCAGAATGACATAATGTGCCTGATTTAATGGTGCTAAATTGGCTGTAGCCGAGTATCTTAAGGGTTGCTAATGAGAGTTCCTAAAGAAAAATTGCTGCCCTAGTTATTTACACTCTAATTTATTGACATTTGGATTATGTTTGTGGATGTTTGATAATTTTAGGTATATTTTGGGGAATTTACTTGTTTATCTGGTTTGCCCTTTTGGAGGGGGGGTTTGTCATTTAATTTGATTTAATCTCAAGGTCAGTAAGCTTTGGCATGCTTGGTTAAATATTAATGAAAGGTTAGGATTGATTTTGAATTATCCTTTCCTTTTGGTCTAATAGTGTTTTAATCCGTATGTTGAGAGGCAAGTGGCATCTCTGTCAGAGCAAACCAGACACACACACACACACACGCCAAACAGTCAGACACAATAAAGAAAGGCTAACACATTTTCCATTACATAGTTACAAAACTTAACATATTACCAACCACGCATAGATGGTCACAGACACACATCCCTAGAGCAGCCGCACTCGTGGCATGTGCAGGCAGACCCAACTAATCTGTTATCCCATGTTGCTTGAAACAGCAGTTTACCTTCGGACCAATGGATTACGAGAGCCTTCAGCAAGAGCTAGCTCTCAAAGACTCTCTGTGGAAAAAGGTGGTGCCCACTGATTGCCACGAGGACAGCTCCACCACTGTAGTCTATAGGATGGAGAGTGTCGGGGAGCGCAACTAGGACCCCCTCTCTCCTCCCTACCTCCCACCTTCTCCTGTCCCCTTTCTACACCCATATATGACTTCATATATTTATATAAATTATCAAGAGGATTATTTATTTCTGTAAGTTTTTATTTTATTTTTTTACATAATGTAATGTCACATTATGTACTGGTGATGAATGACAATTGATTCTACCTGGGTTACTGTACTTTTTTTTCCCCTCTTTTTTTTTCTTTCTGTGTGTCTGTGGCTGCAATCCAAACACTTAACAGACACACCCTCAGCCCTCAAATGAAGTGGACACTTCTGATGATATATCATGACGTCTGACGAGTTGACACTTGTAGGGCGAGGGAGGGAGGAAGGAATTCTTTTTAAATGAGTCGCCCTTGCCCGGAAATTCGTCACTTGTTCATCTCGCAACGATTGTGTTTTCATTCACCAGTAGCGTGTGGGTGCTTTATATGCGCAACAGTCAATTATGATTGCATGTCTACTTATATTAACTACATAATTATTAATATATGCCTACTGTATCATAGCTAGAAAATGAATTAGCTAACTAACGTTAGCCTGTCTAGTTGGAACTTCTGAAGACGGGGAATGTTTTTTATTTCTACAATTTCCAAAAGCTAACCAAACAAAAACATCATTACTTTTACGAGACGTGTTTGTGTAGCACAATTTGTAACTTCTTTACATTCCTTTTTACTTACACTTGTATGTTGACTCCATATTGACGTTGAGGTTTTAAGTTTTGGCGGACTTTTCTTAGCGGATGTACCATCATCGCGAATTGAATTATGGGGTGTTTCAGGCCCCGAAGCGAACATAATTGTACCCTCGCAAACTCTATTAAAAATGAGGGCTGAGGGGCTTGCGTTGCACACTTCCCTTGCTTGGCTAATCATTTGGACCGACGACAAATATGGCTGTGGGGATTCCCCCTAGGGAATAAGGCGAGGGTAAGTGGGTAAGTGGACGAGGGTGTGTCTTTTATGAGTTTGAAATGCATCTCTTGTGTTTTTGGGGTCCCTGCAGAGCTGAGGGAAGCCCTTCTGGCTGCCTGTCTAGAATGTCAGACTTTAGGGGCCTGAAGGGATTGCCTGGCTCAGATTGAGGCTTTGCAAGTAGACTTGATCCATTTCATGTGTGCTTCAATATCTAATGTGTTTGTTAACCAAAACGAGGGAGGTTTTCTCAAACCAAAAGCCAAGGGAAGATGTGGAGCGTTGTGCTTTGACACACATAAATATAATGTATCTCATTATATTTATATGCGTTGACAGGCTCTTAAGGTTACTACAAGCTTAACTCTGTTGATGTGTGTGTGTGTGTGTGTGAAGTGGGATTTTTGAAGTAGAGGACTCCTTTTGGTAACAGGATATCCTTGCCGGTCCCGCCCGTTTTTTGGGGGGGTTTTTTGGTCTTCATTTTTTGAAAACAAGGAACAGTAGGCTTCCTTTGCTTATAGTAGTAGGCTGGCTTTAACCTGGCGAAAAACATAGCAAGCTAGCTAGTCTTTTTTAGCTCCCCACATCCCCATGTGAAATAATCAGATTGATCATTTAGAAATATGCCCTGGCAAATGTTCTTCTACTTGCTGGTGTAACCTAAAACATTATCCCAGTTTGATATACTGATTGTGTATTCATTCCCATATCAGTTAAAAATAGAACAGCATTTATTTTTTTGTTGTAAAAAAAACACATGGCTAGCAAGTTGGCTACAGCAGGTAATACCATTTCACAGTAGCCTGGAATCACTAGTTACTATTTCTAAATAAAATAATGTTTTGGGTGGATTCAGTTGCGGAGATTATATTTGGTTATCAATGCAAAATAGTCTACTTTGATGAATTGCCTATATATATATATATATATATATCAGATCAAGGAACCAAGCAATAATACTGCCCCCACGGCCGCAGAAGTAATGATACTGCATGTCTAAATTTTCAGGTAGTAAAACGGTACGCCGAACGCCAGAGCTTTTTTCAAGGAACCGCCCCTTTTGTGATGAAAAATGACATTGCAACACTCCGATATTTGTGTCTGCATAGAGCTTGTAGTATGCTTTTAGAAGAGCAAACTGAGATTATAACGATAAGGCACTTATCAGGCGTGACACGGAGACGATATCAGTCGGACCATTCTAACTTGCATACCAGTGCTTTACCTTTCACATACCAGCAACGGATCTCACATGAGCCGATTTCTCAACTGCTGTTGAGTGGAGCGAAGCTTTTCATCAAGGACGTAAAAGGTGACTCATTCCACCCCCTTTTGTGTGTGTGTGCGCCTTTTTGTATTTGAGTGGTGTGTGTGTCTTTGTGTGTCTGTGTGTGTGTGTGTATACCATGTTCATCTAAGCTGTGACGCATGCTGAGGGGACCTTGACCCTGGCTCTGACAGACCGACAAGACACCGCACAAACCTTTAGTTTTCATGACATAGCCTAGTAGAATCCTGCTGGATCTATTCCGTTGGCAGTTGCAGTATGCATATGTCAGATGGCATATCGTGGTTATATAGGTCATACGTATATGTATTGTACAAGTCAGTATACCATTGAGAGAAAGTGTGATCACACATTGTTACCAATTTTATATTTAATCCGTATTATTACTGTGAATTACGCTTAGCTACCCTTAAAGAGGAAGGGGAAACCAGTTCCTCTTATCTATACTGTAGCTTAAGAATGCATCATGTTTATTTCCAATATGCACTGTACAGTATCTACAGTTTTCCCAAAGACTGTATTTGCCTGGCGTGTGTTTTTTGGGGGGGATTGTTATCTTGCAGTAATCTTGATGAAACTCAACAGCAGCGTAGAACGGCAAGGGAATCCACTTACTTCACAAACGTTGGCCACATTTGCACATGTACGTCAACCAGCAGGACACCGTGGGTGTCCTGCTGCTGGGGCTGTTTTTCTTGTTCAATGTTGTTATCCAATCATTCTTGAAACTGGACAGTTGAATTGGTATACACTGTTGTTGTAGTAGCCCTTTGTTACCCATGTCATGAATGTGCTCTTCTTCTCGTGGGACCCATATAAGTCTATGGGTCCCTTACCGGCCAAGGTTGGGGTCAATTTGAATTGAAGTCAAATCAGGAAGTGATTTAAATGTCAAATTCATAAATGGAAAGAATTTTGAAAGATACATGGCTTCTCCCTTTCAGTTTGTTGACAAGTTATTGAACATAGATGCCCTGTTTTTCAATTATTGAATTCGAATTTATTCATTGAATTGGAATTCCTGAATTGGCTGACTTGAACCCACCCTATCCCATATACTTTTAGTTAGTTTTTAGCTTCTTTTAGTATCAGACTTTTACTTAAAATATATTTTTGTTGTTTTGCCATGTCAATATGCTTGGACTTCATTTAAAATTGTGATTTGGAACTAGGACTACTATTTCACTAAGGATGTTTTTTTTTAAGTGTAGGCCTTAGATGTCAGTCAGTCAGTGTGTGGTGCAAAGCATTCACAAGTCTCTGCCACTGTGGAGTGAAGCTAGCTGTAGCTAGCCTAGCAGCTAACGTTAACTTGCTTGCTAATGCTAATTTACCAAATAATCAGTTCTGTTAAATCGATCCTATTTATTTGTACTGAAATTGTATCATTTTTTTCCCTTGCTACTCGTGTGTTCTGAAACACGTTTGAGTGTGTTTTCTAATGTCTTGCCCATGTTGACATAATATGGAGAATGCAGGGGCTGAAAGCTTGCAAGACTTAGGAGTTAGGATGACGTTAGAGGATACAGGAGGAAGTTATGGGGCTTACTGAACCTTTCTACTCTACTGCAAAATGTGACTAATAACCCCAATCAAATTTTACACAGGGGTTTTTTGAATGCCGTACCAGTATTTTCATTACAATTTCTGATTTTTTTTTAAATGATTTCACAGCAACATGTTTAATGTTTCCCACAATGTCATTATTTTACTTCAAATTGCATATTTTTGTATGATTTAATAAATGTGTTTGAATCCCACCTTGACATTTTAAAGTTCATTTTAGTCCTTGTATTCTTTTTCATTTTTCTGTTTCAATCCATATCTGTGCCTTGGAGAAAACAGCTGTAGCCCTCCAAGTCTAACACACTATACACACCAGCAGCCTACACTGTTAACTTATTGAGAATGTGTATCACTGCATTTAACATTAACTTCTCGTGAGCTCCTCAGATCTTAACCTGATCTACCTGGAGTGTTGATTTATTACCAAAACCAGTTTGAGTTAGTGTCTTGGGCATAAAAGGGTGTTGCTTTCACCTCATAGTAAAGACACTGACTCTTGGTGTGGATGAAAACACTAGGTATTTGTCTTGTAGAACTTTGTAGTTCTACAAGAGGCCAGTATTGCAAATACTAGCAAAGAGCTTCAGTAGTTGCAATGACAGGTGAAGTACCTGTTGAAATCATGTTGCCATTTTATAAACCAATAAAGTACTATAACCAACAAATACCTGTTTGTCAAATTACCACAACTGAAACTAAGTGGTTTAACCCTTTTTGTTTTATTAGTTAACAGGGGATTTTTTTCTTACTAGGAAATTGTGGTATCAATGGGTAGTTTTTGACATGTACCTTCAACACAATTGGTAATTTTGTATCTGGTTTGTACTAAACGGTGCCTAGAGGTTTTAATGAATCCTTAACAATCTGTAACGATCAGTAATTTAATGTTAACTAGTTGGTAATTCTTGTTTAATTACTGTTTTCACCATATAATTCCCAAGTAAATACTGTACCTGATCATGTCTGTGCTAAATACTTTGAAAGTGCAGTTTCTGTGACTAGCTTTGACTCTTCTGGTCGCAGTTCAACCTGAGCAGGAAAAAGAAAGGTGAGGGGGTGGGTGATTTGGGGAGGGGTCTTGTGTGGTATGCAGTGCAGTGCACCCTTTCAGAGTTAATGAAACCAATCAGAAGAGACCCCAGAATGCATTGTGCTTGATCTGTGTGAGCTTGGTCTGTATGCTCGCGCTCCGGTCATTGTTCTGAACCAGTTTTTACTTGGTGAGTTAAGTCAAGTGTGCTCTCTTTGCTGGCAACTGTGTTACTTGCTGTACTATGTCTGTCTGTATAGTATGGTTATTGTATTTCTGTTGTAGCCATTCGTTTTCAGCCTGTCAAGGAACATCCATCACACTTATAACAAACATGACTGAATAGTCACTGTTTCGGCTTCAGGGTGATAGCGTGGGTAATAACTATCAAAGTAGTTAAGTTATTGAGTAATAAGTCAAAATTAGCCTCTTTTGAGCCAGTTCTGTTTTAATAGGGTGAATTGTATACACTTTTGTATACAGTCTAGACATTTTTGTATGGGAATGTGCTGGACTACCCTTGACATGCTGTGCTCGCTTGTGTGTTGCAGTGTGATCTCACCAACAGTGACCTGTGTCTGTGCAGGGCTGGGCTGATATAGGCCAGATTGGATTCAAACACACATTATGATACCTGTGGGGGAGATGTAGTCACTGCCATAGAAATATAAGTAAATCGTGTAATTCTATGGCAGTGGCGATTTTGGTCCCATGCCTATGGTGTTACATTTCACCTATTGGCACAATGCTCAGACTGGGTGTGTCTAAGTGACTTGTCCGTGTCTAGCCTCTTAATAATCAAAAGAATCTCGGTCCAAAACGCCTCCCTGGCCCCATATGAACAGCGTGGTTCAGAGATTCTCTGCCCCACATTGGGTGTGTATACATTTGTTTATTTCAAAACTAGCCTACATAGCCCATGTTTGTTGATGACTGTGGGTTGGGAAAGGATGCTATCTTTTTTGTGGTAAATAATGCAAGTGACTTCAATGGCTTTCTTTGAACGGGGGGGGGGGGGGGATATTAGATTCACAGGAATACATCACATAAGATGAAGAAGCAATACTTCAAGCCGCAGCTCCATACTACTTGTCAGACAGAACTGATACTGTATACTGGTTGTTGGGGTGGGATTGGTGTCCGTGGGTGGCTTTTAACCATTGTATTGGTTTCCTCATGTCTTACTCAATAGTAGGAAGAAGTTGAGTCCAAATTGGATGTTGGGTACTATATTTATTGAATATTATATGAATCCTATAAATTTAAAAGGGCCAAATTGGTTGCAATCAATTAGCTTAATTTCTCAGATCAAATTCCATTGTAAGAAAATGTTGCAGAAATGCACATTTTATCTGCTTCTAACTATAAAAAACAATCTGAGATGATGGGTGTCATGGCTTGCTGAAATATGGGACGACTCTGCTTTGCGCTCTGCTGTCTAACTAGTTATTTTCTGCTACTGAGTTGTGACACTGATCTGCTAAATGCCTTTGCTCGTTAACAACGATATTTGTTCTGCTAGCTCTGCTACCTACGGCTATGCTGAGTTTTGCCCTGCTTTATTCTGTTTTGATTGGTGTTCTACTGTGATGTGGAGCTCCTATATGTTCTGTTTTGGGCAGTTGTCTCTGAATTCTGCAGCATCATCAAAATGATTCTGAGATGTTACTGAAACACTGCACAACTGTTCCTCCCCAAGCAAAAAAAACAACATCTAAATTGGTAATAACTCCATATTGTCATTAACTGAGTAATGCATTAATTGATTGGTTTACTGGTTTGTTGTGAATGTGAATCAAGGGTTTTATGCTTTTGATACCCCAGCACTGTTTGTTTTTTAATTCACTCTTTTAATTCAATCCAGTACAGTTGAGTATCTAAAGCATCTAATTCCGATCCAAACAGTAGTTCACATGATTAGACGTTGACGCTTTGAAGCTCTACCCACAATACCACCGCCACCCAAATGGGAAAAACATGAGACCATTTTACTGAAGGCAATGTCACTATGCCTTCAGTAATGTTTCAGCTCCCTCTAGTGGTTGATGATTAGATTAGAGAAAGCTACCACATACCCATAGCCTGCAATGCAGCAGAAAAGGCACACATAGTCTGCTAAAGCTTCAAGTTAGTAAATGGACCACATGAGAATAAGCTCAAATTGTATTCTATTTCTATGCTAGTGCCATAGTGTTACTCCCAATATGTGAATCTCTACCTTTTTATTTCTCCAATCAACTCTTTAGAAAACACTGCCAGAATCCAACCATAGTATCTGGTCTGTAGTCAATACTGGTAGCTCCTCAAACATGACTCAAGGCTCCTTAAGCATCTAATTGACTGGGTGGCAGAATCGAGAACCTTGGCTAATAAATCTGTCAATATCCCCTGTTGCCTACAGCTTGAGCCAGGACTCACGGTTTGCCTGGGGCTAGAGAACTCTCTTAACTCCTAAATCACTCCTAATACACTCACTACACAAACATACCCACTGGTCTTACCAACTGCTCAGTGGTCTCACTGCACACATAGTTAGTAGAATTTAATAATATATATATTTTGGGACAATATTAAATATTGACAGCTTTATTAGCCAAGTTTCTCTATTCTGCCAGCCAGTTAATAAGATGCCTTGAGTCATGTTTTGACAACACTAAAGTTAACAGGTCATATATGATCGTTTTTAATGATCATTGCTTATGATATAGGATGTAGCCTATTTCATGCTGCCATTTCTCAAAATAATGAAATATATGCTATTCAGTCAGTCACTATGAGAGATGCTTAGACACAAGGGGGTAAAAAAGTACTTCTGGCAAGTCTTACATGGCATTACATTCTACATAATTAATAATATTGCCATTGCCATGGGGTTTTTGTAAGGAGTTGATTGGGATCCAGAAGTCCTGATTGATGTTTGTCAGATTCCGCTTCTCTTTTAGCTGGTGAAGGACTGTGGTAGGGCACATCCCCCCCCCCCCCCCCCATGCATGTGTGTGTTTGCCTGTTTTCACAAACTGCCTTCCTCCTTCTCTCCAGGTCAAGTCTGTCATCAATCTCCTGTTTGCCGCCTACACCGGAGACGTCTCGGCACTAAGGAGGTACAGTACGCACCTCTTACACACAGATGACACACACACATTGAAAGGGACTTTTTTTTTCAATCATGTTAAATTGATAATACTTGAGTAGTTATACCTCTGTTCATAATGATCCGTCTTCTATTGTATCTCTGAATTACTTTGGTCTTCTTTCTCTGCCCGTTATCTTCCATCTGACACTGCTGCCCTTTTCTGTCTGTAGGTTTGCCCTCTCCTCCATGGACATGGAGCAGAGGGACTACGACTCCAGGACGGCTCTACATGTTGCAGCAGCAGAAGGTGTGTCTCACAGCCTCCCTCTTCCTGTCACACGGGGGCAAATTGTGTAATGTCAGGGTCCTCTGGGAGGGATTGGCAGACTTAGCCCCCTCTGTTTTCGTAGGGGTTAATTTGCTGTCCCTCGGCAGCTGCGCTGGCGTGGTGTGTGACGTCTTTGCTGCAGTGTGCGTAGGAGTGTGTGTGTGTGTGTGTTTTTTTTTGTTTCTTACGCAACTCTACCATCTGCTCTCCTTTCAGGACATGCAGAGGTGGTGCGCTTCCTCTTAGAGGCGTGCAAGGTGAACCCTGTTCCCAGGGATAGGTAAGCCCACAGAAACTTGTCTGTCTGCCTTGTGTGTGTTTAGGTGTGTGTTTTTTATTTTGTGTGTGTCTGGGTGGACGAGAGACGGTATCATATACTTGAGTGATAGTAAGCGTCTACAATGTACATTCTACAATACAAGTGTACTCCCACTCCAAAATAACACTTTTGTTTGTCCCCTGTCATTTTCAGAACAACTAGTGTTCGCTCCCAGAACTATTATGCCTTTTGTAGGCCAGTCTAACCCCAGTCAGTCACGCTCGTTATCTTCCCTATAGGTGGGACAACACTCCAATGGAGGAGGCCTTGCACTTTGGCCATCACGACGTGGTCACCATCCTCCAGGACTATCAAAACAAGTACAACCCACAAGAGGCCCCCAAGAAGAAGGTCAAGGAGACGACGGAGAACAACCTGGACGGCCTGCTGTAGTGTAGCCTTGCGAGCCAGCAGGTGGCACCACGCTGCTTTTATATCATCTCTACTATACTCGACTGCTGTTTTTGTGGTGGGATACGCTTTTTGGAGTGACTTTTTTTTTTGTCGACTTTGTATGATGTCGTATTTCTGAACTGTGTGTTTGATTGAACGTGTGTTTTTTTAAATATATTTTTTTATACTCCCTTTTACCGTAAGCGTTTTGTTTTACCTTTGTCGTGCGCTTTGCTCCTTTTGCGACCGTGTTGCTTACTTTTGCTGTATCTTGTCTCTCTTCCATCACCAAGTATGTGTGGTGTGTGTTAGGGTCCCAAATCAAAGTGCACAATCTGATTTGAATCTTTGTGACAATGGTGTATAATTATAAAGTGATATTATTATACATATTCTCCTACATGTAAATTATATATTTATGTACTGTTGAAAGTTAGTTCATTTCATGATATCAAGGACCAATACTTCCTGTAGTAGATCATCTAGCAGTTTGGTCTTCTTCCTGGAGGGCCACAATGTCCAGTAATCTTTGGCCAAATCAGGCACTCTCTATGGAGTGATATGATGTTGGCACTAATGTCACTCCGTACCATTCTAGCTACAGTGCTTCTTTTAAAGCCTGGTTGGACAGTTAAATAAACGGTAGGACATGATGGGCCACCACTAGGGTAGAGGCACTATATGGTCCTGTAGCCGCCTTAGTCACATGTAAAGGATGCCAGATGTTACCATACTTCCTATGCTTCCACTAGTCCGGGTTCAGACTTGTCTTGACTTTTTATCAACCCTACTGCATAGGAACTATATGCGCTTTCATTTCAATATAATTTTTCTGTACTTTGACTTTGTTTGGGAAGAGCTCAAGACCCTCTTTAATTTGTATATATTTTGTCTGTTTTTTCTCATTTATAACAGTGGAATTGTACTTCCCTATAGCTAAATACTGTATGTAATGCGCACAACACAGGCGGTTGTCTGTTTGTAGAGAGGTCTCTAAATCAGGAACTGCCGACACAACGGGGGTATCTGCGTCCCCATGATAAAACACTAGTCTGCCATCATACAGAATACTTTCTATCAAACCAATACAACAGGACTAAAGCCTACAAGTAAACCATCTACCCACTCTTCATCGGAAGCACTTTTCTGAAAGGAGCAAACCAATTGGATATGTTTTGTGTAAAAGAGCGGGCTAACGTGTTAAATACATAAACATATGGCAGTTGATATGAATATTGTCAAAGAAAATCCTCTTAGATGTCATTTTTTATGAATAAGCGTGTGCCTGTGGCCAGGAATCAATTTCCCCACAGTAGTTAAGATCAGCTGGTGTGTAAAGGACCATATTACACAATATAAACTAGGCTTAATTCAGGATTGGAATTATAGCGTAGTCATATTCCATTTAATTCCCAAAGAGTCTAAGAGATGAATGGAAAGTCCAGAATTACTTCTTGTATTTGTATGTTATGCTTTGCTACTTGAATATGCACAGTAGCGTTGTATCCTTGACAGGTGCAACAACAGTTGGTTGATTTAGTGTGTCAGTTTTGTGCATAGCCACTCATGAGGTCCAATATGAATGTCAAATCCATCCACTTGAGGAGTGACGCACAGTATGACATGAGCGATACCAAAAACATTACCACTTGCAGTCAATTTACAACCTGTTTTCATTTTTTTATTTGATGTTAACATGAATGTTAAGACCGCATGAAGCAATACTGTACAATAGATCAAATTATAAATGAACAACAATGGTAGTATTTTTTTCCCCCATAAGACCGATGTAGCATAAAGAACAGCTTCAATGACACAATGTAGAATAACCTTACGCAACGTTCTAATCCAGATAACGAATACACAGATGGAAAATCAAGTGGATTGGAAAGCCCTGTCCTCTATGTACATAACATCTCTACCACTACTTGTTGGTCTCTGTAAGGCAACGTGGCCGGTTTTCAGCAACTCCCCAGATCTGTCTGAGACGGTGACATTGTGTATAGAAAAATGTTCAAATGAAAGCCAAAGAATGATAACGGAACACGTTGCTACAGAAACTCAACCTCCTTCACCACTCCCAGTAGTCCGGGAAACACTAGACCTGAACCCTCCAATCAATCACCTCCATAACACTGTCGTATCCGTGACATACAGGGAAAGGTCTCAAAATCAGACATTGGTTTTGCTATTGTTGATTCAGTGAAAGGTAACCTTGCCTGTGACCTGAACTTGTCAGCTGCCTAGGCTTTAGCTCAGAGGGCGAACACAATATTGTGGCTTGCAGAAGACCGGAGTTTGAACCCCTGTAGGTCATATGGACAGATGGTTCAAGTCAGGTGTCACCTGTAGTTGCAGACCCGTCTAAAGTTCCAACTAGACAGTTCTGAATGTACTGCTAAACACGGATGTCCTTTTCTGTTCATATTTTAGGGCATAGTTGATGTGCAGATGTGCGATTGCTCCTGGCAGTGGAATATATACACATATTTATTTTAATAAACAAGGTTAAATAAATCAAAGCTATTCAGGCATGTGTGAGCCCTCTTCTTTGTCCTTAAATTAAACAGTGAAGTCCAAACATTTACCATTCATTTCTATTGGGCACAAAATTATCGAACAACCAAAACAAACAGCAAATGCATACAAGTGTGAGGAGTCACAAGCTTGGAATCATTGCGTGCTCGGATTATGGGACCAAATTCTAAACTTGACTACTTAAATTCACATAAGGGAATTTGTCACATTAACTTTTGGTCCCCTAAAATTAAGGGGCTATGTGCAAAAAGAGCTGTAATTTCTAAACGGTTCCCTCTATGTATGAAAAACCCTCAAATTAAAAGCTGACAGACTACACTTTAATCTCATTGTATCATTTCAAACCCATGGTGCTGGAGTACAGAGCCAAAACAACAACAAATGTGTCAAATGTCCCAATACTTTTGACGCTATAACAGCTTAACCATTTCACACTACATACGCATTCACAAAATATTATCCTGTCACACAGAATGACATTCCTTAATAGAAACAGCTGGACTTGAAGCCCCAAAATCTCATGCATGTACATTAAATCGACAGACTACATATGTATACAGTTTTAGTTGTATTTACAAAGGAAACCCAACAAATCTCTTCAATTTAATCAACATCTTCAGATCAGTTTGGTGCAGAGGGGTAACAAGTATTCCAAGGGGCGCTGCCTGAAGAGGGCAGGTTAGTTTGGGAAAGCTTCGCACATCTGTAGGAAGAGGGACATGAGAAATACCAGAATCAAGGACAATGGGCTGCATCTCAATAGTGGTATGCTGCACTGAGTGTGTACTCTCACATTGTAAAAATGCATGAATTATCCTTACATGAACGGTTTGGAAACACATGCTCTAGCTATGATGCTAGTCCAGCTGTTTTCTGATGATTAGACATGTGTTCTGTCTGGCTTGAAACCTACCATAGTCGGCTGGTGTGGCCCTTATTGAAACCTACCACAACAATTGCATACTCTTTCTCCTTGTCTCCTTCTCAAAACCCATTGGAGGTCAGGGAGTTGGGACCTCTGGCTTTGTCATCCAATGGGTTTTGAGAAGGATTCGAGGAGAAAGTATGTAATTGAGATCTTCCCAGCGTCTCTAATATGTGTGCGGCTGGTGCTGTCTGGCTGAAACCTACCACAGTATCAATCTCAGCAGGGTTAATAATCCTGGTCAGCTCTCCGTACACTTCAGCACTCATGGGCATCATGGTGTCCTGTAGTCTGGAGTGGCTGAGGAGAAACCCAACCAGCAGAAAATATCAACTTTAGACATGAATAACTCAAATCAATAAAACTCTAATCTAGAGGTAATTTGGCATTTACTGTACCTTTGTGTTATCATTATTTATTTACACCTTAATTTGACCTTTCATTGTACTTTGGGCTAGGTGGGTGTGTGATCTAAAACCAAGAAGGTGTTTCATAACAAGAATCACACTTACAATTCAGACACAGAGATAAGCTCCCTCTTAACGTAGCCAGCATCAGACACATAGATAAGATCCCTCTTAACGTAGCCAGCATCAGGCTTACTCGCCAACTCCATTGGCTCAGCGGCTGGGAAGGTCGAAGGTTATACACGTTTAGGGATCATAAAATCAGAACCAAGACATTATCAGTGGCCAGTATTTCAAATGGGAAAAATTGTGGCACAACAAAATATGAAAAAGTATGCAGTGAACAGTGTGTAGAAATAGCTTTGACTGGAATTGGAAGTCCACATCACCATTTTGACCTTTTTAACTACTATGTTTGAGCTGCGGTCGAGTGTTAGTGACCTTCTGTGGGGCGACTGTAGTAGCGTGCGAAGGCGCTGTCTTTGGGGATCCTGGGGTAGAGGTAGACCAGAGGGTTCTCAGGGATGTTCTCGGCAGCCATCACCTTGTAGTTGTGGAGGATGTCAGGGAAAGAGATGGCGGACAGCTTCTTCTTAGTGTAGGGCTCCACCGTGTGGAAATGGACATCTGCATGTTCATAGTTATACATAAATGAACACACAGAATGTGATAAGCGAATGTGTTCGCAGTCAGATTACCTGGTAAAATACGACAAAACGGAAACCCATCTACAAGGAGAGAGACGGACACACATTCATAATGTGTAAAAGAAACGACAAAAACATGTCTGTTTGCATGGGTATGTATGTATAGGCCATCATTGTAAATAAGATTTTGTTCTTAACTGACTTGCCTACTTAAATATAGGTTAAATAAATGTTACAGTATAGCTACAAACACACACACACACACACCGTCATTGGAGTGCTCCACCCAGGTAAAGGTGACGGCTCCCTCCCGGCTGCTCTCGCTGAAACGCAGCAGGAAAGTCCCAGGCTCCTTGTCCTTCAGCAGGGCCTTCTCTCTCTCCTTACTGACAAAGCCCATGATACACCTACATCCCAGTGATTCAATGGATTATAGCACAATAAAGTCACTTTTCACAAAACCTAGGCTTCAGACCTAGGCTTCAGAAAGGCCTACTGAAGAAATGCAGATAATGTGAAAATCAAAGCTCTTACCCGTCATTCCACAAACACAGGAGGTGACTCTTGATCAGGTCCAGGATTCCATCGATCCACAGCCAGAAGGGAAAGCCCTTCTCGTTCACATTCTGCTCAGGCAAAGATGCACTTACTACACAGATCATAGTAAAACACACAGGGGTTGGCCAAAACGCCAAACTTAAAGTGCGATGCTCACCTTGCAGAACATGGTCCAGGGGATGAGCCCATTAGGATTTCCTACAGCCTCTCGACCTGTCACAGGAGCATCCTAGTATTATTGGTTCACTTTAATGGAATGACCTTAGCTTACACTTATGAGCATTACATGGACACATGTCATAAGCTGTTTACATTTACATAACACTTGACATTTTTTGTCATTTTGCAGACGCTCTTATCCAGAGCGACTTACAGTTAGCGCATTCATCTTAAGTTAGCTCGGTGGGTCACGGGAGCCGGAGCTTGGACTGGGCTGAGCGGGAGGGCCCAGAGACCAGAGGTGGCAGAACGGAGTGCTCGTATTGGGGTGTAGGGTTTGAGAATAGCCTGAAAGTAACGAGGGCAGTTCCTTTGCTGCTCCATAGGCAAGCACCATGGTCTTGTAGTGGATACGAGTTTCGACTGGAAGGTATCGGAGTGTGCGAAGTAGCGGGGTGACATTGGAGAACTTGGGAAGGTTGAAAACCAGGCAGGCTGCAGCGTTCTGGATAAGTTGCAGGGGTTTGATGGCAGGAGATGACAATTGCCTGGATTAGGTTGCGATTGAGGTGGTGGGCCAACATCCAAGCTGAGATATCTTCCAGGCACGCAGAGATGCGTGTCGCCACCTGGGTGTCAGAAGGGGGGAGGGGGGAGAAAAGTAGTAGAGTGTCATCCGCATAGCAATGATATGATGGAGCCGAGTGACTCGGTGTATAGGATAAGAGGAGAGGGCCTACAACCGAGCCGTGGGGGACACCAGTAGTGAGAGTATGTGGTGCAGACAACAGATCCTCTCCATGTCACCTGGTAGGAGCTGCCTGACAGGTAGGATGCAATCCAATAGTGTGCAGCGCCTGAGACGTCCAGCCCTGAAAGGGTGGAGAGGAGGATTGGATGGGTGTCAAAGACAGCAGATAGATCTAGGAGGATGTGAACAGAGGAGAGAGTCAGCTTTGCCAGTGCGGAGAGCCTCCGTGACAAAGAGAAGAGCAGTCTCGGTTGAGTGACCCGTCTTGAAGCCTGACTGGTTAGGGTAAAGAAGATTGTTCTGAGAGAGGTAGTGAGGGAGTTGATCAGAGACAGCACACTCAAGTGTTTGGGAAAGAAAAGAAAGGGATACAGGTCTAGAGTTTTTTTTAAAACGTCAGATGGGGTCGAGTGTTGGTTTCTTGAGGAGGGGAATGACTCGGGCCATTTTGAAGTCGGATGGGACGCAGCCAGTGGTCAGAGATGAGTTGAGGAGGGAAGTGAGGAATGTTGATGATACTTTTTTATATGGTGAATAGATCTTAAGCAACAATTGCATTGTTAGCCATTATCTAAGATTAGTTAGCTAAATCAATTGGCCACCTAAACTCACTTGCCAGACATAAATGTCAAGAAAAACTATTGGCCATCTCACCTACAGTTGAAATCAAAAGTTTACATATACCTTAGCCAAATACATTTAAACTCAGTTTTTCACAATTCCTGACATTCAATCCTAGTAAAAATTCCCTGTCTTAGGTCAGTTAGGATGTGAAATGTCATAATAATAGTAGAGAGAACTATTTATTTATTTCAGCTTTTATTTATTTCATCACATTCCCAGTGGGTCAGAAGTTTACATACACTCAATTAGTATTTGGTAGCATTGCCTTTAAATTGTTTAACTTGGATCAAACATTTCAGAATCTTGGCCCATTCCTCCTGACAGAGCTGGTGTAACTGAGTCGGGTTTGTAGGCCTACTTGCTCGCACACGCTTCTTCAGTTCTGCCCACAAATTGTCAATGGGACTAAGGTCAAGGCTTTGTGATGGCCACTCCAATACCTTGACTTTGTTGTCCTTAAGCCATTTTGCCACAACTTTGGAAGTATGCTTGGGGTCATTGTCCATTTGGAAGACCCATTTGCGACCAAGCTTGAACTTCCTGACTGATGTCTTGAGATGTTGCTTGAATATATCCAAATAATTTTCCTCCCTCATGATGCCATGTATTTTGTGAAGTGCACCAGTCCCTCCTGCAGCAAAGCACCCCCACAATATGATGCTGCCACCCCCGTGGGATGGTATTCTTTGGCTTGCAAGACTCCCCCTTTTTCCTCCAAACATAACAATGGTCATTATGGCCAAACAGTTCTATTTTTGTTTCATCAGACCAGAGGACATTTCTCCAAAAAGTATGATCTTTGTCCCCATGTGCAGTTGCAAACCGTAGTCTGGCCTTTTAATGGCGGTTTTGGAGCAGTGGCTTCTTCCTTGCTGAGTGGCCTTTCAGGTTATGTTGATATAGGATTCATTGTACTGTGGATATAGATACTTTTGTACCTGTTTCCTACAGCATCTTCACAAGGTCCTTTGCTATTGTTTTGGGATTGATTTGCACTTTTTGCACCAAAGTACGTTAATCTCTAGGAGACAGAACGCGTCTCCTTCCTGAGCGGTAAGACCGCTGGGTGGTCCCATGGTGTTTATATTTGCGTACTATTGTTTGTACAGATGAACGTGGTACCTTCAGGCGTTTGGAAATTGCTCCCAAGGATGAACCAGACTTGTGGAGGTCTACAATTTTTTTTCTGAGATCTTGGCTGATTTCTTTTGATTTTCCCATGATGTCAAGCAAAGAGGTACTGAGTTGGAAAGTAGGCCTTGAAATACATCCACAGGTACAACTCCAATTCTCAAATTATGTCAATTAGCCTATCAAAGCTTCTAAAGCCCTCGTGTCATTTTCTGGAATTTTCCAAGCTGTTTAAAGGCAGTCAACTTAGTGTATGTAAACTTCTAGAATTGTGATACAGTGAATTATATGTGAAATAATCTGTCTGTAAACAATTGTTGCAAAAATGACTTGTGTCTTGCACAAATTAGATGTCCTAACCAACTTGCCAAAACTATAGTTTGTTAACAAGAAATTTGTGGAGTGGTTGAAAAACAAGTTTTAATGACTCCAACCTAAGTGTATGTGAACTAGTTTTAATGACTCCAACCTAAGTGTATGTAAACTTCAGACTTCAACTGTATTCATGTCTAAGCAACAAATGCGCCTTTATATCACAGACGGCTTTGCGGTGGCTGTGTCGTGGCACAAAACCACTCCTAGTCACAATACGATCTCCCTCTCCCAGACTCACCCAGGAGCTTGTCTCCCAGCATGCTCAGCTGCTCGTCGTTGAGGCCTCGCTTGGTTACGGAGGAGAACTGCCAACTCAGCACCTTCGACAACTGGCTCCAGGTGGCCTGGGACGGGCTCAGGAAGAACAGCAGATTCTGAAGGAGGAAAGAGAGGGACAGAGATGATCAGCTGAGCTGGGGTGGACAAACGCCTGCACATCCAGTAGCTCTTCAGAAATTGGCAGCCCATGGATCACATGACGGAAGAAAGCAGGAAAGGAAATATTTTGTGAGGTGAGAGGAGATGAGTACCTTGGACTCACTGGTCAGCATGTTGTACCACATGACAGAGGCCCAGGCGCTGGGCAGCTGGCTAATGTTGGAGATGACCACAATGGGCAGGGACATCGTCTGGACACACATACGCATTCACGCACACACACACACACACAGTCAGAAGGGAAAAGGGACATCAGTAGACAATAAGGTACCTTGGTACGTACTATTTATAAATATTGCTACCATGACTGTATACCATGTTTAGTAAAAGCTCCACAAAGTAGACTGTTGTTCTCACCTCCAGGTTGACCTGGAGTCCTGGCTGAGTGAGTTGTGTCTCAAAGCTGATGGAATGGAGCTCCTCTGTCACTATGAGAGGACCCTGAGTGGACACACACACGCAGGCTTTCTTTTGACAACGATGATAAGCTATTAAAGACTGTAGCTTAGCTTAGATTCAGCATTACCACACGTATAATGATTCAAATGAAAATAATTGTTATATTTCCTTACGTCGTTTGTTCTGTTGCCTGTAGCCTTTTGCTCCTTTAGTTGCTGGGGAAGAAAATAATTGTAGTTGAGATGCCACCTGCAGCACACAAATATCGATATGACATTTACAGTATACAGTACACTGAGTCTAGAAAACATTATGAACACCTGCTCTTTCCATTACATCGACTGACCTGGTGAATCCAGGTGAAAGCGATGATCTCTTATTGATGTCACTTGTTAAATAAACTTCAATCAGTGTAGATGAAGGGAAGGAGACGGGTTAAATAAGGATTTTTAAGCCTTGAGACAATTGAGCCATGGATTGTGTGTATGTGCCATTCAGAGGGTAAATGGAGGGTGAATGGGCAAGACAAAAGTGTTAAGTGCCTTTGAACGGGATATGGTAGTAGGCGCCAGGCGCACCGGTTTGTGTCAAGAACTGCAACGCTGCTGGATATTTCACGCTCAACATTTTCTCGTGTGTATCTTGAATGGTCCACCGCCCGAAGGACATCCAGCCAACTTGACACAACTGTGGGAAGCATTGGAGTCAACATGGGCCAGCCTCCCTGTGGAACGCTTTCGACACCCTGTATAGTCCATACCCAGACAAATTGAGTCTGTTCTGAGGGCAAACGCAATATTAAAAAAGGTGTTCTTAATGTTTTGTAGACTCAGTGTATATTGCTGTGACCAGTGGTCGGTACAGTATTAGGGGACTCCAAACCGAGTCGCCTGACCCCAAGGCAAGAACGCTTACCACAACCCACTCTCTTAGGGGAGTTTGTAACAGACTAACGACCACTACAATTTGGCCAGACACATTTTTTCCGTCAGAGCGTCTGGATTATGGAGCACCCTGCCAACCAGTGTGAGTGCAGTACCTTTGAACGCTCCAAGGCAAACCTGAACAAGTGGCTAAAGGCAAACCAGTCATGTGAACATTAAGACATTCTGACTCTTAAGATGCCCGCTACTGTAGGACCAAGGGACATTTAAACTGTTATGTAATATTATAATTATATTGTTTATTGTTGCATATTTAGATTATTAATATATACAGTGTGTACAGTGCCTTGCGAAAGTATTCGGCCCCCTTGAACTTTGCGACCTTTTGCCACATTTCAGGCTTCAAACATAAAGATATAAAACTGTATTTTTTTGTGAAGAATCAACAACAAGTGGGACACAATCATGAAGTGGAACGACATTTATTAGATATTTCAAACTTTTTTAACAAATCAAAAACTGAAAAATTGGGCGTGCAAAATTATTCAGCCCCTTTACTTTCAGTGCAGCAAACTCTCTCCAGAAGTTCAGTGAGGATCTCTGAATGATCCAATGTTGACCTAAATGACTAATGATGATAAATACAATCCACCTGTGTGTAATCAAGTCTCCGTATAAATGCACCTGCACTGTGATAGTCTCAGAGGTCTGTTAAAAGCGCAGAGAGCATCATGAAGAACAAGGAACACACCAGGCAGGTCCGAGATACTGTTGTGAAGAAGTTTAAAGCCGGATTTGGATACAAAAAGATTTCCCAAGCTTTAAACATCCCAAGGAGCACTGTGCAAGCGATAATATTGAAATGGAAGGAATATCAGACCACTGCAAATCTACCAAGACCTGTCCATCCCTCTAAACTTTCAGCTCATACAAGGAGAAGACTGATCAGAGATGCAGCCAAGAGGCCCATGATCACTCTGGATGAACTGCAGAGATCTACAGCTGAGGTGGGAGACTCTGTCCATAGGACAACAATCAGTCGTATATTGCACAAATCTGGCCTTTATGGAAGAGTGGCAAGAAGAAAGCCATTTCTTAAAGATATCCATAAAAAGTGTCGGTTAAAGTTTGCCACAAGCCACACCAAACATGTGTAAGAAGGTGCTCTGGTCAGATTAAACCAAAATTGAACTTTTTGGCAACAATGCAAAACGTTATGTTTGGCGTAAAAGCAACACAGCTGAACACACCATCCCCACTGTCAAACATGGTGGTGGCAGCATCATGGTTTGGGCCTGCTTTTCTTCAGCAGGGACAGGGAAGATGGTTAAAATTGATGGGAAGATGGATGGAGCCAAATACAGAACCATTCTGGAAGAAAACCTGATGGAGTCTGCAAAAGACCTGAGACTGGGACGGAGATTTGTCTTCCAACAAGACAATGATCCAAAACATAAAGCAAAATCTACAATGGAATGGTTCAAAAATAAACATATCCAGGTGTTAGAATGGCCAAGTCAAAGTCCAGACCTGAATCCAATCGAGAATCTGTGGAAAGAACTGAAAACTGCTGTTCACAAATGCTCTCCATCCAACCTCACTGAGCTCGAGCTGTTTTGCAAGGAGGAATGGGAAAAAATTTCAGTCTCTCGATGTGCAAAACTGACAGACATACCCCAAGCGACTTACAGCTGTAATCGCAGCAAAAGGTGGCGCTACAAAGTATTAACTTAAGGGGGCTGAATAATTTTGCACGCCCAATTTTTCAGTTTTTGATTTGTTAAAAAAGTTAGAAATATCCAATAAATGTCGTTCCACTTCATGATTATGTCCCACTTGTTGTTGATTCTTCACAAAAAAATACAGTTTTATATCTTTATGTTTGAAGCCTGAAATGTGGCAAAAGGTCGCAAAGTTCAAGGGGGCCGAATACTTTCGCAAGGCACTGTATATAACAGTGTGTTATATTGTAGCATTGTAATGACATGTTGATGTTGATTGTTTCCTGCCCAGGGAATACAGATGAAAACAAGCCATCTAGCTATATCTGGTGCAATGGCATGTTGTACATGGTCCCTGACAAATAAATACAATTATTAAATACAGGATATGACACAACGACGTTGCATCAATTCATACCAGGTGTCTGAATTCTGCTGCCAAGCTTCCATTGGACTCCTCCATGTTCATAACTTTAGTATTAGTTCCAAAGATGTTGAATTTCCGGAACCTGGACAATGACATCAATTTAGAGGAAATGTAATCACGTCGAGGCTTTTTCAGGTATAGGTTGTAAAACGAAGAGCAAATTCATTCCTACCCTCTCACTGCATTCCTCTCAGTCACGTCCCTAAAGAAAGACAACCCACATCAGTGACTCAAGCTTTGACCCTTGTCATTGATAAAAATCGAACTCATTACTTCCGAACGTGCGGTGTCATCTTAATACCTTCGAGGTAAAAGGTTACAGAATCAAGAATACTCTCAGGGCAGGTCACTTCTAGAACACATTCACTTACTTGTCAAACAGAGCTTTGACTTTGAACTGGTAGTTCAACTCCTGAAGCTTCACCAGCAGTCTGGGGATAACATTGACACACGATTGTTCAAATAAGGTTGTTCAGGTTTGCAGGCTTTTGCTCCAACCCTGCTATTGAATTGAATGTATTTTGACATATACAACAAAATGCACAATGTGGACCCAGAGGATATCACTTGAATGTATTAATTAAAAACACTGGGTTTCCAAAGTGGTCTTTGATGGTAAAAATAACACATATTATGATTAAAAGACGAGACAAAATGACAAAACAGCCATAAATCCTAAATCCTAAAAATTGTCACTATTCACTGTGCTTCTCCCCTCCCCCCAAAAATCTACCATATTAATTTCACATTAAAACAATCTATTAATTGCACATCATATAATGATCCTTCAAATAAATACAACTGGCCAGCAGTAGGGGGTACAAGGGGCAGTGGAGTGGTTTCCCTTAGTAGACAACCTTGTCCAAAAGAAGAAAAAAAAAGGGAGAAAAAAAAAAGAAAGAAAAAAACTTGGTCTGCTTTTTAAAAGCTACTATTTTTACTTTTTATTTGCTAGGTCTCCAAGGGAAGGCTATTCCATAGACAAATGCCTGTATGGACAAATGCCTGCTCCTCGCAGTACTGTTTACTATTGGATTTTACAAGACATAACACTTGCTCTGGTATTGTGACTGTGTTTGTTATAGACCATATCAATGTGGTTTTTCCATGTAACCTGGGGCATGATCATTTAAGATGTCAAACGCATGATTAAGTTGGTCCACTCTGGAGTCCAAAGGCAACAAGCCCACCTCCCGGAACTCTTGTGGGTCCTAGAGGGGACATTCAGCATACCTGATAACATATAACCCAGCGGATTCTACTAACTAATCAATACAGTATTGCACATTGAGTTTGGAGTGTGTGTGTCACTGGTGCCCCCACCTGATTTTGACAGTGAACTGCACCCCAGTCTTCAGCACCAGAGGTCTTTGGGGGTGAGTGGGCATACAGGGCTGTCTCTCCACCACGATAGAACTGAAAGACAGACACCACAGAAACATACTCTCAATCCTCTGATAGTCACACTCCTATGGCACTCCACTAAAGCCTAGTCTAGACATTAACTCTGGGAGCTAACTCTAGTCTTCTGGGATGTAATTGGGAACCAAACAGGGAGAACCCTACCTCAATTTGTCCAGCAGAAACTCTAGTTTTTACAGCAAAACGTTTTCCGTTTGTAAGGGTTTGGACTAATGATCACACCCCAAATCTCAGGCAAGGTTACCTTTCATGCGAGCGTAGTTCCACTGAACCAACTCTGCTACATAATAATGATAGATAATAATGCCACTTAGCGGATGCTTTTGTCCAAAGAAACTTACTAAACATGTGTATTAGGGTTTAATATTTTCCCGAAAAACTACACATTTGTATTCCTGAGAAAATTGCATCCATCCCGGTAATATTCCCGTTCAAACCGGAAAAGCTATTTAAAATCATATAATTCCAGTGATTATTTTTTATTTATAAATATGGACAGGAATTTCATGGTTTCTTGTTTTGTATTAGTCACAATTGAATCAACTCAAAGTTCTGTCAAAAAGTCACCACACAACACAATTTGTTCATTTAACCTAGTTTAAATCTAGGCCTAAAATGTTGGTGTATTGGGGTTGCGCCGCAGAGGATTATGGGGATTGTATGTGTTGAGACCGAGCATGTTCTAGATAAATGGTTGATCTGACTCCGGTCTTCCATCTTAAAAATTACTGAATTGTTATAAAGACGTGGTTATGAAACCCACAAGACATAAAAGATTGGCGACGTGTAAGTCTGAACCTACGGGAACTATTCTGTCTGGAAGTCATTTTTTACATGTTTAAAAATGTTATTTCCCATGCTGCACAGTGTATTGCTAACCGAGGCAAGTGCATAGTCGAGATAGCATTGTCATGGGATGTCAGAAAAGGATTTGAGACTGACGTTGGAGTGGGAAAACAACATGATAAAAGGGAGGAATATACAGTGAGTAAAGGAAAGGACATTTATTCAACTGTGAAGACAAACAGAATAAATGAGCCTGATAGCAGATAACTATAGACTTCCAGTCATTGTGCTAACGCTAGTCATTGTGCTAACGCTAACGCTAGTTAGCACTAGCTCGCAAAACTACCTCCAACTTCCTTCATACTGGACATAGAGACATAAAAATGGTATCCACAAGTTAATCTAACTCTGGGGAAGTAGATAAAGGGCCTTATTGCCACAATCCTGAGGTATCCCTTTAAAAATAATGGTGGAATCAGGATATATGGGAGACTTCAAAGTCACAGTTAACCTGGTGTTGTCTGCTGAGCAGTATCCGCTACCACACATTGACAACCTTTTTGCGGGTTTAGCTGGAAGTCAAAAGTTCAGCACAAGTAGACTTCGCAGAAGTCGATTTTAAGACGCACGTGGATGAAAAGTCAAAAGGAACTACTGATCGTCGTGACACATAAGGGGGTTTTCAGGTACTGTCATCAACCGTTTGGAATCACAAGTGTGCCAGTACTGTTCCAGAGGGAGATGGACCAGATCTTGAGCGGATTGCCAGGAGTACAATACTACCTGGATGACATCCTCGATACTGGGAAAGACGAAGAGGACTACCTCCGAACTTGGATGTGACCTTGCAGAGATTGAAGGACTACAGGCTGTGAGTTCGTACGGTCAAATGTGCATTCTTCCAATCATCAGTTGAATACGTTGGACAGGTCATCAACGCCAGAGGCCTTCACAAGGATCCATCCAAGGTCAAGGTTATTTTGGACACCCCAGTTCCTAAGAATGTGAGCCAACTAATGCTTTTTTTCCTGGGGTTACCGAATTTCTACGGATGCTTTATCCCAAGCTTAGCAACAAAGCTGAAACTGCTGCATCAGTTGTTTTGTCAGGACAAAACATGGAAATGGAGAGAACAATGTGAGGAAGCATTCATGAAAACACTTGAAATCTGAAGCATTGGCACACTTCGAGCCGTCAATGCCCATCCAACGAGCTTGTGATGTTAAACCCATATGGTGTGGGAGCAGTTGTGTCCCATATCATGCCTTCAGGTGAAGAGAAGCTGATCGCTTTCGTATTGAGAGCATTGAACAATGCAAAAAGTAACTACGCACAGATAGAACGAGAAACCCTAGGTATCATTTTTGGAGTGCATCAGTTTCACCAGTATCTGTACAGGAGGAAGTTCACCCTTCTTGCAGATCATTGTTCGCTGACGAGCATCATTGGACCGCATTCTGGTATTCTGTCCCTTGCTGTAAGCAGAACGCAAAACGTGGGCTCTGTTAATGTCAGCGCACACCTACGATATCAAGTACCGCAAGTCAAAACTGCATTGCAACTCAGATGGAGTCACCCAAGTGGATATCTTCTACCTCAGATTAGTGGAAAATGCACCAGTCATTTCAACACAAGTGTGAAGAAACACTAGAAATTACTCAGTGTTATCTGAAGTAATGGACGTTGTCATCAATAGTAAGGCTGCAGGAGATGCTCCAGAACTGAAACCGTACCTTTCCAGGAGGATGGAGCTGTCAGTACATCTGGTCATCTGCTGTGGGGGAGGAGAGTTATCATTCCGCCTTCGCTGAGGATACCAGTGTTGCAACAGCTACACTCAGGTCATTGTGAAGTTGCACAAAGCTACTTCTGGTGGCCAGGATTGGATGGAAGCATTGAGGAGAAAGCAAAAACATGCTCCTCATGTCAGAAGGTTCGCAACGTACCTCAACTTCATCCGTGGGAATGGCCGAAGGAAGCATGGCAACGTGTATACGTCGACTTTGCAGGTCCATTCGAAGACAAAATGTTTCCCATGGTCTTTGATGCTCACAGCAAGTGGCCGTGGGTTGCCATCATGAGGCCTACTACTGCTGAGAAGACCATTGAGAAGCTTGGAGAAGTGTTTAGTCAGTTTGGATCGCCACTCCAACTCATTAGCGACAACGGACCGCAGCTACTGCCCTAAGAAATGACTAGGTTCCTACATGTGAATGGCGTACGGCAGGTCCGCCCCACGTACCACCCATCTACCAATGGGCTGGCAGAGAGGTTCGTACATACCATGAAACATGCCTTAAAAGTGTTTCAGGGTCAAGGGACACTGCAACAATGCTTGAACAGCTTAATGCTATCCTACCGGAACACGCCTCACGCAACCACCAAGGCTTCGCCTGCATCGCTACTCAAGAAGAGAGCGTTACTCAAAGGAGGCAGTGCGAAGTCAATAGGTCAAATCAAACATTATGAACAAAGGGCAGAGATTTTAATCCTGGAGACTGTCTTTGCTAAGAACTACCTCGACGGACAAAAGTGGGTTCCTGCTACAGTCATTGCTCCGACTGGTCCTGTGTTCTACACTGTCCAGACTGCAGAGGACGTCATCTGGAAAAGGCACACAGATCAGTTAAAGTTGAGTAATGCCACACCGACAGAACCACCAGTCGTGAGTGGTCCAGAACTGTTACTGGGTGACACCCTGACCCAGCAGTAGGGGCTCACAGTCACCTTCTCAGGACTGGTGTTCATAATGGGGACAATTTAAGTAGGAAAAGGAGGAGATGTGGTGTATTGGGGTTGTGCCACAGAGCATCATGGGGGTTGCATGTTGAGACCAAACACGTTCTAGATACATTTTTGAACACATTCCTGTCTCCAGACTCATCATTATAAAGACGTGGTTATGAAGCCCAGGAGACATAGCAAAAATATTATGAGGTTATTAGCCTACAGCCTAGTGAAAATGTCATTGGTTTTACATGTCAGCCAGCTGGTTGGCCCTTTTCCATCCCCTTGCTATCAGGGGGATTTCGTAAGGTCGTGGTATTGTGGTGACTTTATCACAGGGAACAACATATCCGATTCTCCGCTAAACAGACATGCAAATAGGCCTAGTAGTGGCGATTCAGCAACAAGGATAGCACACGTTTATAGAAGGGATGTTTTCTATTGGGGACTTTACCTTGAGTAGGCAAAATATGGTAGGCTGCTAGCGATGTGAGGACTGGCCTAATGTAGGCTATGAATGAAGCCAGATATTGACATATCCGGTTCATTCATGCAGCTATTCGCAAAGCATATTTTGCATTAGCGCTGCATAAAATGTGTATACCATCGGTTCACGGGACCCGTCAATATTATTCTTGGGAATCGGGAAGGAGCTTGGTCGGTAAGTCCCGGTATACTGGTTAAACCCTAATGTGTATGTGATCGCTACAATAACATAGATACAGGTGACGGAGCGGGGTCTCACTTGACAATGAGGGTCTTGAACAGGACGAGAGCGCGTTCCTCCAGAGTGCTTTTGCCCTGAGTGATGGGGTCGTTCTCGTATGTGTACTTCTGTTCCAGCTCCTGAAGTTTCTTCAGCTGCTGGCGTACCTGCTGTAAGCCCTCTGCCACCGCAGTGAACCTGCACCCCCCCCCCCCCACACACACACACACAGGGTTATGGTTGAAAGTATCTGAACAGTGTCTAAGGTTATGTGTAGTGGCAGGGGCAGGAGCTAAGGTGGACAGGAGGCAGGGCTGACCAGGTTTGTAGCTGATCTAGACAGGCATTAGGTGGACCACCGATACACGCAATCTGCTGTCTGTGCTTCCACTCAGGTATCTCCTCCGTCACCAGGGTGTACTGGATCTGCTCGGCCAAGTTCAGGATGTAAGCTATCTGATGCACCACCACCTACAGGTCGGGAGAAAAACACCACAAGCTAATCATACACCACAAGCTAACCATACAGAGTACACACACACACACGCACACGCACACACACACGCACACACACGTACGCATACACACACACCTCTCTGGTTATGTTGAGTTTGATGAACATCTCTCTGATGACCATCTCCTCTTCACGGATCTCTTTCTGTACCACCGGTGACTGTGTCATCCCATTCACCTCTTGTTCCACTGACAAGTACATAGAGTCACAACTGATATAGCGTTAAGCATTCCCAATATGATATTAAAAAAAAGGATCTGTAATTTTACAGCACAGATATTTCAGTCTGGAAACTGTTTTTTAGTACAGTAGGAGTAAGTTGTTATTTCAGTACCGTCACATTGGCTAAAGCATAGACCAGAGATCATCAACTAGATGATGACCGAAAGAAGCCCAATTATTCTCTATTATGCATAGGAATACTTGGGAAAAGATTTCCAAAATCACTTGGAGCGGATATCCTGGTGTCTTTACAGTCTTTCATATCCAATTTTTTTTTTTATTCAGTAAATAATATATATAAGTGCCTTCGGAAAGTATTCAGACCCCTTGACATTTTCCACATTGTTTTCTTTTACAACCTTATTCTAAAATGGATAAAAATAAATAAAAATTCCTCCGATATCTACACACAATAGCCCATAATGACAAAGCGAAAAGTATAGAGATTTTAGCCAAAGTATTAAAAATAATAAACAGTAGTATCTTATTTACACAAGTATTCAGACCATATGAGACTTGTTGATCATCCTTGAGATGTTTCGACAACTTGATTGAAGTCCACCTGTGGTAAATTGTACATGTCTATACAAGGTCCCACAGTTGATAGTGCATGTCAGAGCAAAATCCAAGCCATGAGGTCGTAGGAATTGTCTGTAGTAGAGCTCCGAGACAGGATTGTGTCGAGGCACCGATTTGGGGAAGGGTACCAGACAATGTCTGCATTTGAAGGTCCCCAAGAACACTATTCTTAAATGGAAGAAGTTTAGAACCACAAAGACTCTTCCTAGAGTTGGCTGCCTGGCCAAACTGAGCAATCGGGGGAGAAGGACCTTGGTTAGGGTGGTGACCAAGAACCAGATGGTCACTCTGACAGAGCGCCAGAGTTCCTCTGTGGAGATGGGAGAAACTTCCAGAAGGACAACCATCTCTAAAGCACTCCACCAATCGGGTCTTTATGGTAGCGTGGCCAGACGGAAGCCACTCCACAGTAAGAGGCACATGACAGCCCGCTTGGAGATTGCCAAAAGGCACTTAGACTCTCAGACCATGAGAAACAAGATTCTCTGGTCTGATGAAACCAAGATTGAACTCTTTGGCCTGAATGCCAAGCGTCTCATCTGGAGGAAACCTGGCACCATTCCTACGGTGAAGCATGGTGGTGGCAGCATCATGCTGTGGGGATGATGCTGACAATGATTCTAAGCACACAGCCAAGACAACGCAGGAGTGGCTTCAGGGCAAGTCTCTGAATGTCCTTGAGTGGCCCAGCCAGAACCCAATCGAACATCTCTGGAGAGTTCTGAAAATAGCTGTGCAGTGACGCTTCCCATTAAACCTGACAGAGCTTGAGAGGATCTGCAGAAAATAACGTACCCAAGAAGACTTGAGGCTGTAATCGCTGCTAAAGGTGCTTCAACAAAGTACTGATTAAAGGGTCTGAGTACTTACGTAAATGTAATATTTCCATTTTTATTTGTAATACATTTTCTAAAAACCTCTTTTTGCTTTGTCATTATGGGGTATGACAAAGCAAAAATGATTTAATCAATTTGAGAATAAGGCTGTAACGTAACAAAAAATTCCGAAAGCACTCTATATATTTTTGGGGGGGCTCAATATAACTTGGGGGACCAAATAAAACCACCCATGGGCCGCCAGTTGGGGAACCCTGACATATAGCATTAGACATATAGCAATAGATCTAGGACCAACCCTGACATATAGCAATAGATCTAGGACCAACCCTGACATATAGTAATAGATCTAGGACCAGTCTAGTCTCGTGTCCCAGACCCAGGCTGTTGAAATAGACTAGGACCAGGCTCAGGCTCAGAGGCTATAACTCACACAGTACCTCGGCTCTGCAGGGTCTTCTTCTTAAAGTCATGTTCATCCTGTAGGTCCTCCAGTGACTTCATTTCCTGCTCTACATCCTGAAGGAGGGCAGAAGTCACACTATTGGTTTTTCATGGACATCGATGATGTTTGTGAATAACATTTTCTGTCCTACTCTTCCAGACTGTTCAACTGGATATTTTCATATAGATAATGCCGTAGTCGTCTGCATGACAAAAAAAAACACAACCAATATCACATGGTAATGGCAAAATGAGCGCACCTGTACTTGCTTCCTCAGGTCTTTGACATTGTTGTCCAACTCTTTCTGTTTCTCCAACACCACATTGTTTTGTGTGGACCGAACGTTTTCCTGACAAAAACAGTTACAGACAATATGGTCTTCTTTCACACTCTGAAATGCTACTTCTGTTGCAGCAATGATTTAAGATAAAATACATCATATCAGAGGCTGTTTAACACTTTTAAAATATATATATATATATATATATATATATATATATATATATAAGCTGCAAAGAGATTTGCTGAAAAATCAGTTAATGACTAAATTGTCCATGCAATAACAACTTTTCTCAGAAACACAAAAGAATGCGTCAATCACAATTCATTACACACACTGCGACAAACTATGCTCCCACATTTCCACAAGCCAGTATGAAAAAGGCAAGATCAGTGTCTCACCTCTTTTTTTAAGGCACAGGCCAGGATTTTCTTCTCCTCTTTCAGACATTTACATATAATCATGGCCATGTGCAAAGGGTCCTCCTGAAAGTGGTCCTAGGAAGACAGTTAATTAACTTTAAAAGTCGAATGGGTGTTCCTCAAGGTTCTGTTCCAGGACCACTGTTATTTTTCACATACTTGCTAGTTGCTACCTCTTGGAAATGTAATTTATAAAAAGGAAATATCACTGCTACCCTGATTATAAACAACCTGCAAACCAAACCAGATAAAACATTATAGGTGCAATATGCAGAAATTGTGCCATTTTTTCCTGGTTGCTAAAATTCTAATTTCAGTTTGTGAAATATCTTTTCAATAACTAAAAATGTTGTATTTTCAGCTGTTTGAAGCTGGGATACAAATCCGAAAGTATAAGAAGCTAAAACTAAACTTATACATGAGAAGCATAGAAAGAGTGCACATAGAACAGCTCTACCACTTCTTAAGACTTGCTTTCAATGAGAATGACAGATCTATACCTCACATTTCTATGTGAATATGGTTGGGTCGCCCAAAAACGTACATATAGCGGCTTTACGCTTGCTAAATCAAAGGCCAGTATCCTATCCTGTTTGAAAACTCAAACAGTACAATGGTTAATGATTAGCTTAAAGAACCTCAAGATACTTTTGTGTATGTGGACACCCCTTCAAATTAGTTAATTCAGCTATTTCAGCCACACTCGTTGCTGACAGGTGTATAAAATCGAGCACACAGCCATGCAATCTCCATAGTTAAACATTGGCAGTAGAATGACTTTACTGAAGAGCTCAGTGACTTTCAACGTCAGACCGTCATAGGATGCCACCTTTCCAACAAGTCAGTTTGTCAAATGTCTGTCCTGGTCAATTGTGAGTGCTGTTATTGTGAAGTGGAAACGTCTCGGAGCAACAACGGCTCAGCCGCAAAGTGGTAGGCCACACAAGCTCACAGAACGGGACTGCCGAGTGTTGAAGGGAGTAGCGCATAAAATCATATGTCCTCGGTTGCAACACTTACTACAGAATTCCAAACTGCCTCTGGAAGCACAATAACTGTTCGTCGGGCACATCATGTAATGGGTTTCCATGGCCGAGCAGCCACACACAAGCCTAAGATCACCATGCGCAATGCCAATCGTCGGCTGGAGTGGTGTAAAGCTCGCCGCCATTGGACTCTGGAGCATTGGAAACGCGTTCTCTGAAGTGATGAATCACGCTTCACCGTCTGGCAGTCCGACGGACAAAGCTGGGTTTGGTGGATGCAAGGAGAACGCTACCTGCCCTAATGCATAGTGCCAACTGTAAAGTTTGGTGGATTAATTATGGTCTGGGGCTGTTTATTATAGTTCGGGCTAGGCCCTTTAGTTCCAGTGAAGGGAAATCTTAACACAAATCTTAACACTACAGCATACAATGACATTCTAGATCACAATGTTTCAACATTGTGGCAACAGTTTGGGGAAGACCCTTTCCTATTTCAGCATGAAAATGCCCCTGTGCAAAAAGCGAGGTCCATACAGAAATGGTTTGTCGAGATCGGTGTAGAAGAACTTGACAGGCTTGCACAGAGCCCTGACCTGAACTAGATTGAACACCTTTGAGATGAATTGGAACGCCGACTGCAAGCCAGGCCTAATTGCCCGACCTCACTAATGCTCGTGGCTGAATGGAAGCAAGTCCCCGCAGCAATGTTCCAACATCTAGTGGAAAGCCTTCCCAGAAGAGTGGAGGAGGTTATTGCAGCAAAGGGGGGACCAACTCCATATTAATGCCCATGATTTTTAAATGAGATGTTCGACGAGCAGGTGTCCACAAACTTTTGGTCATGTAATTAGTGTCATTACATCAGCTTGAAACATTGTTGATACCCTCGATCCTGATTGGCCCTGACCTGACAATAAAACAGCATCTCCAGACCAGCACTCTTAGAATCAAAGCACCAGTTTTATAGATTAATACTCAATAGCCAATGACTGAGTGTTTATACCTTGTAAATTAATGTCAAACCTCAATCCACATTCCACCCTGGCCTTACCTGCAGTTTGCGTTTAATCTTGCGTACATTGTGTTGCAACAGGAAGTTGTTCTCCAGGGCGAAGCGGCTGTACTGGTTGTCCAACTGGCCCAAGAGGTCATGGAAACGGACCGTCGCCAGGGAAACGCTGGTTGCCGCCGTGTCCCTGCAGGGCGTCAACCAAAAGGGGCGGGATTTTGAAAGCTATTGTTATCATTTAAAATGATAGCAACCAGATCACGGAAAGACAGTGTAGTGTCTTAACACTTAGTACTTTTTTATATAATAAGAAAGACTCTGAAAACAAGTAATTGAACTGGAGCTTCACATTTACTCAAACGAGTTAGTACCAGAATAACATAGAACAACACTGCATGACCAAGGGTGCTCCATCCTTAAAGGGGACATCAGTAATTAACAGAACATAACATTCCTTCTCTTATACAATCAGAGTTACTTTTACCAAACCACAACTGAAACATTTCCCAGAACTTGTTGTAGTTATTTTGCATCTTTTAATTTGAACAGTTAATTTTTGTTTGTTTGTTTATAAGTCTAGTCTGTCTGGTGGGCGGTGCCTTCGTTCTGGGTAGCACCTCGGATTGTCTGGAGGCTCCTGAACATCCTCAGTGTGTGCTTGTTCCATTATAGCTTCTGCTATAGCACCACCTTCATCAACACGTTCCCTTCTTTCAGCCTGGGGTCTCTACTGCCCCACCGTCCTCTACAGTTCCCTGTGTCACTCTCAGGATCTCTCTGTGCCTGTTCTCTCTCGATTGTTGTGCTGTTTTCCGTGGAATGCATTTGGTTAATGTGACGCCACCACATTATGTCTGGGCTCACTTGAACCTGGTAAGTTCTGGGTCCCGTTTGTGTGTGTACGTTCCCTCTTGTCCATTTCCCTCCTCTTCTGTAGTCTCGCACCATCACTTCCTGTCCTGTTTGGAGATGGCGCTCCCGGCCACCGGAGAGCATCTTGGCTTGTTTGTTCAGCACTTTATTACGCCTGTTTGGCTCATGATGTCCAGCTGTGTGCGGAGAGGCCTCCCGAACATCAGTGCGGCTGGGCTTTCATTTGTCGTGGCATGTGGGGTGTTTCGGTAGGGGGCCAGGAACTTGGCCAGTTTTGTTTGCAAAGTCCCTTCGTCTCGTTTTGCTGCACGGAGTCCTTGCTTTAGGGTTTGCACAAAGCGTTCTGCCAGCCCATTGGTGGCAGGGTGGTACGGAGCTGAGTTTGAGTGTTTGATTCCATTTACTGACATGAATCTTGTAAACTCGTCACTTACAAAAGCTTGCGCGTTGTCACTTACCAGCTGCAGCAGCAAACCGAAGCGTGCAAACGTTGTTCTGAGACACTCTATCGTCTGAGCTGAGGTGGAGGAGTCGGTGCAAAACACCTCTGGCCATTTGGAATGGGCATCAACTATAACCAGAAACATGTGCTTTTCAAAGGGACCAGCGTAGTCCACATGAATTCTCTGCCATGGCTCTGTGGGCCATTCCCATGGGTGGACTGGGACAGGAACAGGCATGTGAAGGGTTTCCAAACATCTGCTACAGTTCTTCACCATGTTTTCTATCTGTTGATCCAGACCTGGCCACCAGAAGTGGCTCCTTGCGAGCAGCTTCATTTTGACAATTCCAATATGACCTTCATGTAGTTTCTGCAATACTAGATGTTGGCATTTCTGGGGTATCATGACTCTCATTCCCCACATCAAACATCCTTGGTACATTGTAATTTCGTTTCTCCTCTGGAAATACAGAGTCAGCTCCTTTCTGCCAGTAGCTGGCTATCCTGACATGGTGTAAGTGTACACTTTTGACAAGGTCACATCTTTCCTTGTCTCCTGTTTGATAACTGTGCTTGTGACTGGTAGGGCCTCGAGCTGAGCGGTATGGAACATGTCCACTGCATCCACCCTCCTTTGTCTTTCTCTTGTACACGGCAGTCTGGAAAATCCATCTGCATTTGTGTGGAGGGATGACGGCTTAAACTCAATGTCATACATATGACTGGCAAGGAACAGGGCATATCGCTGTAACCTGGCTGCTGTCATTGCCGGAATGCCTTTCTTTGGACTGAAAGTGGAAAGCAGCGGCTGGTGATCTGTAACCAGTGTGAAACGCTTGCCATATAGGTATGCGTGGAATTTCTTGACGCCCCACACTAGTGCCAGTGCTTCTTTGTCGATTTGTGAGTAGTTTTTCTCTGCATCATTCAATGTTCGTGACGCAAATGCAACTGGCCTCTCTGACCCATCGTTCAGTGTGTGTGAAAGGACGGCCCCTAATCCATAAGGGGACGAATCACAAGCCAACTTCACTGGCATTTCAGGGTCGTAATACATCAGGACCTGTTCAGATGTTATGAGCCGTTTTGACTCCAGAAATGCATTTTCACACTGCTCTGTCCACCGCCATGTCCTATTCTTTTCCAGGAGCTGATTTAGAGGCTGGAGTACTGCTGAAAGGTTTGGGAGGAATCTTCTGTAGTAATTGATCAGTCCCGTGAAAGATCTCACTTCTGTGATATTTTGTAGTCGTGGTGCCTGTACCACTGCCTCAATTTTGTCCTGTGTTTTGTGCAATCCATTGCAGTCAATTTCATGTCCACATAAGACAATCTTGTCTTTGAAGAACTCACACTTCTGTAAGTTTGCCTGTAGACCATACTCTTTCAGTCTTTTCAGGACCTCTTCCAGGTTAGCCAGGTGCTCTTTGTCGGTGCGTCCTGTTATGATCATGTCATCCAGGATACACTGGGTTCCTGGGATTCCTTGCAAAATCTGGTCAATAGTTCGTTGCCAAATGTCTGGGGCTGATGCAATGCCAAAAACCAGGCGGATATACCTGTATAGACCTTTGTGTGTGTTTATTGTCAGGTACTGTTTGGAGCGCTCTTCAACCGGTAGCTGCAGGTAAGCCTGTTTCAGATCGATTTTACTGAAGTGTTTCCCACCAGCTAGTGCAGCAAAGATGTCATCCAGACGTGGTAGGGGGAATTGGTCCACATGCAACATTGAATTCACAGATACCTTGAAGTCCCCACACATTCTAACAGACCCGTCTTTCTTCACAATAGGAACTATGGGTGTGGCCCATTCGCTTCTGTCCACTTGTCAGGATCCCTGTATCCTGCAAGCGATCGATTTCCGCTTCCACCTTTGGTCTCAGGGAGTATGGAACAGATCTGGCTTTGCAGAGTTTTGGGGTTGTGTCATCTTTTAGTACAAGTTTTGCTGTGAAGCCTTTTACTGTTCCCATCTAATCACTGAAAACGGTGTTATATTTCTTCCGCAAGTGTTCCAGCGTTTGGTCTGTGCCTTTCTCTTTGAACTGGAACGTGTGGAGCATTTTCAAGTCAAACCAGTTCAGCTTTATTTTTGAAAGCCATTCCCTGCCAAACAATGGGGGGGCAGTTCCAGGCACCACATACAGCTGTAACTGCTGTGTTTGCCCCCCATAACGCACTCTGACCTGCAACGCCCCCATTGGGCTCAATCTCTCTCCTGAGTAGGTCTTCAGCAACATAGCCTTAAAGTGCTCATTGTAGACGGTAGTGGAAATTAGACACTGCAGATCCTGTGTCCAGCTCCATTTTGAGGGGTTTGCCTTCGATATCTGGTGTCACCCATATTATGCTACTGCTGGGAGAAGTCACTGTGTTTAACTCCATTGTACCAATTAATCGTTCATCTGAATCACTGTTCTCTGCTCGTGCATTCACAGACCCTTTCATTTTCTCAGTTTTCCTTTTGTGACTGAATTTTGCTTTGCATGCTCTTTGAATGTGCCCCCCCTTCTACTGCATTTGTGACACATTTCGTATTTGAAACGGCAATCCTCTGCTCTGTGACCATCTGTCACACCTGTTGCATTTTTCGGCTACGGGGGGGGGGGGGGGGGGGGCTGTCGGCTGCGTGAAAACTTGTGCAGGGAAATGTGACAGGTCAGTACTTCTTTTACTTTGCAACTCAAATGCATCTTTAGTCGCGATTTCCATAGCCACAGCAATTTCAACAGCCTTTGCAAACGTCAGCTCTGATTCTGTGAGCAAACGTTTTTGAATGTGTTCATGTTTCAGTCCACAAACAAATGTATCCCTTAATGTGTCATTTAGGTTCTATCCAAACTGGAAATGTTCAGAGTTTCTTCAACTCTGCTACATATGTACTAACACCCTCCCCCCATTCTGATCTCTCTTGTGGAAACGCGATGAGGAGTGGTTTAGGTGATAGAGATTGTGGAGATATTGCAAAATCACCTGTGAATGTTTTATTTGAGGGCTTCAGAGGGGCAGTCAGATCTCTTAGCAAACTGTACGTTTTTTGTCTAATTAAACTCAACAACGCTGGTACTCTCTTGTTATCAGCAATGTCGTTTGGTAATGAAGTACTGTTCCAGTCGTTCAATGTAAGTTGCCCAGTTTTCTTGCGTGTCATCAAACACATCTACTTTCCCGATGCTAGCCATTCTCTTTACTTCTGGCTCCACGGGTCTTTGATCTGCCGCCTCGTTCTCGTCAGCTCTCTCCTCGTCTTCACTGCTTGCTAGCTGTTCTGCTACAGGGTCAAAATCTTCCTCGCTTCCTACGAGCTCCATCTGTATTCGTGATGCACACTGCAGGTAATCATCCTCGTCGCCATTGTAGTGTCTTAACACGTAGTACTTATTTATATAATAAGAAAGACTCTGAATACAAGTAATTGAACTGGAGCTTCACATTTACTCAAACGAGTTAGTACCAGAATAACATAGAACAACACTGCGCATGACCAAGGGTGCTCCATCCTTAAAGGGGACATCAGTAATTAACGGAACATAACACACAGTGTCTTAGAAGGTGAAGAGTTTGACAAACTGCACATCAACAACAACGAACGTGTCAACCTTGATACATCTCTTACTTTTACTTTCAGTTTTCTTATTACATTAGTTGGCGCAGGCTTTCGTCTACCCATGCATTTTCTGCAATTCTATGTCACGTATACTCACTCTGACCTCTAGGTTATCAGGCTGCTGATTATCCCGCACACCTGTTACCATCGGCAAGCGCACCAGCGCCTCATGACACTCACCTGGACTCCATCACCTCCTTGATTATCTTCCCTATAGCTGTCACTCCCGTTGGTTCTTTCCTCAGGTGTTATTGACTCTGTTTCATGTCGGTGTGTTGTTGTTTTTTTTTTTTTTTTTTTTTACTTATTAAAACACTCGCTCCCTGTACTTGCTTCCCGTCTCTCAGCGCACTCGTTACATTCTACATATTTTGCCATAGGCTGGAGAGAAGTTATTGCCGTTTTTAATATGATATTTGAGTGAGAGTGACAAGTTTAGATAGATTGGTAAATTAGCTGGCTGCTAGACCAATGAATTGTTGCTGACATGGGCTAATTGAATGACTGTCAGTGACAGAAATAACAAGAGAATCTGCTTTTACACAAACACATTTTGAAATTGCACCTTGGGCATTTTATACTATTCTAACTCTCAACAGTAAGTTTACATATTTTACTGGAAGCCAGTTGCCCCTCCCTTCCCTAGATTAACAAACAGCAGCACCTTAAATTATGAGAACAGTACACAGCCTTTGAACACATCTACACATACTGACTGTGTAAATGACAGACCTAGTCAGCCACTGCTGCTCACTCACCAGTCATGGCTCTCAATCCACTCACTGAGGTACTGGCGGATCTCCATGGGGAAAGTATCATCATACAGCTGGTCCAACTGCTCCAGGTACTTGGAGTCTATTTTCTGCAGCTGGAACCACTGGGCCATCTAGGAACCAGGTACAGAGACATGGCAATCATTGTTTCCCCCTGTACCATTCCATAGGCACATACAGTTAGCTTCTTTAGTTTTTGAAGGGTTGAGGAAGAGTCAGCTGCTCTATAGTACTGCTGGGTAACACCAATGTTGCCTAATGTGATAATGGCTGAACTGTTTTCCATTATCTTTTTACTGCGTTCTGTGTAACTCGGTGAAGGGATATAGTTTAAACAAGCTTTAAAAGTAGCTAGACTGGAATTCAATTGAAGTGCATTTCACTTTCCTACAGTGTCACAACTTAAGCCGTGGTGTAAAGTACTTAAGTAAAAAAATACTTTAAAGTACTACTTAAGTCGTTTTGGGGGGTATCTGTACTTTACCTTACTATTTATATTTTTGACAACTTTTACTTTTTACTCCAAATAAATAAAAAAATCAATAAAAATGTGGGCCGTCTGGTTTGCTTAACATAACGTTGCTTAACACTTAACGTATTCCCAGACTGGGGTAAACACAATGCCGTTTGGGATACGCCAAATAAACATGTTATTCACATTTAAAAAATAATAATATATATATATATTTTTTTTTATTCTTCACATTTTCAAACTGTACATTTATATTTTCCAACGGGGCTATACATTTGGGTGAGTTTTTTCTCTCTCGCCTAAGTAGCCTCGTTTTACTGCCAAAAATCAAATTCAACCATCTAGTGTTCAGTGAAATAACAACACAATGTCAAATACAGGTAGCCTAGTGAAATATTTAACATCCAATCACATTAACCGTTACTCTCTCGCCAGAAACCTTCACTCTTGCGCAGACATTTAGGAACGAAACATGACAATTTGAAAAATAAGCCACTGGAGTTTTTTGAGCAAGAATAAAGATGACTTTTGAGTAGTAAGACATGTATAAAGGCAACAGATACCATTAATAGAAGGGGCATCTTATATGGTGAGCTCTCGAGTGGATAGAACAGGCAAGTCCCATACTATTGTGGAGGACTTAATTCTTCCTGCTGCCGCGGATATGGCTGGGACAATGCTGGGGGAAAAGGCCCCAAAAACTATACAAACAATGCCTTCATCAAACAACACGCATTAGAGACATGGCAGGATATGTTTTGAAACAATTACTGCTTCACATACAAGCCAGTGAATTATGTGTTATAGCTGGATGAGTCAACAGACGTGGCTGGCCTGGCACAGCTCCTGGTATATGTCCGTTACGTTTATGGGGGGTCAATTAAGGAGGACATCCTCTTCTGCAAACCACTGGAAACCAGAACAACATAAGAGGATATTTTTAAAGTGCTGGACAGCTTTGTGACATCAAATGGACATTGGTGGTCAAGATGTGTTGGTATCTGTACTGATGGTGCAAAAGCCATGACAGGGAGACATGGTGGAGTGGTAACGTGCGTGCAAGCAGTTGCTCCCGACGCCACTTGGGTACACTGCAGCATCCACCGAGGGGCTCTTGCTGCTAAAGGAATGCCTGGCAGCTTGAAAGACATTTTGAACACAATAGTGAAAATGGTTAACTTTGTTAAAGCAAGGCCCCTGAACTCTCGTGTATTTTCTGCATTATGCAATGATATGGGCAGCGACCATGTAACGCTTTTACAACATACAGAAGTGCGCTGGTTATCAAGGGGCAAAGTATTGACGCCGTTTTTTGAATTGAGAGACGAGATTTAAGTTTTCTTTACTGACCATAATTTTCACTTGTCTGACCGCTTGCATGATGACCAGTTTCTCACACGACTGGCCTATCTGGGTGATGTTTTTTCTAGCCTGAATTATCTGAATCCAGGATTACAGGGACTCTCCGGGACTATATTCAGTGTTCGGGACAAAATTGAGGCTATGATTAAGAAGTTGGAGCTCTTTTCTGTCTGCATTAACAAGGACAACACACAGGTCTTTCCATCATTGTACGATTTTATTTGTGTGTAAATGAACTCAAGCTTACGGGCAATGTCAAATGTGATATAGTGAAGCACCTGAGTGAACTGTGTGCGCAATTACGAAGGTACTTTCCCAAAACGGACGACACACAACAACTGGATTCGTTATCCCTTTCATGCCCTGCCTCCAGACCACTCGGCAATATCTGAACAAGAGAGACTCATCAAAATTACAACAAGCGGTTCTGTGAAAATGTAATTTAATTCAGAGGCCACTGCCAGATTTCTGGATAGGGCTGCGCTCAGAGTTTCTTGCCTTGGCAAATCACGCTGTTAAGACACTGATGCCCTTTGCAACCACGTACCTACAGATGAAGTCGGAAGTTTACATGCACCTCAGCCAAATACATTTAAACTCAGTTTTTCCACAATTCCTGACATTTAATCCTAGTAAAAATTCCCTGTCTTAGGTCAGTTAGGATCACCACTTTATTTTAAGAATGTGAAATGTCAGAATAATAGTAGAGAGAATTATTTATTTCAGCTTTTATTTCTTTCATCACATTCCCAGTGTGTCAGAAGTTTACATACACTCAATTAGTATTTGGTAGCATTGCCTTTAAATGGTTTAACTTGGGTCAAACGTTTTGGGTAGCCTTCCACAAGCTTCCCACAATAAATTGGGTGAATTTTGGCCCATTCCTCCTGACAGAGCTAGTGTAACTGAGTCCGGTTTGTCGGCCTACTTGCTCACACACGCTTTTTCAGTTTTGCCCACAAATTTTCTATGGAATTGAGGTCAGGGCTTTGTGATGGCCACTCCAATACCTTGACTTTGTTGTCCTTAAGCCATTTTGCCACAACTTTGGAAGTATGCTTGGAGTCATTGTCCATTTGGAAGACCCATTTGCGACCAAGCTTTATCTTCCTGACTGATGTCTTGAGATGTTTTAATATATCCACATGATTTTCCTCCTCATGAAGCCATCTATTTTGTGAAGTGCACCAGTCCCTCCTGCAGCAAAGCACCCTCAAAACATGATGCTGCTACCCCCGTGCTTCACGGTTGGGATGGTGTTCTTCGGCTTCCAAGCCTCCCCCTTTTTCATCCAAACATAAAACTGTAAAACAAGTCATTATGGCCAAACAGTTCTATTTTTATTTCATCAGATCAGAGGATATTGCTCCAAAAAGTATGATATTTGTCCCCATGTGCAGTTGCAAAAGTTGTAGTCTGGCTTTTTTATTGCGGTTTTGGAGCAGTGGCTTCTTCCTTACGGAGTGGCCTTTCAGGTTATGTCGCTATAGGACTTGTTTTACTGTGGATATAGATACTTTTGTACCTGTTTCCTCCAGTATCTTCACAAGGTACTTTGCTGTTGTTCTGGGATTGATTTGCATTTTCTCACCAAAGTACGTTCATCTCTTGGAGACAGAACGCGTCTCCTTCCTGAGCGGTATGATGGCTGTGTGGTCCCATGGTGTTTATACTTGCGTAACATTGTTTGTACAGATGAACGTGGTACCTTCAGGCGTTTGGAAATTGCTCCCAAGGATGAACTAGACTTGTAGAGGTCTACAAATTTTTTTCTGAGGTCTTGGCTGATTTATTTAGATTTTCCCATGATGTCACACAAAGAGGCACTGAGTTTGAAGGTAGGCCTTCAAATACATCCACAGGTACACCTACAATTGACTCTAATGATGTAATTTAGCCTATCATATGCTTCTAAAGCCATGACATCATTTTCTGGAATTTTCCAAGCTGTTTAAAGGCACAGTCAACTTAATGTATGTAAACTGCTGACCCACTTGAATTGTGATACAGTGCATTATAAGTGAAGAAATCTGTCTGTAAACAATTGTTGGGAAAATGACTCGTGTCATGCACAAAGTAGATGTCCTAACTGACTTGCCAAAACTATAGTTTGTTAACAAGAAATGTGTGGAGTGGTTGAAAAATGAGTTTTAATGACTCCAACCTAAGTGTATGTAAACTTCCGACTTCAACTGTATGTGAGAGAGGATTCTCGGCCCTCAATAGCATGAAAACTAAATACAGGCACAGACTGTGTGTGAAAAATGATTTAAGACTGAGACTCTCTCCAATACAACCCAACATTGTAGAGTTATGTGCATCCTTTCAATCACACACTTCTCGTTAACCTGCGGTAAGTTATTCACCATTTTCGATGAACAAATAAGGTTTTATATCTAAGATGGTTAAATAAAGAGCAAAATTATTGATTATTATTCTAATATTATTATTTGTTCCCTGGTCCCATAAGAGCTCTTTGTCACTTCCTACGAGCAGGGTTGTGACAAAAATTCACATTCATTCTTATGTTTAATAAATGTACTGTGTAGCGTGTGTGTGTGTGGCAGGCTTACAATTATGGCAAAAAAAACAACATTTGAGAGTGCGCTGACCCTGGCGCTAGAGGGGGTACGCAGAGTTTTGCATTCCCAAAGAGTTTGGGAACCACTGATATAAGGAATGTGAAATGATTTATACTTTTACTTTTGATTCATCTAAAACCAAATACTTTTAGACTTTTACTCAAAGCAGTATTTTACTGTGTGACTTTCACTTTTACTTGAGTCATTTTCTATTAAGGTCTCTTAACTTTTACTCAAGTATGACAATTGGATACTTTTTCCATCACTGGTTACAAGTGATGCCCAGGGACAATACTGCAGCCTTTCCTGCACTGATGAACAGTTGTTGTTTTTTCATCAATAGATTAGATTACGCATTGAACCATTGAGTATCATGTGTCTCTTATCAATATATATTTCTAATTCGTTTCCTGTTCCAAATGAAGAATATACAACCATTATCACATGCTGATTGATTGAAGCGAATTATATTCAGTCAACAGCTATGGTTGTGGGGTGTGTGATTTTTCTAAACCTGCATCTTTGAAGCATTTCAAGATCAACTGAAGTGTCTTTATACGATTATGATGATTCAAGCAAATACATTCTGAAAACAGCATTGCAAGACAAAAATAAAATGAAAACATGATTACAAACATGGTAATCTATTGTACCACACTTGTAGTTATTGCACATGCATTGACTCCGTATGCAATTATTAGGTGGCCTAATCACTTTTGTCAAATTAATCCGCACAAGTAACGCTATGCAAAAACGTATGTGTCAGTAGCTGCCAATGAAACCTAATACAATTTTCAAATTCAATTATTCAAAAAAATCATGAGAAGAAAATGGCAGAAATTATATTTTTTCCTTACAAACCAAATTCTGTGAACAGACAATCTATTTTGTGACAATCATTTGAAATATGTACAATATTTGACAGTTTCAATAATATATCCACAAAATTCCCTGCAATGCACAATTGCTTTTTTGGGCGTATTTGACCTGCTATGTATTGATTACAGTAACTACCAGGTACAGTAAGCTGTACCTACCTTGATTAACGTTGAAAACGGTACAAAAAGGTGAAGTCAAGATAGATGGGAAAAGGTTCCTCCACTAACATCCCCAGCCCTTTGCTTCAGAAAACATGTGAACATTTAGGTAGGCTTTTTAATTCTGTATAGCCTATCGCAGCTAAGCTTTTGCATAAATTCAGTAGAGAACCAATCAAAGTCCAGTGCGCGTTTTGGCGCTGTTCTTTCTATCGGGCAACCTCCCTCATCAGCATGAAATCAGAAACTTAAATTTAAAAACGTAACTCATCCAGACCGTAAATAGAAACCTAACATATTATTGAAAAAAGGCATTGAAAGTAATGTCACATATTTTTGGAGTAGTTCATCCTGTACTGCAATGGAATGTTCAACATTTTAAAAAGCGAATTCATAACTCAAAAAGCTGTCTTGCTGACGAAACTGCATGTATTACAATTGCTTGGCAAAGTTCAACAGTCGTGGTCGTATCTTTTATCTTTGCAAGTGCTCTTTGCAAGTGCTCTCGGGTTCTGTCGGCGGGAGTGGCAGAAAATGATGGAACGGCAGTGTAGAAACCACGTGGTTTCCGAGAAAGCGAAAGTAGATGGTGCAGTTCCACTGATAGGAAACAGCCTGAATTTAACCTGCTCAAATTCCAAGTCAGTATTTTTTTCAGGAACGTACAGTACATTCGGAAAGTATTCAGACCACTTGACATTTTCCTCATTTTGTAACAGCCTTATTCTAAAATGGATTAAATTGTCGTCCCCCCCTCATCAGTCTATACACAATATCCCATAATGACAAAGCAAAAACAGGTTTGTAGAAATGTTAGCAAATTTATTAAAAACAAAAAACTGAAATACCACATTTACATAAGTATTCAGACCCTTTACTCAGTACTTTGTTGAAGCACCTTTGGCAGCGATTACAACTTCAAGTATTCTTGGGTGTGGTGCAACAAGCTTGGCACAGCTGTATTTGGGGAGTTTCTCCCATTCTTCTCTGCAGATCCTCTCAAGCTCTGTCAGGTTGGATGGGGAGCGTCACTGCACAGCTATTTTCAGGTCTCTCCAGGGATGTTTGATCGGGTTCAAGTCCGGGCTTTGGGTGGGCCACTCAAGGACATTCAGAGACTTGTCCCGAAGCTATTCCTGCATTGTCTTGGCTGTGTGCTTAGGGTCTTTGTCCTGTGGTAAGGTGTACAATCACCCTAGTCTGAGGTCCTCCAGGCGGGCTGTCATGTGCCTTTCACCTAGGAGTGGCTTCCGTCTGGCCACTACCATAAAGGCCTGATTGGTGGAGTGCTGCAGAGGTTGTCCTGGAAGGTTCTCCCATCTCCAGAGGAACTCTGGCACTCTGTCAGAGTGACCATCGAGTTCTTGGTCACCTCCCTGACCAAGGTCTTTCTCTGATTCAGAGGGTTTGGTTTAAATACGGAAGACACATTTCAATTGAAGGCATTCAGTTGACTGACTAGGTATCCCCCTTTCTCTTTCCCTTCTCCCCCGATTGCTCAGTTTTGCTGGGTGGCCAGCTCTAAGGAGAGTCTTGGTGGTTCCAAACTTCTTCTATTTAAGAATGATGGAGGCCAGTCTGTTATTGGGGACCTTCAATGCTGCAGACATTTTTTGGTAACCTTCCCCAGATCTGTGCCTCAACACAATCCTGCCTCTGAGCTCTACAGACAATTCCTTCGACCTAATGGCTTGATTTATGCTCTAACATGCACTGTCAACTGTGGGACCTTATATAGACATGTCCAGTCAATTGGATTTACCACATGTGAATTCCAATCAAGTTGTAGAAACATCTCAAGGATGATCAATAGAAACAGGATGCACTTGAGTTCATGTTCAAGTCTCATAGCAAAGGGTCTGAATACTTATTTAAATAAGGGATTTCTGTTTTTGTTATGTATTTCCAAAAATGTTTTAAAAAACTGTTTTCACATTGTCATTATGGGGTACTGTGTGTAGATTGATGAGGATTTAAAAATACTTTTCGAATGCACTTTGTGCATAAATCATGATTTAGTCTGCCTATTTTTATATTGAGTTGTTTCTTATTTTGATCACTTTCTGAAATATATACAATAAAACTTTATCCCTCAAGTCAAGGGAAAAAAAGCTTGGCCCCTTGCCCCTGCACACATACACAGAAGCTCGATCACGTATGCAAAACCATCAAAATCAAGTCAAATTTTATTGGTCACATACATATATTTAGCAGATGTTTCTGGGGTGCAGCAAAATGCTTGTGTTCCTAGCTCCAACAGTGCAGTAATATCAAACAATTCACAACAATACACACAAATCGAAAAGTAAAAGAATGGAGTTAAGAAATATTTAAAATATTAGGACGAGGCCTACAAGATCGAACATAGGCCTACTAGAGAGATAATGATTAAAAAACATTAATGCCAAGATTATGGTACAATGCAGACAGTCAATCAATTACAATATCAGAATGTCCTTTGTCCCATTATAGGCTACAGTCATTATAAAACTGTACATTTGGATCTTGGATGCTGGTTGGTTGATAGCCGCAAGTTATTCACAATAACAATTCCATTTGAATGAACAATGTACTATGGCATCTGTGACAGCACGCACAGTGTCATTGAGGCCATCTCCATTTTGAAGTATTACATTTTCTTATTTTGTGTTTGAAAAAAGCATACAGCTATTATTGGTGATTTACTGCCACTTGCAGTGCTGGAGTCCTGAACCAAATTGTGTCATTGACTTGTGGCCACTAGAATGTGGTGATATACAGTATTTTAAAGACATTTAAAAATCATAGTTAACCCAACTTGAAGACAATGCTCTGATCATTGGCTGATCGCTCCCAACCCATAAGAAACTCAGTTGACTACTTTAAAATGGTGGAAGCCCTCAATGGCAATGTCCATGCTAAATTGGGTCATATCCACAATGAGTCCTCCAACTCTGAACCTTGCAAGCCTGCCTCTCCGACCTATGCAGAAATTAGTTATGTTATTTCACAACAGTAGTGGGTTGTGAAATAGATACATTGTTGGAATGTGGTTTTAACCTAATAGCATCCAGGAATAGACTCACCAGTTGTATTAATGTGTCCAGACAAGACTGACAGCTTCTCTGAGCCAGGCGAAATCATCATTATTATGGAGATAAATCCAAAGAAATGGAAATAGAAAAAGGTAAAACAAATTAAAAATGCACAGCTGCTTGATGTGATTGTGTGTTAGCTTTAGTTGGCCAGCCTGCATATCAACCTTTTTTTGTTGTTGCTTAAAATGGACCACCAGTCCGCTTGGCTAGCAACTTCAGAATCTCTGAACTACTGGCTTTTGCCCAAACTATTCACTCTAGCACGCTAGCTGCTTCTGTAGACTTTCAATCATTGGGCGTTAGCATTGGCTTGATAAACGACCTTCAGCATTGCACGCAGACATACAAAAAGGTACCCATGAATTCATCTGACTCAGGCTAAATAGAAAAAAAGGGTTTGATTGTCAAGGTCAAACAAATGTATGTACTGTATGTTGGCAACCGTTTAATCCAGGCGTTTGAGAACAGCCTTCGTCGTGTGTAATTCATGATAATCCCCCGGGTTCTCATACTTCACTGTTTAAATGACAGATAAAGGGTAGTTTAGATTTTTTTGCGGTGTATAAACCACCTGTGCCACAAACCATTGGAAGAAGCCGTAAACCCAAAGTAGGCCTACAACACATCATGCTACACTATTTTGCGAATAAAGCCTGTAAATTAGTGTTTACACTTGACAGAAACTACTGTAGCGCCGCTGATCAGTGAAATAAGGAAGCAACCTCTTCCTTCAAGGCAAAACAGTAACCTAAATGGACAGCCCAAGGTGCTTTCCCATTTTACTACAATAGAAGGGAGGTACAGTAGCCACATGATGCCAACAATGTAGCAGATCAAATAAATGCCAAGAGAAAATGAGAATCGGGTATTGACATATGAATCGGCACATCTGCATTTGAATCATTCACGAAATATTTCAACATACGAGGAAACGTTGTGCTTCTGAAGAGCATGACAAAAAACAAAAATCTTACTTGGGAATTTGTTTACGTGTTGAATTTTAGACAGCAAAATTAGTAATCTAACCCTGGGTTACAATCTGATAAGCAGTCATTAGTCAATTAATAAAAACTAATTACTTTTCCACATATTCAAGGAGAGAAAAGCTGATGAAAAAAATATTGCTTTGTCCAGTACAATATTTTATCCATCCTCTGACTGTTGATCATGGCTATCTGTATGTATATTCTACTCAGTAGTAAAGACAATAGGGGAAATCATATGTAGTTAAACCCTTTTTCTACTCGAGAGGCCTTGGGATTTTTTTGGGCTTAGTGCAAAAATATCAAATTGGTAGCTAAACTAATGAAAAAGAATGGGATAATAAACATTTATTCTTTGTCCAAACCTTGGTTCGTGATAGAGAAGTTTAAGACATATAGTCCAACAACAGGCTAACATTAGTGCCACATAATACAAGACATTTCAGAATACACACAATTAAATACATATATTTTATGAGAAGTGATATACCACTGCATGTAATATCTACTTTACACTTACAACATTATATGTTTGTATTCATGACAATGGGCTCAAAGACAATACTAGCAGTTGGATAGAAGAGCAATATATTGTGATCAGATGTAAGAGAAAATGCCACATCCAGTGACCCTCAGTGGAACACAAGTCGTAGAGTCGTATACTTGGCATACTCTGCAGGTCATCTTGTGTTACTCGGAGTACGGAGAACTCATCTGTATAATAGGGAAGTAAAAGTCAGACAAATGCTTAACTTATATGCAAATAAAAGATAAGATTATCGAATTTCAGCAGGTTCAGTCCATTGTTATTTGGAGACTGGCTTAGAGAGGCACAACTGCGTCTCTGCAATGATGAATGAGTTGGCTACAGTAGATAGGTCTACAGTATGGGGCTAGGCTAGCTAGCTGCAGTGTGTCTTTTAGGTGGGGGGGTGGGGTTACTGTACTCACGACAGTCTCAATCTCCAAGGGGCTTAGGTGCTGTGAGTACGTCAAACATCCCAGGGGACATGGGGGGGGGGGGGGGGGGGGGGATTCTGGGGAGGGAGGTTAGGCACTGGGGGCGGCAGCAGTGGAGAAGAGTTTCAGTGTTGGATAGCCATAGCTAGCTAACATAGCATCCCTCTGTTTCAACCGGGTGTTTGAGTAGGCTAAACTAGCTAGCTGCATCCGCTAGTTAACTGAAAAAAATAGAAATAAAAGCTAGCTCTCTAGCCCTCACTTTATTTAAGAAATGGATTTCAAAACTGTTCAACTATAGTCTTTGGAGTCAACTACTCACCACATGTTATGCACTGTAGTGCTAACTAGCTGTAGCTTATGCTTTTAGTACTAGATTTATTCGCTGATCCTTTGATTGGGTGGACAACATGTCAGTTCATGCTACAAGAGCTCTGATAGGTTGGAGGACATCCTCCAGAAGTTGACAATTACCGTGTAAGTCTATGGAAGCGGATGAGAAGCATGAGCCTCCTAGGTTTTGTATTGAAGTCAATGTGCCTAGAGAAGGACAGAAACTAGCTGTCCTCCGGCTACACCATGGTGCTACCCTGGTGCTACCCTACAGTGTGCTGTTGAAGATACTGTAGATCTTGATTGCAAAACGTTGTTTCAATAAATTATTTGGTGACGTGAATATATTTAGTATAGTTTTATCTAAAAAGGATAACTAATGTTTCACTATTCACATTTTTCAGAAATTCAGATGGTCCTCCCCTGACTAACATACACTACATTACCAAAAGTATGTATACACCTGCTCGTCAAACATTTCATTACAAAATAATGGGCATTAATATGGAGTTGGTCCCGCCTTTGCTGCTATAACAGCATCAACTCTTCTGGCAAGGCTTCACACTAGATGTTGGAAAATTGCTGCTTCCATTTAGCCACAAGAGCATTGGTGAAGTAGGGCACTGATGTAGGACAATTAGGCATGGCTCGCAGTCGGCATTCCAATTCATATCAAAGGTGTTCGATGTGGTTGAGGTCAGGGCTCTGTGCAGGCCAGTCAAGTTCTTCCACACCGATCTCGACAAACCATTTCTGTATGGACCTCGCTTTGTGCATGAGGGCATTGTCATACTGAAATAGGAAAGGGCCTTCCCCAAATTGTTGCTACAAAGGTGAAACACAGAATCGTCTAGAATGTCATTGTAGTGTTAAGATTTCCCTTCACTGGAACTAAGATGGCTAGCCCGGACCATGAAACAGCCCCGGACCATTATTCCTCCACAAAACTTTAGTTTGCAAGATGCATTGGGGCAGGTAGCATTCTACTGGCATCCGCCAAACTCAGATCCATCCGTCGGACTGCCAGCTGGTGAAGCGTAATTCATCACTCCAGAGAACGCATTTCCACTGCGCCAGAGTCCAATGGCGGCAAGCTTTACACCACTCCAGCCGACGATTGGCATTGTGCATGGTGATCTTAGGCTTGTGTGCGGCTACTCGGCCATGGAAACCCATTTCATGAAGGTCCCGGTGAACAGTACCTGTGCTGACGTTGCTTCGAGGCAGTTTGAAACTCGGTAGTAAGTGTTGCAACCGAGTCAGTCGATTTTTACACACTATGCGTTTCAGCACTCGGTGGTCCCGTTCTGTGAGCTTGTGTGTCCTACCACTTTGCGGTTGTTGCTCCTAGACGTTTCCACTTCACAATAACAGCACTTACAGTGGTAGCTCTAGCAAGGCAGAAATTTGACAAACTGATTTGTTGGAAAAGCGGCATCCTATGACGGTGCCACATTGAAAGTCACTGAGCTCTTTGGTAAGGCCAATCTACTGCCAATGTTTGTCTATGGAGATTGCATGGCAGTGCGCTCAATTTGAAACACCTGTCAGCAACGGGTGTGGCTAAAATAGCCAAATCCACTAATTTGAAGGGGTGTTCCACACACTATATTACACACACAAGTATCATTCAGATATATATATATATATATATATCTCTAATATAGCCTACAATGAGTGCATTTCAAATACACATCTTTGGTGCAGGTCTGCATGCATTGTCTGGTCTGCTCAAATTAGAAGATCATAACAAACTGTTGTGTACGCACTGCAAAGTGGAGATGGGGATCCATGTAGATGATATATATGGAAAGACTGCAAGAAGATAAAAAGAGAATATAGGCATTTTAGTGAACAACCATTGATAATTACATGTTGTGTACCAACCAGCCCCCTGTCCCCTCCCCAGTAACTAGGTACCACACGTAAACATCCCCACAAAACAATGAGAAAATGTTCCATAACATACTTTCATTCACAGAGAAGTTGCTGGAACCTAGGTGGTCACAATTCCTATATCTAAAGTACAAGTCAAACCCCTCTATCATAAACGTGTCTTGGTAACCATCTTGCCTTTGCTCTGCTGACTGTTGTAATGTCGTCTGAAGGACTCGTCTTTGGGGATGCCGGGGTAGAGGAACTTGAGCGGGTTCTCAGGGACCTCTCCGTCTGCGATGACCTTGTAGTCCCGGATGATGTTGGCGAACGGGAGAGCGCTGAGGCGTGATTTGGTGTACGGCTCCACTGAGATTAATTTAGCCTCTCCTGTTGACACAGACACAACCAAAGAGCCAATCAGAGTTGGATGTTTACAGAATACATTTAAGACACTGAAAGTTTAGGTGCTAATTGTTTACGTAAAATTTTGGGATTTCAATGTTGACCGCATGATTCAGATAAGATAAATGGATTCATATTTTATGAAACCACACAAATCATTTGTTTTAGGAAATGGTGTGGGGAAGTGTGACTCTTTATGTCTAATGAGGTCCTTTCTGGACAATATTTATCTCCATGAAAGGGACCTTTTTGGCTCAAGAGCAGATGCAAAAGTTCCATATAGCCTCTTCAAGGTCAATTTCTCACGTCGCCACAGTAATTGACAACCGAGCGGGCCTCACCACTGTCGGACTGCTTCACCCAGGTGAAAGTGATCCCACCCAGGTGGCTCTCACTGAAGCGCAGCAGGAATGTCCCAGGCTCCTTGTCCTTCAAACAGGCCCTCTCTGTCTCCTTACTGACAAAGCCCATGATGCAGCTGAAGGAAGCACAAGCAAACCACACCATCAGTTACATTATGCAGAAACACCCACTAACGTAATGAAGTACACTGTTCTAAAGCCCTCTGAGTAAATAGATTAAATGAATGGAACTGAACCTAAATGATTAATTTCCCGATTCCCGCAAAACTAGAAGTGTAGGCCTACATTGTCGGCCCGCTATACAGTTCTATGACGACTACCGTTTGTAAAACAGGTAGTTGCATTGGCTTGATTGATTCCTGACAAAAGGTTAAGACTAGGCTATAATCATTTTGCCTATTTAAGATCTGAATATCAGCTACCCAAGTTACATCAGGAGTTATCTGGAGTCAATTTGCAATGATAATTGATGTATTTACACACTGGGAAATGCAGTATTCGCTATGAATCAGCTCAGCAAAAAAAAAAAAAAGACTTAATACCAACGTGAAATCATTGATTATCATGACAATTTAGCAGTCGTGAGTAGTCTAGTTTAATATTGTCCATTTTATTTGGACCGGTCCTGTTTTTAGGATATGGTGTTTGTTAAAATGTTAAGTCATATTTTCATCAAAGCACATTTTTAAAAAAAAATTATATGGGGTGCCATTTAAGGATGTAAAGTGTCTGTCACATGACATGAATTTGTTCTCCAGTCTAGGCTACAGAAAAACCACAAATGCTACTACAGAGCGTTCGTTGGTGGAGCGCTGCATCTCTCCAACAGCGCCCTGGTTAGGCGAGCTGGGCATATTGGCAAGCTAAATATTTTTTAGTCCCTGCCTTTGGCAAAGTAAGCGCTGCTTATCATTGGGTGGAATCAGCACTCACCTAAATAGCCCATATGACAATGGGTGAGAAAAGTTCATTGTTTTGGGGCAGAATTATGTGAGGTGTTATGCGTTGTTGGAAGTGCGTCTTCTTGGCGAGTTTAGCTAGCAAAATGCTACCCTCGTCAATCTGCAGCCCTAGGCGGCCACCTAATCTTTCTTAATGGGCACGCCAGCCCTGGCCTAAGGGGATAGGGGTTGTTTCTGGACAGGCCACAAGTCTCACTTGTCGTTCCAGATGGGAAGCAGGTGCTTCTTGATGAGCTCCAGGATGAAATCCAGCCACATCCAAAAACTGAAAGGCTTCCCAGGAATATTCTCCTGGAAAAAGCAGACGGAATGGGAAAGAGATGAGAATTACCCTTAACTTTATACTGAAAGATGCCATAAACGTTTATCAATTTATTTTGAGGTGATTTTTTTTGTTGGAGAAGGACTCCACTAGGAGCTGAAATTAAAAAGTCAACCCCTTCAAGATGGAGAATGACAGTACAGTATGTATATGAAAGCTTCTACATAAAGGGAGTATTTGTTACTAAGACATGACATCATCCACCTTGTGTGTTTAAGACTTGCAGTAGTAGGACTATAGGAATTGGTAGGACTGCTTGACCTACCTTGCAGAATTTGGACCAGGATACTTGACATTCATTGTGAGAGGCTTGCTGACCTACAGTGAAGATTAGTCATATAATTCTGAATATCAACTAACCAGTACACATTTCATACACTATGAATATTCAGCTATTATTGTACAAAAATAACAATCCTTAGATAATATAGAACGATTTCATACTTGGAAGTCAGAGATTCTAAACAAATATCTGATAATTCATATTACTATTCTGTCAAACTTGAAAATACTTGCGACTGTTCGCCGTTCCTCATGAACTGGGCATGTATGCCAAGAGTTTTATGCTCTAATGAAATGTGTACAACTAGGCTGCTGTACCCATGAGTTTCTCTCCCAGCATGCACAGCTGCTCCCTGTTGAGGCCCCGCCCAGTGAAAGTCGAGAACTGCCAACTCAGCACTTCAGAGAGCTGGCCCCAACTGGCCCGCAGAGGACTGGCAAAGAAGTCCGGGTTCTAGAGAGAGAGAATTCAAAAACAACCCCCATATCCACTTAGTAAAATACCACAGTATGCCATCATAGCAGCAAGATTTGTGACCTGTTGCCACAAGAAAAGGGCAACCAGTGAAGAACAAACACTGTTGTAAATTCAACCCATATTTATTTATTTTCCCTATTCTACTTTAACAATTTGAACATTCACGACATTTGAAATGTCTTTATTTTTTTGGAACTTATAAGTGCAATGTTTACTTTTCATCTATTGTTTATTTCACTTTTGTATATGATCTATTCACTTGCTTTGGCAAAGTTAACATATGTTTCCCATGCCAACAAAGCCCCTTGAATTGAATTTTGAGAGAGAGAGCGAGAAAGGCAGAGGGGGAGGGTTAGAGAGTATAATAAAAGATAACACCTAAAACAATGGTAGTGTGTGTTGTCAGCTCACCCTGGGTTCGTCAGTCAGCATGTTGTACCACATGATGGAGGCCCAGCCTCCAGTCAGCTGGCTAACATTGGAGATGACCACCAGAGGAAAAGAGCAGGTCTGCAGAGAGAGAGAGACACACACACACACAATCCCTCCCAATGTGTTCTCCAATCTCATAAAACAGTTTTTAAAAATGCTGCGTTATCCTTGCAAGGGTAAAGTGCTAGAGTACTGAAAACAAGGGTGCCAATAATTAGCTAACTCAGCAAAAAAAGAAACGTCCATTTTTCAGGACCCTCTTTCAAAGATAATTCGTAAAAATCCAAATAACTTCACAGATCTTCATTGTAAAGGGTTTAAACACTTTCCCATGAATGTTCAATGAACAATGAACAATTAATGAACAAGCACATGTGGAACGGTCATGAAGACACTAACAGCTTACAGACTGTAGCCAATTAAGGTCACAGTCTGTGTGAACGTGCTTAGGCATGCTGCAAGGAGGCATGAGGACTACAGATGTGGCCAGGGCAATAAATTGCAATGTCTGTACTGTGAGAGGCCTAAGACAGCGCTACAGGCAGACAGGACAGACAGCTGATCGTCCTCGCAGTGGCAGACCACGTGTAAAAACATTTGCACAGGATCGGTACATCCTAACATCACACCTGTGGGACAGGTTCAGGATGGCAACAACAACTGCCCGAGTTACACCAAGAATGCACAATCCCTCCATCAGTGCTCAGACTGTCCGCAATAGGCTGAGAGGCTAGACTGAGAACTTGTAGGCCAGTTGTAAGGCAGGTCCTTACCAGACATCACCAGCAACAATGGGCACAAACCCACCGTCGCTGGACCAGACAGGACTGGCAAAAAGTGCTCTTCACTGACGAGTTGCGTTTTTGTCTAACCAGGGGTGATGATTGGATTCGCGTTTATCGTCGAAGGAATGAGCATTACACCGAGGCCTATACTCTGGAGCGGGATCGATTTGGAGATGGAGGGTCCGTCATGGTCTGGGGTGGTGTGTCACAGCATCATCGGACTGAGCTTGTTGTCATTGCAGGCAATCTCAACGCTGTGCATTACAGGGAAGACATCCTCCTCCCTCATGTGGTACCCTTCCTGCAGGCTCATCCTGACATAACCCTCCAGCATGACAATGCCACCAGCCATACTGCTCATTCTGTGCGCGATTTCCTGCAAGACAGGAATGTCAGTGTTCTGCCATGGCCAGCGAAGAGCCCGAATCTCAATCCCATTGAGCAAGTCTGGGACCTGTTGGATGAGAGGGTGAGGGCTAGGGCCATTTCCCCCCCAGAAATGTCCGGGAACTTGCAGGTACCTCGGTAGAAGATTGGGGTAACATCTCACAGCAAGAACTGGCAAATCTGGTGCAGTCCAGGAGGAGGAGATGCACTGCAACACTTAATGCAGCTGGTGGCTACACCAGATACTGACTGTTACTTTTGACCCCCCCGCCTTTGTTAAGGGACACATTATTCAATTTCTGTTAGTCACATGTCTGTGGAACTTGTTCAGATTGTCTCAGTTGTTGAATCTTGTTATGTTCATACAAATATTTACACATGTTAAGTTTGCTAAAAATGAACGTAGTTGACATTGAGAGGACATTTCTTTTTTTGCAGAGTTTATTACTTGTTAAACAATTGTATTGAGCAACTGTATTAGTATAAAATATAAATGTTTCCATTTTCTTGAGCCTGCAAGGAGGCCAATAATTATGGACCTGACTGCACACAGAAAGTATATGCTTGCCTTTACGGAACTGAATAGACATCATACCGTTACTTGCTGGGTCTATGGGCCCTAGGCTTAACTAATTGTTCTGTAACCTGACTGTGTGCATTAATATGAGAAGTAAGCATATGCGACCAGGTATTGAATGCATGTACCCAGGAGACAGCAAAAGTACAGAGTTCAGGGCCAGCTCCGTCTTGACCTCTTGGTCAGCCAGGCCATGCATATTATAATTTGTTCTGATGGTGACGAAAATAAACATACAAAAGGGAAAACTAGAGACAGACATACCCAAACAGACTCTACACCAAACGAAAGGCCTCACGTCCACCAAAGAAACAAGCAGCCTCACGGCTCTGACTGACAAACACCTTGATTGCCTGCACTTGTGGGCTTAAAAAGGCTTGGCTCAGCATTTAGACCCGGCTGGTGCTGCCCCCTGGGGATGGAGGGTTGAAGTATTGTCATGACGTTGGCCTCTTTGGCTATAGCAAGTCCATCCCCCTCTCCCTGCCTCCCCCTTGCCTCCTTCAACTAGGCTGCTGTGGTCAGAGGTCGTAAATTCCTGAGAAGACCTCATGGACACAGTTATAGAGTCGTTTTTCATAGAGACAAAGGAAATCCTTCCGCCTCACAGAACTTGAGGTACGAACAAATTTCATGTTCCGGAGAAAGGGTAAAAGATCGGTGAAGAATCCAGCTACGAACTGGTCAGTTTGTCACAACTTGGGAAGCCCATGGGAGACGGTGTGGCCACATTACCATAACGCTGTTTATATAATAGCCCCAGATATAAGGTTTACTTTATCTAATTGTTGTATAAGATGAATGAGTGAGTATGATACTGTTTACACAATTTTACAATGTGATTTGGGACTGTTTAATGAAGGAAAACTCAAAAAGGGAATTGGATTTGAACTAAATCGAGGACCGCCCCTGAGCCCAGTTAGGGTCAGACATCCTGGGACAGACCTTTTCTGCCAACGAATGTCACTTTGAACTATCCCCTCTAACCAAGACAGAGAGAGAGAGTGAGAGAGACTGACAATTCTACAAAAGAAAGACTTTTCACCAACGATCAAGACGACACACTTCTCCTTTGTCTAACAAGCCGCCATGCCGGTTTAGCCCACTAGGGCACATCCTCCTATCATTACATTTACCTTTGTTTGTTTATGCATTTCTGTGAATTACTTAGTAATAAATCAATTATTTAAGACAATTGATGTATGGATGACTCAAAGTGAAGACTGGGTTCATGCAGATAACCAACAACTTACGACGTTTGGAATGAGACTAACATGAGGTAAAGTAAATAATTCATTAATTCGAAGACTAATTGATCAGATACAATATCTGAAAAGTTATTTTAGGAAATGATAACTTTGTAATCTGAATATTTTTCCTTGGTGCCCCGACTTCCTAGTTAATTAGTTACGTGATTAATCAGTTGATCGCGCAGTAACTAATTACAGAGAATCTTTGATAAAAACTATCAGTCTTCAGTTAATGATAGTAAAGACACGACAGTATCTAGTCATGCTCCTAAGACCTAAACTACATAACATATTCCTTAACATTAAACAAGGACTAATAATAACTGACAATTTATGCTATGTGGGGGTTCTAAGGCGTGTGTGAGGGACTATATGTGGAGTATTGTAAGAATGTGTGTGGGAGTGTGTGTGTCGTATTCAGGATGTGTGAAGGAGTGTGTAGACTGACTGACCTCCAGGTCGATGTTAATGCCCTGTATGTTGAACTGGGCCTCGAAGCTGAGGGAGTGGAGCTCCTCCGTCACAGAGAGAGGACCCTGGAACCAGCAGAATACACACACACACACACACTTTACTAAACCTTTTCCTCAGAACACATTAAATACAATAGCCAAGGGCTACAAAACCATTTTTGTTCAGTGAGTGACCCACTAAAAAGTGTCATACATTTCAATGACAAACTATCAACAAGGATAAGGAATTTGTTCTATTTAACAAAGAACAGCATTCAATAACAAGGCTGGGAAAACCATCTATGAAGAAATCATATTTTCTCTTCAGTATATGAGTAATCGGGCTAAGTTTGATAGTGGCATTCATTAAGTACATTTCTGGATGAAATAAGGATCCTGTATCCTAAGAGCATGTGAGGGAAGGCTTGACCTGAGTTTTGTTGGGTCATGTGAATAAAAAAAGGTCAAATAAAAAATATACACAAAAATGAGTTTATGATTTTTTTTTAACTCAGAAAGAGTTAACAAGGTTTTTCATCTGCGGTAAAATGGTGCCATCTCGAAACGTATACAAACAAACACACTATTGTCCTGAAAAGGAGTAAAAAAAAATATTAAAAAAAAACTTCAAATTGAGGGGAAAACTTGAAAACCATGGTAATGTTGCCCTCTACCGTTTTAAGAAAGCAACTACTTTTTCTTAATGGAAGTGTTTGAGTTGTGTTTTTTAAACGATATCACCTCAGGCAAAGTAATTGACCTCTAAATAAATCGGAATTATTAAACTCTTAATTCACCTCAGTGTCCAATCACTTTAATTAAATGACCTCTGGTTGACCAGAATTTATATTTTTTGTAGTTGTCATTTAAAGACTTAGTGTCTCCCCAAAGCATTTCTAAAAAGGCTAACATGGAAAACAAAAAAGGTTTGCACTAGTAACCACAGTCAAAAAGTCCAATTTGGCCATATCTCAAAAATTCATAAAACAAATATTTGCTTAATTTAAGGCATACGGTTCGCAGTGTGGTTACTGTTAGGTTTCAAAATCAGATTTTAAGAAGGAATAGGCAGCGTTTTTGAGTTTGTGGCTGTGGAAACTAGTGTCAACCGCAAACAAATCTGAAGGTCAAGTTTCAAAGGTCAAGCTTTCCTAAAGTTCACTGTGCTAGAGTGTAACCTTTTGATAGGCTTGAGTCACTGACCCTTAACCATCATTTAGGGAGAAACAAAAATTACTGTTCAACTGTCATATTTCCCCTCACCTCGTTCACCTTTATACCGTTAACATATTTCTTCTCTTTCAGCTGCTGAAGATAAATATACAGAAATTAATCATAAAATGAACTATTCATACAATTTCATGTACAGCTAGGCCAGAGCAATCATTATAAATCATTTTTGCAATATAACAACAGGGTCACTGCAACAGTTGCATACGTCCAGTATGGCTGCTGCAGCCAGTCCCACTGGACCAAATCAGTTTTGAGTTTCACTAAACCTGTGGATTAACAGATTTGAGTTTGAAATTGTTATGAATATGTTAGTGGGGACAGTGAAGGTGAGAGATTACCAAGTGTCTGAACTCTACAGATAGACAGCCATTAGATGATTCCTCCACGTCCATTACTTTGGTGGTGGAAGTCAGGATGAAGAACTGACGATGTCTGAAGGGAGAGGGATGCGGTAAAGCCACAGTTAATAGTCTGAACTAAACACACACACACACAATGAGCTAAGATACATGGCAAACGCATGCAGAGGTAAAAACAACTCAATTTCAAGGTGAATTCCAGGCAACTGATCATTCCAATCATTTAAACCGGGTCATCTGATTTGTAATCAAAAATGGCTTCTCGTATCGCTCTTTTTGGTCACTGTTCTACCTCATCCCTACACACGTCACTTGATATTGGCCTAAATAACAGTAGAAGGAAATTCCCACTGAACAGCCCACACAAGTATACTCACACTCTGCCAGGGGGGAGGTGCCTACACACAGGGGAAAATAATATAGAAAAAAGCTAAATTACTCCATATTGTAGTGCCAGCTTGCTAATGGATGTCTATGAAACATTGTTTATAGAACACAGTATATCCGTGTGACATGTTCACACACAGTATGTGTAACAGAGCTTGCAAAGAGCAACCACTGGTTCGCTCACCCTTCAAAGTGAATGTGCCACAATATTTCTGTGTTACATTGCCACCAGTGTACAAACATTGGCTAAAAGATGGAGATTAAAATGCTTTTGCGGACGTCTTACTTGTCAAATATCGTCTTCACTTTCAGTTGATAATCCACCTCTGGGAGTTTGACCAACAATCTGGATATACAACGTGATCAAAACAGAAATACTGACTAAAAACACACATTTAATATGCACCCACACACACACACACACACACACAACAAATTGATAATCACAATTGAGTTGTCTTGCATCTTGATACACATACTGTACCTGACTTTGGTGGTGAACTGCACCCCGGTCTTGATGATGAGAGGTTTCTGGGGGTGGGTTGGCATCCATGGCTGCTTCTCCACCACAAATGAGCTGTGGCCATTGCACAAAGGATGACACAAAGATGGCACACAAGAGAACGACAATAGCATGAGAGCAGTTGAATACACCACCTAGATTTGGGTGGAGGCAATATAAGTCAAGTCCATTTCCCTGTCAACAAGACCATTAATGCTGCCCTATGCGTCCAGTTTTTTGGGGATAATTATTTTGTGATGGATATTTTATTAAATTATTTGTATTTACAAGTGTGGTTGCATCCTAAAGTTTGCAGGCCTTCCATTTACGTTCAGCCTTTCTAAATTCACAAGTCTGGTCATTTAACCAAAGGGAGACTGGCAGACAGTTTATGCTTTGTTTAAACTGGTGCGCCGCCGACTCTAAAGTAGAGTCTGACATATGCATCTAGTTAGATAAGGGTAGGTATCTGACCAGAGGTGTGTGGTTTTGTTGAGGTTAGTACCTTTTGATGAGGTGGTCGATGAGGTATTTGACCTGCTCCTCCAGCTGCGGTCTCTGCAAGGAGATGGGGTCGCTCGCATAGGTCACCTTCAGGATAAGTTCTCCCAGTTTGTCCAGCTGACGTTTCATCTGGAACAGACTCTGGGCCGTCAGAGTAAACCTGTAGTGAGAGAGAGAGAGAGAGAGGTCCCAAGTTACTGTGTTTTAGGATTGAGTTATGAGTTAAGAACAGTGTCTCGGGGCCTGATTGGCGTCACACTTTTTCTCCATCCCTAGCAAACACAGCTGATTAATCAAAATTGCATTCTAAACTGGAGATCATGATTAGGTGATTATTGGAGTCAGGTGTGTTAGTTGGGGCTGGGGAAAAACTGACACCAATCAGGCCCTCGAGGACTGGAATTGCCCACCCCTTAAGTGATAGCAAAGCTGATCTGAAAATGACAAATTCTGTGTGTGTGTGCGGTATATGTACGTGTGCATGCATTCCTGCACATGTGCGTTTTACCAGTTCTGGAGCTGGTCCAGTCCAGTGAGCAGTGGGCCACCTATACAGTTGATCTGCTGCCTGCGTTTCCACTCCATCAGCTCTGGGTTCAGCTGGGAGGCTATCAGAGCGTCAATCTCTTTCATCACGTCACTCATTTTAGACAGGATCTCCTGTGGCGGAACAATAAAATCTCAATGCTGGTCCGGAACTGCTGTGTGACTCAGTTGGCAAGTGCATGGTGCGCGCAACGCCAGGGTTGTGGGTTCGATTCCCACTTGGGCCAATCCATATGATTATGTATGCACTAATTGATGTAAGTAGTATAAGCCCAAATTCAATTAATATTCTTTGATATCGTAACTCACTGAACTGTTTTGCAGTATTAAATCAAACTTGCAGTATTGTGCTTGATGCCTCGGTGCGCTCCACATGTCGCAGGCCCCAAAAACGGAAAGTCTAACAATCGTATCTATATACTGTAGATAAATATTCATAGAGTTGTATAGACTTAAACTGCATCAGACAGCAATTGCATAAGTACCTAACACAGTTATAAATGACAAATGGTGGCACCAATTCAAATAAATGCATATTCACTCCCAGATAAGGGCTTTGACTGTTTACAGCCATAGAGAGTAAAAAGGTGCAGCTGACAAACATAGCTGATTGCTGGTTTATCTAAATGTATGCATGTTAGTGTCCCCACACCTTCCTCCTAAAGTCCAGGTTGTTGAGAATCTCCTGCAGTCGGGCCACTTCCTGTTCCATCCGCTCTGTGTTCCTGTCCGCCTGATCTGAGGGACACAAGCACATCTAATATGACAGCGGGGGGGGGGGGGGGAATAACAACTTTGGTAACACTTTAAAGGGGCAATCTGGTATTTGTATGTACATTTTTAGACTTTCAAATTAATGCAGTATAGCCATTGATTATTGAAGAATATAACAAAAAGGTGGTGATCGCTATGTTGTTTTTCAAATCCCAAATTGCCCATTTTAAGCCTATATGCCTTACAGTGCATTATAACCGCATCATAATGCATTACACCTGCAGGGCTTAAGTAAAGTCTTACCCTTAGTTATTCAATCATTCCACCACATCAGGCCACCAGAGGGTAAGACACAGCTATTGCCATATTACTTACAGCTATCCGATATTATATGAGAGCTATCAAATCATCTCAGATCTTAGGGGATTCCATAGGGGATAGGAGCTGGAAGTTGATTTCAGATTGGCCAGATAGCTGACCTCGAGACTGGATAGTTTTGAAGCGTAAGTCAAAGTCATCTTGCATGTCCTCTAGACATTTCACTGCCGGGTCCAGCATCTGCACACTACTCCTGATCACGACCACCCTGTTGTCCATGTTCTTCTGTCTCTCGAAGGCCACGGAATTCTGTACAGACTTCTCCAACGGGCCCTGTCAAGAAGATAGAGGTTAACCACACACACACGTAGGATCTTAAAATTTGAGCCAGTTTCCTACAGCAGGAAAATAATCCTGCAGCAACAGGATGCAAATTATTATGTGGATTATAATTAAATGGGGTCGATACATTTTTTGTAAAGGATCATGACAACCTTTTGAAGCCTTTTAAAACCTCAAATACACTACAAGTTTAACATTTCCTGCATTGTGAGAATGTTCTCCAGCAACAGGGGGATCAAATTAAGATGCTACATCTGTATGCACACACACAGGCCTTTCGGTTGCACTTTAGTCTAAACTCTTCCTGCCTCTGTTTTCCCAGGTATTTTGAGGAAAGAAAGATAAGAGGGGGAAAATCATGGAGGTTTCCTGGTGACATAACAGAGTGACACACCTGTTCCGGTATGTTGGCTGAGGCGATGATACGACGCTCCTCTCTGAGGCTAGTGGAGATAACCCCGGCCATGAGCAGAGGGTAGGCTTTGTATTTTATCTGAAACACACACACACACACACGATATTTGAATCTCTTAGCGAAACTGCTAATGTGTTGGGTTGACAGTCGCTGGACCTGGGTTTGAATTCTGGTGCGGGCTAACCCCCTGAATTCGCTGCAATATTATGCTACTGCTGTCTACACCGCTTGACATACGCAGGCCCCTGCCTGCATGCGATCTAAACCCAGTCCCACTGCACTTCTACTGGGCACAAACTTGTTGAATCAAAGCGGTTTCATTGTAATTTGTCAACGTATTTAACTTACACTGTTGTTTTGAGGGTAACATTTCAACCACAGGATTATATCATGGTAACCAATTTTCAACATAGACAAACCTTATATAAAATATGTTGAATTTGTACCTTTAAAACAATGTCAGATCTTTAAGGTTATATCCACTATCAGAAGAAAAAAATACACTGCTCAAAAAAATAAAGGGAACACTAAAATAACACATCCTAGATCTGAATGAATGAAATATTCTTATTAAATACTTTTTTCTTTACATAGTTGAATGTGCTGACAACAAAAATCACACAAAAATTATCAATGGAAATCAAATTTATCAACCCATGGAAGTCTGGAATTGGAGTCACACTCAAAATTAAAGTGGAAAACTACACTACAGGCTGATCCAACTTTGATGTAATGTCCTTAAAACAAGTCAAAATGAGGCTCAGTAGTGTGTGTGGCCTCCACGTACCTGTATGACCTCCCTACAACGCCTGGGCATGCTCCTGGTGAGGTGGCGGATGTTCTCCTGAGGGATCTCCTCCCAGACCTGGACTAAAGCATCTGCGAACTCCTGGACAGTCTGTGATGCAACGTGGCTGGATGGAGCGAGACATGATGTCCCAGATGTGCTCAATTGGATTCAGGTCTGGGGAACGGGCGGGCCAGTCCATAGCATCAATGCCTTCCTCTTGCAGGAACTGCTGACACCCTCCAGCCACATGAGGTCTAGCATTGTCTTGCATTAGGAAGAACCCAGGGCCAACCGCACCAGCATATGGTCTCACAAGGGGTCTGAGGATCTCATCTCGGTACCTACTGGCAGTCAGGCTACCTCTGGCGAGCACATGGAGGGCTGTGCGGCCCCCCAAAGAAATGCCACCCCACACCATGACTGACCCACCGCCAAACCGGTCATGCTGCACGTGCTCAGTGTGAACCTGCTTTCATCTGTGAAGAGCACAGGGCGCCAGTGGCGAATTTGCCAATCTTGGTGTTCTCTGGCAAATCCCAAATGTCCTGCACGGTGTTGGGCTGTAAGCCCCCCCCCCCCCCTCCACCTGTGGACCTCGGGACCTCCAAATCCAGACCTCCATGGGTTGATAAATTTGATTTCCATTGCTAATTTGTGTGATTTTGTTGTCAGCACATTCAACTATGTAAAGAAAAAAGTAGTTAATAAGAATATTTCATTCATTCAGATTTACGATGTGTTATTTTAGTGTTCCCTTTATTTTTTTGAGCAGTGTATATAGGCTGGGCAGCACCTCCTACTGGAGAATTGATCTATCTACAGCTACCCTTTGGTCTCCCATACAGGATTTTAATCCTACCCATTTTTTTTACAACACATAGGCTTAGTGTTTCAAGCTCTGATTGATTTAAAATTTTAGGATATTGAATTGTATAACATGACTTTTATAGTTTCAGTCACCTCAATATGGCCATGGATGTGATACTCATTTTAAGGTTGATGACTTAATACTATTGAATTGTGTTTGGTTGACAACGCAACCAGATATCAACATTTGAATGAGATATCTTCTGCTTGGATAGTGCCATCTGTACCATTGACTAGCTTTCATTTGTTGGTTTTCCAAATTAATAGTTTGTGTTTGATTCCCGTCAATATCTCAAGCAAAAATCGAACTTAAAGAATAGGGCTAAGCCAGTTGCTCAGATGGACAGCAGTAGATACATCTCCTTAAAATGTTGATATTTGGTTGCGTTGTCAACCAAACACAATTCAATAATATTAAGTCATCTAACATTCAATCTTAAAAACGAGTAACACATCCACATCCATTCAGTAACCATATTGAGGTTTCGGAAACTATAAAAGTTATGTAATCATATAAAAGCTTGCATGTTCACGATAGCATGCATCGAGTGTCGCAGGTCTGTGGAGATCTTCACAATTGCTGTAATATGTGTAGAATCTGGAACGACATTGATCACTTGCACCATGTACTTTTAACGTAATCTCAACTGCAATCCAGGTCATTTGGTTTTGCTACTAGATTAATCACAGTGGACAACACAATCTGTTGTGTAAATAAACAAAATATCTGACATCATATTCCCATTTGAACTTTGATGTGCTTTTAAAAAATGGGCGAAAGCCCAGTTTTAGACATTTGGGTGACAAGTAAGCCAAAAATCTGACATTGTTTTTCCATTGGAATTTGGTTGTCCTTTTAAAGATGGTTGAAAGCATGGTGATAGCACATTGGAAATTCAACTAACTTTTGGCTGTCTTTTTGAGTGGGTTGTAGGTTGTAATCTCATTGATCAACGACTCAACCAAATATTATTCATGTTGAAATGACGTGGTGTGACCAGTGGGTCTCTGTCTCCCTCTCATTTAATGTCTATCCCTGTCAATTAAAGTACTATAAAAAAAAAAAATTAAACACAACATTTATCGAACTTAAAGGATAAAGGTGAAATAAAACTAAATAAAATGATTTTCTCTAAGAGCTTTTTGAAAGTGCGTTCTGTCAAGATATGGTGGTTTCTCAGAAACACAAATAGAGCATGGGGAGAACATGAGGCTAATAGCGGATTTATGCTTGATCCGGAAATACGGTCCGGAGGCTCTGTACGGAGGGTGTGACGCAATTGTGGAGCATCCGGAGGCCCAATCGAGCTTTGTACGGCGATGGCGTGCCTCCCAAATTTTGTAACAATGCGGAGGGCTCCGTATAGCTCCGCATTGACATGATTGGTTGATGGTAGGCGGGGGCGGGAATTCCTGCAAACACACACAAACTCAGTTCCTTGACAACAGGTCTGCTCAATTGCTCTGCAAAGCACAAGTAGTAAGAATGCTCTGACCTCTGCAGAGGCCGTATCGTCGTAAATGCTGTACGACCAAAACGCAGATTTGGATTGACCATGCAGAGCCTTTTAGGTTTGCCCTACTTTCTCCTTAGAATGTAGTGTATTGACCAATAAGGAAGTATTTAACTTCAAAGGGGGTTTTCCAGACACTGTACATCCTTGAGTAACCTGAACCCACTGTACTGTCATTGCTCTCCACCGTGTCGTAGAATTACAACATGTTAATCACATTACTCTTATATAAGAATGTAATCTTATACTAGCACTCACTTTTTATTTATTTAGAGGCAACAAACGAGTTCTTAACTCTCATGTGTCGGTGTGAAGAGAGAGAAGCCTCTGAGATTGAACGTCAACAGTAGATTTACGATGGCTTGGTGATAAGACAACATTCCATGAATAGTGTGTGTGCCTTTCTGTCGGTGCCAAGGAGACCCAACCTCCATTTTCTTTTTAAAGGAAAGGACCTAGGTCTGTTGCATTAGTATTCCTGTATAAGCAAGCAGTAAATGAACTAGAGAGAGATATTTGGTGCCATGTAAATCTTGATGTCTGTTGCATGAGAGCACAATGTACCTTTGTATACACTCTTATCTGTGAAATGTCATGAACATTCAAGAGGATGGACTTTGCTATAAAATGCTGTGGCTTAGACCTGCTGGTTGGGCTCTCAACTAAATCAGCCACAGGTGGGTCATTGACAAGCTCCTTTACTGCAGTAATTAAATAATAATGTTTGATTGTTTTGAGGAAGTCTAAAATGGTCTTTGATTAGAATAATTCCACCACAACCGACACAGCACACACAGAGAAAGTCTGCCATCAGGTGTGTGTGTGTGAAGTATCAGGTCTGCCATCAGCAAAAAACAAAATCTACTATGACAGTTTGAACAAGGAGACATTTACTGTAAATAGACCAGGCCTACATGGGCCGTGTTTATTAGGCACAAAATGTAAGAAAGAGGGAAACAGGTATTAGCTGAACTTATTCAATAAGAAATGCTTGTTTTGCTACAGTGTATCCTAACAAACAAAACCATGAATGGACTTGCCCTCTGTACCCCTTAATTTGTTCCTTTCTTTAGCAGTCTCTGTGATCTGAACCCAGTTCTTTGCAAAATGTGTCTCAAACACCACATGCATCTTGCCATATTTTTATCTGGTTTTGCAAAATGCCGCAGATTCTCTCAAGGCCTCTGTGACAAAACGGAAAGTTTTGATGTGAACATGTGAAACCTGATTTCTCTTTCAGTCTTTGTCTTTGACCAATGACAGGAGGGTGATTCAGTCTTGAAAACCCACGCGATACCCTTTAAATCACCACAATGACAACTACAGCACAAACAAACAGCGTCAGCTCAACAGTGTAATTCAGCCTACTGTATTCAGAGAAAGACAGTAAAACCCCCATCTATCATCCCTCTGACTTTTTTTAGCTGATCAAGAGAAATCCCCTTGGAAAAATAGGTTCTGAGTGATCGGCTCTAAGAGTGTATGAAAGGCTACCTAAAAACGGGTTATTTGGCTGTCCCCATAGGAGAACCCTTTGAAGAATCCTTTTGAGAGAGGGTTCTATCTAGAAGCAAAGGGTTTTACCTGGTACTTGGCTGAGGCGACAGGTAGCCTAGTGGTTAAGAGCATTGGGCCAGTAGCCAAGATTTTGCTGGTTTGAATCCCTGAGCGGTCTAGGTGAAATATCTGCCACTTAACCCTAAATTGCTCCTGTAAGTCGCTCTGGATAAGAGCATCTGCTAAATGACTCAAATCTAAAAATAAAAATAAATGTATTGTCATTGTGGATATTGTGGATTCAGCTATTTCAGCCACACCCGTTGCCGACAGGTGTATAAACTCAAGCACACCGCCATGTAAATCTCCATAGATAAACATTGGCAGTAGAATGGCCTTACTGAAGAGCTCAAATTACTTTCAACGTGGAACCGTCATAGCATGCCTCCTTTCCAACAAGTCAGTTTGTCAAATTTCTGCCCTGCTAGAGATTCCCCGGTCAACTGTAAGTGCTGTTATTGTGAAGTGGAAACGTCTAGGAGCAAAAAGGGCTTAGCCGCAAAATGTTATGCCACAAGCTCACAGAATGGGACCACAGAGTGCTGAAGCGTGTAAAAATCTTTCCAGTGAAGGGAAATCTGACGTTCTAGACGATTCTGAGCCTTCCACTTTGTGGCAACAGTTTGGGGAAGGTCCTTTGTTTCAGCATGACAACGCCCCCGTGCACAAAGCGAGGTCCGTACCGAACTGGTTTTGTCGAGATCGGTGTGGAAGAACTTGACTGGCTTGCACAGAGCCCTGACCTTAACCCCTTTGGGATGAATTGGAACGCAGTCAGCGAGCCAGGCCTAATCGCCCAACATCAGTGCCCGACCTCATTAATGCTCGTGGCTGAATGGAAGCAAGTCCCCACAGCAAATGTTCCAACATCTACTGGAAAGCCTTTCCAGAAGAGTGGAGGCTGTTATAGCAGCAAAGGGGGGTGACCAACTCCATATTAATTCCCATGATTTTGCAATGAGGTGTTCAACGAACAGGTGTCCACAGTTCTGTTCAAACGATTTGAGGTAGTGCACATGTGGCTATTCTGTGTTGAGTGGTTAAGAAATAGGTATTCTTATATGCTTAATTTAGAGTTATTAATGTAAATGTAATTGTTCTACAAATGTTGGGCTATATGTTTAGATTTTTAATACATTAAGGCTGCATGATTATTTGAAAAAAGGTGCTAGAAAGACATGAGCTCTGCTTTGGTTTTTTTTTTGCACAGGTTGTACACACTACATCAGTCTCTCATTCACAATTTGACAAGCACTTGATAATGCTTAGAATTTCACAGCGGCATCCCCTTTGTGTTGCCGTAATGCACCCTAAAAAAAAAAACATGCCTTTTGTGTCCAGTGGCTGTTGTGCCCTTCTCCTCGAGTGCTACGCACTCCATCACGCGATCGGGTCTTTCTCGCAGGTTACAAGTGAAGACAGACACATCGGGGAGGCAACTGCTCGCGTCCTTATCCAATTCCAAGATGCATATTGAAGATATTGGAAAAACTGTCCACATTTACTTTGTCAGCCAACAAGATGAGTAGGCCTAACAAACAGCAAAAGTACTAGCCTATGTCAATCTACTGTCCCCCATAGTACAAAGGTTGACCTACTCTATTCTCTGCAAGAAATAAAGGGCATTATCGCTTTTATACAATGGGTTACCAACATGTTAAAATATTGATCAACATGTTGATTCAAAATGTTATTTTGATTCATTTATTCATACTATTTCATCCTTTCACAAGATATAGTCACAACACAAATCTAGGTTTGCTAGAGACGCGACCCAGTCGTTCGTTCTATATGTTCCATTGCCATACTGGCTGGCAACGTTCTTATCCCTAGCTTACTAGCTGGCCAACTACGACTAACTTACAGTCATGTCAAACAGTGCAGACAGCTTTTTATAGCGGAGATCAATTTTATAATTTACCTTACTGGGCTGATGAGACAATGGATTGTGCAGTCAGATGGAACAGAGTAAATAGGCATTTAAATGTCATAGATTTAGCTGGTGGTAACTTGTAGAATAGACACCAGTTAGAATGCGCTTTTAAAACAATCAGCATTAGACCCACCCGTTGTATAAAATGTTGATAAACTATTAGGCTATTTCTTCACAATATAAGCACATGGTAGGAGGCTATAAGCGTGAATATTCCATTAGCGGAAAACACCATTATCAAATGCAATTATGCACGTAATGCTTTTATTATAAATGTGCATGTTTATGGTGAAAATTATCTTCCCCAAAATTGAAACTCACATGCTGCTTATGTATGCCAGTTATCCGCTTTACAAGGGTTGTAAGAGCCTAACTGTGCTTAATTTGAATCAGTTATTTGGCCACTTTAGTTGTGATACAAAACCTTATTGAAACATATAGGCCTATGAGCTAGGCTACATTGTTTCTTATGCTAGGCATCATTCACAAGTGACACATAATTCACAAGTGACAGGCTAATATTGTCAGCCATCAGACTATTCTTGATTTAATCTCGTCTTTACATATACTAAATCATTTTTTTGTGAATTTTGTTTTGATTTAGAATGGACCATTATCATGCACCTGTATCGAAAAACAGGGGCAGCAGAAAGCAATAAGTCATCTATGCACTTAAATAGTGAATGGAAGACGCTTTTCCCCGTGGTTCATTTTCATGCCAGCCAGGTAAGCTGTACTCCTGTAAATATAAGCAATGTGCTTAATATTAGGAAAGTTGAAAAATAAATATAGTAGTCCTAGCCTATAGAAAGCGGATCCTCTTTTTAGTAGAGGCAATCACTGTTTTCTCACGCAATTGCATAGCCTGTTGAAAGGTTGCGCAACATGAGCGCTCATGTGTGTTTGATTCGATATTCCATTGCATTTGCATTGATGTCAGAGTGATTATAGGGACAACAGAGCGCTGAGTACCTAGAGCGCTGAGTACCAGGGAGTTAGCAAGTTTGGTAGGCTACTAATGACCATCAGCAGCATCAGAGGTTGGAGAATCCTAAGGGTGTGGGCGGTAATACGGTCACCGCAACAGCCCTAGGTTGTACTAAATCACCTCAATGCATCAATTTCAAGGAGAGACTGTTATCAATGTTGGATATGCATGGTGTATGGTAGGCTGGCAAACTGATTTAGCGCAGCATTCAGTCGGGTTTTAACTAGGTAAGGTGTATGCAGGGCTCATTTTGGTCGCATATGCTCCTAAGTCATTTACTGTGCGACCTGGAATTTTATTTTGAGAGTACTAGTGGGACTACAAAAAAGTATATATCACCTAAGATAATTCTTGCTACAATTAGGCTTCGCTGTACCGCTGCCACTGAGTGCCATACACCACGGTCCCGGACACAGCAATCAATTGCACTTATAGGCCTATGGCTGGCCAATCAGTTAGCTCAAATTACAGTGTCTGCAGCTTCCTCGAGCACACAGCAAAATGTATACTGTGAGATTTCTAAACTTTTAAAACTATGACTAGAGAGAGCGTCAATGAATACAGAAAACAGCTGCTGTTTTTAATGAGCGAGTTCATCTTTTGTTTTTATTCAGCACTTTTTGAAGCCATAAAATGTGCTTCTTCCACTCGCACATCAACCAGAACTGCAGCTGCATTGAATGAGTAGTTGAGTGTAGGCTTGCATTGTTATTATTAGCGGAGGGATGGTGAGAGGCAGACCCTCTGCTGCTCTCTCCGCTGAACCTGACCATCAGATGCAGGCACCATCAGTCCAGTAAAAATCATTTTTATAATAATTATTTACATGTATGCTCACTCAAGTAATACAATGGAGCCATTACCGGTGTGGTCATATACCTCATGTTTTGAAATAATTAAAAAATGACCTTGCCAACATCATTGGCAGGGCATTTTAAGCATAGCCAACAGTGATAATGTATTGGGCTTATAGCCTACGGCACAAACCTCATCGCTACCGAACTGTTTTTAAGTGTAAACTAATCGGAACAGTGGATTTCAGCATGCAGGTTTTTGTATCAACATTTTAGCTTTTTAATAATAAACAATGTATTTGAAGGGTTATTCGTTTCGAGAGCACAGCATGTGCTTCAAACATAGCTAGATTTAATATAGGCCCAATAAAGGCTTTTATCTAAATCAACGTACAAATCTGCTTTTCTGATGCTCCTGAATGTTATGTTGTGCTCCTAATTTTAAGTTGGAAGCACCAGTGCTACATACAAGAAATACTTGTATGGTATTGTAATGGAGGTTGTTGTGGCACCTGTAACTGCTTGTTGATGTTCTTCAGGTTGTGTCTTTGTAGGAAGTTCTGTTCCTGAGAACACTGCCTGTCCAACTGAGACAGGAGATTGCTGAGGAGAACTGTCGCCATGGACTCATGGTGTGCGGCCATATCCCTGAAAAAGGCACATACACAGCTAAGAGAAAGTGTATCCAATTTCACCGTGTTTAATCCAAATGTGATTAATAAGAACATGTAGAAGATACACTGAGTATTCAAAACATGACAAAACACCTGCTCTTTCCATGACATAGACTGACCAGGTGAATCCAGATGAAAGCTATAATCCCATATTAATGTCACTTGGGGGGGGGGGTATAAAAAGGTGATGTTTTGCACCAGATTTAGCTGACAGAATTATTTACAGCTGCAGTCTCCCCAGGTGAACATATAGACATGAAAACATTATGTACAAACACACGTTTTAAAAACAGAGATCAGGGACATTGATGTGGGACCTGATAATATTTGTAAAGTACCCATCAAAAAAATATATATATTGCACACAGCCCAGTTAATGCACCTATTGAGATTAAGACACAGTAGTCCAGTGTTGTAGTGTAGTATTTTGACACTCCAAACCAAATGAATACATGTGTGCAAACACCCATTCACAGACACCAGTACAGATACACACACTCACCAGTCCTGGCTTTCAATCCAGTCAGAAAGCACCTGCCGAATCCCCATAGGGAAGTTGTCATCATAAAGGTAATCCACCTGCTCCAGGTATTTGAACTCGAGCTGTTGAATTTGTTTCCATTGACTCATTCTGTGGTACAATGCCAACACAAAAGCATATTAAAAACGCCAAATCAATTACACTTCAGAGAGGGTCATTGAAGGAGCAGTGCTTGTAAAATTAAGCTTATTTTTGTCCTGATAAGTAATAGTTTATGATTATGCTCTTTTTGAATAGTCTACCTATTATCAAACTGTGCTGCATATTGTGTTTTATTTACGTATCAAATCAAACTTTATTTGCCACTTGCGCCGAATTCAACAAGTGTAGACTTTACCGTGAAATGCTTACTTACAAGCCAGTTCAAGGAGAATAAAATATTTACCAAGTTGGCTAAAATAAAAAGTAATAATAAAAAGTAACAATAAGAATAACAATAACGAGGTTATATACAGGGGACACCGGTACAGGCTAGTTGAGGTAATCTGTACATGTAGATGGGGGCAAAATTACTATATGCATAGGTAACAAACAGCGTGTATCAGCATTGTTACCATCACTTCCGACTTCTTGTAATTCCCATTTTTACAGCAGCATTAGCTTTTCTTACCTTTATTTCTGTAGCGGACCAGGATTTTTTTTTAAATGTATTCTGTAGTCATTGACTATCAAAACATAATTGTTTGTGAGACGTCACGGTTTGTGAAAGCCTACCTGTGTCTTTCAACTCGGTGCTCTCTATCACATAAATATCCACCGTACACAAGTCATGAGAATGTTTTTCAGTTGTTTCCTCTTGAAGCCTTCGTGAATTCCCGACCACATACTTATTTTACGTTGATCGTCATGTAACAGGCCTGCCTTACAGGTTTTGTCATCTCCCTCCCACGCAACTTGGTCTCAGAGCATTTCGTATTATTCTGTACATAAACCCGTTTCTTATGATGTGTTAGACAGGTGGATGGGTGGTTGTAAAACACAAATATCTAGCAACCCAAAGGTTGAGAGTTCAAATCTTATCAAGGACAACTTTAGCATTTTAGCGACTTTTCAACTACTTACTACTTTTTAGCTACTTTGCAACTACTTAGCTAACCCTAACCTGAACTATTTTTAGAAAACCCTTCACCTAACATTAACCCTTAACACCTTTAACTCCTAAGTGTAACATTAATCTTAACCCGTAGCCTAGCTAACGTTAGCGAGCTAACTAACTGAATGGAGTGTTTCTGGAAATGGGCGTGTGTGGATCATCAGCAATGCTTGTAACTATTAGCTTTACACAAATCATTATACATCGAGTTAAAAACAAAGGTGTCATTGTATGCTGATGATAATTGTTTTCTTTTAAATCCACAATTTGTATCCCTTTACAGCCTCATAGAGGATCTAGATACTTTTTCTAACCTCTCTGGATTACAACCAAATTATGATTATGACGTATTGGATCACTAAAAAACACTACTTTTACATTACCGTGTAGTTTACCAATAAAATGGTCTGATGGTGATGTGGACATACTCAGTATACATATCCCAAAATAAATAAATTATCCCTCCAATACATTTTAATAGAAAGTTAGCAATAAGATCTTGCTATCATGGATAGGAAAATACCTGTCTTTTTGTGGAAAAATCACCCTGATTAACTCTTTAATCATATAACCAATTTATATTGTTTCTTGTGATCTTGCCTACACCTAGCTAGTTACTTAAATACTTAAGTTACTTAAATTATACGAGGAAAAATATTCAATTTTATTTGGAACGGCAAGCCAGACAAAATTAAGCGTGCCTTTTTATATAATGAATATGAATTCGGAGGGCAGAAATTCTTACATATTAAAGCATTAGACCTACCACTAAAGTCTTCAGTCATAAAAGCAGTTGTATTTGAATCCAAACTGGTTCTCTAGCAAATTCATAAGAATGTCTCATCCCATGTTCAAGAGTGGCCTTTTTCCCTTTATTCAGATAACAACCTCGGACTTTCAGTTATTTGAAAAGGAAATCATCTCCCAAATATCGATATTTTTAAAACAAGCCATATAAAATTGGTTGCAATTTCAATTTAATCAACCAGAAGAAAAAAATAACAAACAATACAACAAATATTGTGGTTAAACTCAAATATACTAATAGATGAAAAAAAGAAGCGAAAAAAGGAAGAATGTTTGTAAATGATATCATAAATTGGACTGGTGGAGTTGTTACACATGCAGCTAACAAAAATATATGGAAATGTCTGCTCTATGGAAACGTCTGCTCTACCCAAAATTACAACCAACTAATTGCAGCATTACCGCAGAAATGGAGGAGGGAAGTGGAAGGGGGAAAAAGTAGGGAACATGTCTGTCGGCCCTGCCTTAACGACCATAATTGGTTAAAGATAATTGTGATAAATAAAAAAGTATACCAGTTTCATTTAAGGACCAAAAATTGACAGCTGTTCCATATAGATTGCAAAATAGTTTCAACATACCGATTCCACAGCACATGGTTTATGAACTGATATGCAAAACAACATCGGATTCAAAATGTATAATTTTTCTATGTAAATTATTATAAAAAATTGCAACCAATAAAATATTGCAACCAATAGAGTGTTATATATATGGGGGATTCAACATTCCCAGCTCTGCAGATTTTGCTGTGAAGAGAAATAATAATTAGATCATTTGTTTTGGTACTGTCCATATGTAGCTTGTTTTTGGTCACAGGTCCAGGAATGGCTGAAGAATTGCAACCTCTACCTGGAGCACACTCTGCCGACAGCACTACTGGGCGATCTGAAAAGTCATAGTAAATCGATCAATAATATAATATTACTTTTGAGAAAATGTTGTATTTTTAATTTACAATCTGTAGAAATTATGACAATAGAAAGGTTCAGAACTTTGGTGAAACATCACAGCACAGTTGAAATATATGGCAAATAGAAATCCAATATGGATGGTGTTAAGAGACATATGGGAGGGGTTGAATGGAGCTGAAGGTTGGGAATAATAACTAATAACAACAAGATAACTCATGTAAAACATACAGTGTACATAAAACGTACAGGTTCAGAACTTTTGTGAAAGAAAGAGATGGGAGAGGTTTTTATTATTTATCCGTTATTTTACCAGGTAAGTTTCCTGAGAACACGTTCTCATTTGCAGCAACGACCTGGGGAATAGTTACAGGGGAGAGGAGGGGGATGAGTGAGCCGTTTGGAAAGGTTGAGGTTAGAGGAAGGACAGGAGTAAAAACAAACCAAATATAACTATTGTAAAATAGACTGTGCCTGTAAAATGTACAGTACCAGTCAAAAGTTTGGACACACCTACTCATTCAAGGGTTTTTCTTTAATTTTTAAACTATTTTCTACATTGTAGAATAATAGTTAAGACATCAAAACGATGAAATAACACATATGGAATCATGTAGAAACCAAAAAAGTGTTAAATAAATCAAAATATATATATTATATTTGAGATTCTTCAAAGTAGCCACACTTTGCCTTGAAGACAGCTTTGCATACTGTCGTGTCTTTGGCTCTGCCGGATTAATTGATAAAACATGCTATTCTATAAAATAATTTCTCTGTAATTAATATCACCTGATTGAGCTAATCATGTAAATGTAATTAACTAGAGTCGGGTACCACTAAATAATATTTATAGAGCTGTTATCTTCCGAATAAACTCTTAAAGAACTAGTAATATTTTACAACAATAGCAGTCAACATTAATCTTCATCTTACTTCAGTCTCATAATCTGAAAGTTGTAAATTATTTTATCTGCAAGAACCCTAGCAAACAAGTTGAATCAGCAATACAAAATTGGGTTTAATTATTTATTTACTAAATACCTAACTAATCACACAGAATTCACATACACACAATTAATCATAACTTGATTACAAATTACGTCATAAAGGAAAACGTCCCTAGCGGGCGGAACAGATATGACTGCTTGTTACACAAAGGAAAAGGTGCTGGGTTGAGTGAAAGAGTGGGAAGACAGGAACAAAGGCTATCGTGCTATCGTAAATACAGTATCTTATGCATTCTAAATTACCGCCCATTTGGAAAAGGAAAATGCAATGAATATTTACTCTGAGCTGCGCTTCAGTAGGTTGGTGGTAGATGGAAGGCCGTGTTGCCAAACCGAGTCCTCTGTCCTTTGAAGAATGTCTCTGGTTGTCAATTGAATACGTTGTAGTAACGTCGTTGTGTGATAGACGGGATACTCTGTCTGTTCCTTCCTAACCTGCGTTTACAGCTGCGGTCGCTAACTCAACAGCTAGGAGGTATCACTTCTGTAGTGAATAAGAGTTCAAAGTTCATACCATTCTCAACCAAAGCTCATGCTGATGTTGGCTTCGTTCTGAACCATTCTGACATAGGACCGTCGCCCTCATATCCTCGGAACAGGAAGTTCTGTTGTTGTCAAGGCTTTATATAGGAAGGGAGAAGAGGGCGTGTTTGAACAGTTTTATAGCCCTTGTCCCATCACAGGGTAGGGCCACTGATTGAGCAGCACTATCTTATGAAAACCCAAATGTCACATTTTAGAAGCTAAAATCATATTTCATCCTATCACAAATAATTTCATATTCAAACATTTAAATTGAACAACAATTCCATGTGAATCCAATAACTCTGATGTGTAGACTTTCCACTGTAGAGTTTATGTCATCTTATCATTGATGAGAATGTCTCAGATGACAACCGAACTGACATCATATTCATTAAGTACCACCGCATATGTTCAATTGTTCAGATTACCACAGAATATAGTTAATTTCCCCCCACATTCTGACTTTCCCAGAATCTCTATGTTAACCAAGGGTTTTGAAAATGTAACCTTAGTAGGGTAGAGAGAGGAAAAGGGGGGGGAAGAGGTATTTATGACTGTCATAAACCAACCCCCCAGGCCAACGTCATGACAACACTCTTGGCATTCTCTTAAACAGCTTCACCTGGAATGCTTTTCCAACAGTCTTGAAGGAGTTCCCACATTTTCTGAGCACTTGTTAGCTGCTTTTCCTTCACTATGCAATCCAACTCATCCTAAACCATCTCAATTGGGTTAAGGTCATGTGATTGTGGAGGCCAGGTCATCTAATGCAGCACTCCATCACTCTCCTTCTTGATCAAATAGCCCTTACACAGCCTGGAGGTGTGTTGGGTAATTGTCCTGTTGAAAACCAAATGATAATTCGAAATGCAAACCAGATAGGATGGCGTATCGCTGCAGAATGCTGTGGTAGCCATGCTGGTTAAGTGTGCCTTGAATTCTAAATAAATCCCTGACCATGTCACCAGCAAAGCACCCCTACACCATCACACCTCCTCCATGCTTCACGGTCGGAACCAGACACGACGGTTAGAGACAAAAATCTCAAATGTGGTCTCATCAGACCAAAGGACAGATTTCCACCGTTCTAATGTTCATTGCTCGTGTTTCTCGTGTTCATTGCTCGTGTTTCTTTATTGGTGTCCTTTAGTAGTGGTTTCTTTTCAGCAATTTGACCATGAAGGCCTGATTCACATTCTCATCTGTACAGTTGGTGTTGAGATGTGTCTGTTACTTGAATTCTATGAAGCATTTATTTGGGTTGCAATTTCTGAGGCTGGTAACTCTAATGAACTTGTCCTCTGCAGCAGAGGTAACTCTGGGTGTTCCTTTCCTGTTTAGATCCTAATGAGAGCCAGTTTCATCATAGCGCTAGATTGTTTTTTCGACTGCACTTGAAGAAACTTTCAAAGTTCTTGACATTTTCCGGATTGACTGACCTTCATGTCTTAAAGTACTGATTGACCGTTGTTTCACTTTGCTTATCTGAGCTGTTCTTGCCATGATATGGACTTGGTCTTTTACCAAATAGGGCCATCTTCTGTATACCACCAAAACGTTGTCAAAACACAACTGATTGTCTCAAATGCATTAAGAAGGAAAGAAATTCCACAAATGAACTTTTAACAAGGCACACCTGTAAATTGAAATGCATCCCAGGTGACTACCTCATGAAGCTGGTTGAGAGAATGCCAAGAGTGTGCAAAGCTGTCATCAAGGCAAATGGTGGCTACTTTGAAGAATCTCAAATCTATTTTGATTTGTTTATCACATTTTTGGTTACTACATTATTCCATGTGTTATTTCATAGTTGTGATGTATTCACTATTAGTCTACAATGTATAAAGTAAAATAAAGAAGAACTCTTGAATAAGTTACGCTGTTAGTGTCCAAACTTTTGACTGGTACTGTACATTTTAATTATATCTGAACAAGACATTGATTTTTTACATCAACGATTGTGGAAGTTGTCTGCAATGATCACTTACACTTACACTTACACATGGGATCGAAATGGAAATTTATCTCCAAACAAAATTAATGCACATTAAAAGGTTTTGAAAATAAGACTTGCTGTGTTACCAGTTTGGAGTTTTGTACTAAGTTTAGAAAATTCACCATATACTTGTAAAATAGCATATGCGTGTAAAATAGTAACAGTGATTGAAAACAAATGGGAATAAGGATGCATGTCAATAATGAGTCAACACAATAAGCAAAATATTCCCAAATATGCAACTTGTCACGCCTGCTCTCCCTCCCTGGTGCTCAAGGGTGCCAGGCTGCCCTTCATTACGCACACCTGTCACCATCATTACGCGCAGCAGCGCTCATTCGACTCACCTGGACTCCTTCCCTTTGTTGATTGCCCCGTCTATAACTGTCTGTTCCAGTTTGTTCCCTGTGTCTGCAATAATGTTGTTATGTGTTCATGTCCAGACGCTGCTTGGTCCTGTTCCATGTCCGTTGCCATTAAATGTTCACTCCCTGTACCTGCTTCTTGTCTCTACCAGTGTTGATCCTTACACAACTATCATAACAAGCCTACTGTACCAAAAACAGTCAAATGTAACTATAATCATTTTTAAAGGTGGAGATGTTTACATTTTCCCTTGACAATGATTTTATGTTTTAAAGTTAATTTCCTGCCATTCTACACATTTTTCCATGGGGCGTATAGAAAATGTTGCAGTTTTCAAGTAAGTTTTCTGCAATTCTATACATTTTACCATGGGGTGGAGAGAATCATTTGCACGGGGTGGAGATCATTTGTTGCAGTTTTAAAGCAAACTACCAGAAATTCTAGGTCTCAAGGGACCCTACTTTGAGCCAATGTCTTTTGGACATCAACATTCTAACAGTCCAATAAATCAATTCCATATATGCTATCGGACAAATAGTCCCTTGATTGTGTTTATGAAGGTCTTAGGTAACAGAATACGATTATTATTATTTTTTAAAACATAACAGAGTTTTTATTATGTACTGTAGGCTACATGTAAACCCCCTCCCACACAAAAGAAATACAGAATTCTAAGTGTTAAATACATTTTATTCATGGAGTGCCATTGTAGAACTATGAAACAAAAAGTGTGTGCGTTGAAACACAGTTGTCACGACTTCTGCCGAAGTCGTTGCCTCTCCTTGTTCGGGCGGTGCTCGGCGTTCGACGTCACCGGTCTTCTAGCCATCATTGATCCTTTTTTCATTTTCCATTGGTTTTGTCTTGTCTTCCCACACACCTGTTTTCAATCCCATTTATTACCTGTTGTGTATTTAACCCTCTGTTTCCCCTCATGTCTTTGTCAGAGATTGTTTTATTGTCACTGTAGTGTGGTTGTTGTATAGGTGCGCGTCGGGTCTTCGTACCCATGTTTGTGTGTTTATGTACATTTAGTGTTATGGAGCATACTCCGTGGACTTTATTAAAAGACTCCATTTTATACTCCATTTGACTCTCCTGCGCCTGACTTCCCTGCCACCTATTACACCTACGCCTTGACACACAGTAACAGCTTCTTTTTACAATGACAAAGCAAATGAAAATACCATAAATCGCCAAGACGCAGGGACAGCAAGACATGGTCCCGTGAATCGAACCCTCCATCATGGCGTTGCACACCATGCTCTACCAACTGAGCTACAGACACACAACACAGTTCACTGATAATTACAAATTGTAAAGCAAAGTAAATTGATAATGTATCCTTCATAATGACAGATACCTCTGTTGAAGAGACACATCCAAGAACATCACTGAAAACTAAAGTAATCTAATGAACTACACTACTGCTACTACTAGTACATCATGAAAAACACTCAAAAATCTAAATTACTGCAATGATATTTATTTCAATTCTGAAATAATCAGTGCCTAGTGAAAGTCTATTGGATCAACACTGGGGCGTCAGGTAGCCTAGTGGTTAGAGCGTTGGGCCAGTATCCAAAAGGTTGCTAGATTGAATCCCCGAGTTGACAAGGTAAAAATCTGTCATTCTACCCCTGAACAAGGTTGTTCCACTGTTCCTAGATTGTCATTGTAAAAAAAAAAAAATCTTAACTGACTTGCCTAGTTAAATAAAAAACTAATTCACAGTGGAACAATTATTAATTTTCAAGCAACAACAACGAAGAAAGCAAAGTCATGTTAATCTTACGCAAAACAGCATCTGCTGTCTCAACACTTGTGCAGTATTTGCAATTAATTTTGAGCAAAGTCCCGCCCAAGGATCTCCCCCCAAGTTTGGGGGAGATGATGAGTTCTTGCCGTCTGGTTGTCCAACTGTACCACACACCACAATGGGATCTCTTTGAAATTGTGACGGCAGCTCATGCCGACGTTCTCTCCCTCCAGTGTGAATTGAGGTCTGTTGGTGGGCACACCAGCAAGCACATGTATAATTACTCATGATCTATTTCATGTTATTACACATTTTCTTGTTCTATTGACGCACCAGTGTGTCAATCTACTGTAAGTAACATAATTAAAAAATCCCCATCAAAATCTTAAATGTAAGATAAAAATACCAATTTTTTTGCTGAGCAACATCTTAATCCTCCCTATACGCCTATGGCCATAGGCGCCATCTGCCGTGGAAGGTGGCTGAGCTACTGCGGTGCTTGTCAGACCATGAGACATCCCGAAAATCGGTATTCTCACAAAAACATCGGTAGCGTCCGAACCGTAGAAACGAATGTGACTGTGGAAAGGGGAGATTCGCAGGAACATGATGGTGTTCTCTGTTTTGCTCTATGACCCCACAAGTGTCAGGACTTGTCTGGTAACCGTATCCGTTTAAAACATTTATGGGTGTATGGAGGTAGTTGTGCCCATCCAAAGTAAAGGGGTTAAATACAGTGCATTCGAAACGTATTCAGACCTTGACTTCTTCCACATTTTGTTGTGTTACTGCCTTATTCCAAAATGGATAAAATAATTTCCCCCCCTCATGAATCTACATACAATACCCCATAATGACAATGTGAAAACAGGTTTGTATACATTTTTGCTATTTATTTATTTTAAAATCATATTTACATAAGTATTCAGACCCTTTGCTATGAGACTCAAAATTGAGCTCAGGTGCATCCTGTTTCTATTGATCATCCTTGAGATGTTTCTACAACTTGATTGGAGTCCACCTGTGGTAAATTCAATTGATTGGGCATGTTTTAGAAAGGCACACACCTGTCTATTAAAGGTCCCACAGTTGACAGTGCATGTCAGAGCAAAACCCAAGCCATGAGGTTGAATGAATTCTCCAAGACATGATTGTGTCGAGTCACAGATCTGGGGAAGGGTAGCAAAAAATGTCTGGAGCATTGAAGGAACCCAAGCACAGTGGCCTCCATCATTCTTAAATGGAAGACCTTTGGAACCACTAAGACACTTTCTAGCGCTTGCTGCCCAGCCAAACTGAGCAATGGGCGAGGTGACCAAGAACCCGATGGTTACTCTGATAGAGCTCCAGAGTACCTCAGTGGAGATGTGAGAACCTTCGAGAAGGACAACCAACTTTGTAGCACTCCACCAATCAGGCCTTTATGGTAGAATGGCCAGAAGGAAGCCACTCCTCAGTAAAAGGCACATGACAGCCCGCTTGGAGTTTGCATAAAGGCATCTAAAGGACTATCAGATTATCGGGTCTGATTAAACCAAGATTGAACTCTGGCCTGAATGCCAAGCGTCACTCCTGGAGGAAACCTGGCACCATTCCTACGGGGAAACATGGTGATGGCAGCATCATGCTGTGGGGATGTTTTTCAGCGGCAGGGACTTAGAGACCAGTCAGGATCGTAGGAAAGATGAACAGAGCAAAGTACAGAGAGATCCTTGATGAAAATCTGCTCCAGAGCACTCAGGACCTTAGACTGGGGCAACGGTTCACATTCCAACAGGACAGCAACCCTAAGAACACAGCCAAGACAATGCAGGCGTGGCTTCGGGACAAGTCTCTGAATGTCCTTGAGTGGCCCAGCCAGAGCCCGGACTTGAACCCGATCGAACATCTCTGGAGAGACTTGAAAATAGCTGTGCAGCGACGCTTCCCAACCTGACATAGCTTGAGAGGATATTCAGAGAAGAATGGGAGAAAATCTTCAAATACAGGTGTGCCAAGCTTGTAGCGTCAGACCCAAGGAGACTCGAGGCTATAATCGCTGCCAAAGGTGCTTCAACAAAGTACTGAGTAAAGGGTCTGAATACTTATGTAAATATAATATTGTAAAAAAAAGGGGGGATTGGAAATTATGCAGACAATTACATTGACAGGAAGCCACATTCTACCTGCAATATTAACACTGATCTACCCCCTAAAAAAATATTAATAATAAATATTGGTAAATCAATTACAATTTGAAAAGTAATCTACTGTATTTATTGAGTTTCTGATCTGCTATTCAATCCTACCATTAAGGTAGTTTATTCAACTGATATCTGATTTTCTGCTCACAAACCTTTTCACCACTAACTAGCTATTGTCCCTCTGTAACCTAATAGTATCCCATTTTGATGTGTCTGTTTCGAGAGTCACAACAACACTTTGTTTTCTCTGGGGATTTATTTGATTGGTTCCCAATTGTTCATAGAAAACACAAGACGGGACACATTTCAGACTCATTCTGAGAAAATTACATTGGCATTTAGGAAAATAACTAAGCAAACGTTGTAGGGTGCACCCATTGTGTAATGACAGCTGTCTTTCCACTAGATGGCCCTTGTACCAAGTAAAAACATTTATTGTGAAGTTGTGAATTTGAGCTCTGACACTTGATGCAATCATCCCTGTCCTCCCATAAATACATTCATATCAATTTTCAACTACGTAGTGAAAGATTTAAAAAACATTTTTGAATGTGCGCAGACTAGCTTATTCTGAATCTACCCTCGCCCAACAGGAGATGGAAACAGATGCGATTTGATAGTAGCCTTTGTATTGTACACAGTTTGTGAGAAAAGAGAGGGGAAATGATTCAGTCAAATAATCTAGAATTTGATCAATTATCAGATCCACCTGTGTATTAGATGTCAATTCCTGAAGTAGAAAGTAGTTGTTTTACATTGCATAGACAAAGCATTATGTGAGACCAAACAATTGTTCTGTTGTGGGAAAAGTAACAACATGGCAAAGCACAATATGTTCTACCCAATTCAGGAAGTGGTTTGCCCAGCAGACTGTTTCACGTGCTATCATCAGTAAACGTTTCACAGTGAAATCCCTCAACAGTGTCTTCTCTAATATTCTAAGTGAGAATACTAGAGGAGTGGACTTCAGTACAACTCTGCTGTCCCTCACATAGTGGACCTCAGTAAATGTCTGGATATGATGTGCATTGTATTTGTCATTGAACAAGAGAGCAAGAGAGAAAATTCAATCCGTTACTCCGTGTCAAGACATATATTGCTCATCAATTTGATGTATTTGCCTCCCAAGGCCTCTCATAAACATATTTGAATGAAAGACCCTTTTTTTTCTTACAAATTAGCCTTTGGGCACTTGGTCACAACATTACAAGCCATCTTTTGTTTCTTATAGGCAGCAGCTACCCTATGATCCATGCACAGATACACATGGGAATACTCTGTCACCGGAGTGCAGAGCGCCTGTCATGGCTGCAGGGCATAACAGGAGCTCTATCTTGGAGTTGGTACAATTCCTCTGTTGATTTATGGCGAAAAGAGGCCAGCAAAAACAAGGGGAGAGGTCCAAGTAGTCATCACAAGGAAACAGGAGAAAGCATGGAGTACTGTGGCCAAACAGAGTGGCAGGAGGGATGAGCGTAGGAGAGAGCATGAAGGAGCTGTGTGATGTGGCAGCTTTCATTCACCCATGGGCGAGTTTACTCTTTACTGTAATGCTATTTTGACCCTCTCCCCCCATATTCTCCCTATCCCCTCTATCAGGGTTTGAGCTCCTCTCATTCTGGAGTTTACAAAGTAGTACACAAATCTCCAGTAACATGACCCAATAAGGCTTCTGATATGTACTTTCAGTTTCAGACGTTCAAAGAAATAGAAAATGGTGATCAAGACATTACAAAATCGTATCCGGTGTAAAAACATAAAACTATGACAGCGCCTGGACTCTTGAGAGTGGGACTCTTAACATGAAGCACAATCACTCGTCAAAAAGACATGCATAATGTTAGCTACACTAGCACGCAAACGTTTAATCAGAGAGGTGAAGTGATCTAATGTTACATATCTTAAATGAATAGGCTGGGAAAAAGTATGGAAATACTAAATCCGTATATAAATAAATAACTAAACGGTACGGATTTTCTGAGCACCACCTGGTGGCTTTTCTCTTTACGGCCTAAAACGTCATTCACATCGGATACAATGGAGAACACAGGCAACTTGTGCTGCAACAGTCAGTCCCTCCAAGTAATCTACATGAAAAAAACTGATGTGAATAGGAAAGCACTCAATGCACAGACAGGATGATCTTTTACAACAGAGGCGTAGGCGTCATAAAATACCGGTTTTCCCTGCCAGCTTTTCATTTAGTTGTCTCTGTGTTGTTGATGCTTCTGTTTAGAAAGCGAGAAGTATGTGGATGCATACACAAACAAACAAAAAACAGGACAGGGCACACACGATGATGCAATAGACAGTTTGTTTAACAACTGGTATTGCACATGTGCCTTGTGTGTTTGTGTGACTAGGAGCAGGTAGGGGTATACTCTAACAGGCAGAGTCATTTTATCACTGAAGTCAAAACAACCAGGTCTGACCCTGATCTGTCTTTGTTAACCAATCACATGCATTAGAGAGTGACAAGGGGTCGCTGGGGCAGAGATTTATGGTCACTGTGTCATATGTCCAACCCTAGAGTGACCCGAGAGGGAGGCTCACAACCTTATTTGCTAGGTAATAAATTCAACTTAAATTAGAATGTATAGTGACAGCAGATTGCTTCAGCTGAAACCAGATAATTATCCTCAAAGAATAAAACTCAAAAACAGCAATGAACCTTTTAAAACACTGTGTTTCTCTGAAATCACAGTTTAAAAGAAATGCCAAGTCAACTACACTAGAAATGAAGCGCCTGATCAAATACCTTTTAAATAAAAATGTTGTTGGTTCCACTTCTAAGTGCAAGATTTAGTTGGTTTTTGACTTACGCTCTCTTACATTTTTTTTCAATCGCTTTGGTGCAATTTTCACAAGTATCGAGAACATTTTCTCGCAACGCTTAATACAAAATTCAAAAGAGATCATCAAAAAGGCAGTTGTTTCAAAACTCTAAGCACATTTTCAAATAACTAAGTACCACACACAAAACCATGCTTTACTAAAATTGCATTGGCCATTACAGTACTGTAATAGCGTAATATGTGGCATTTACGTAGCAGGCGTTTTTATCCTCACTGACAACATTGAGTCCACACATATCTGTATGTGACCCCAATGGGAATCAAACCCACCACCCTGGTGCTGCTAGTGCCACGCTCTTAGTAACTGAGCCACACATGACCCCTATAATATATAATTACAACGCAATGCTGTAAAATACGATACATGATTACAATACGGGTGGAAGGTGTATGATCGCCATCCCCATGAGCGTGCCACCCTCCTCCAGGCTTGGATTCACCATTTTCTTTGTTTATTGAATTAACTGGTTGTTAAAACAACTCCATTGAGAAGATATCATTATGTTATGGTGACGAAATCAATGTTCTCATGATATTTCACTGGAAACTTGTTTTGGATCAATGGTTGTGCGGTGACAGATGAAAGCGCAATAAAACGGTTTTTGAATATAAGACTTGCTGCTTTATAAGTGTTGCTGTTACCAGTTACCAAATTCACAACATACCAATAACAATTGAAAACCAACCTGTAAACCCACCCCAGTTCTTGTTCTACCAACACTGGCATTTTAACGATGACAGTTATGTCAACCGCAATGGTCCTACTGTCAAGACCTAGTAGGCATACACAACTTTACTGTGATTAATCTGAGCTAAACCACCTCTTGAATTATTATCTATTTCCCTGTGGCGTTACATATCACTAATTCAAAACCAGAGGTCTGACGGTATGTCTTTTTCTTTCTTTTTTAACAAAATAGAGGGCAAAATAATCTGTAAATGATTGATGTGCTTCATAAAAAAAGTTGACTGTTTTTCACTAGCCCAAGCTTTCAATCTTCTCAGGGTGTGGATGGATGAAACTAGGGTAATAGTGTTGAAGAGCATCTACTCGGTAGATACTTAACACTTGCAACTCTTTTTTATGTACTTGATTTGCGGATCACTTCAAGTACTTATGAGGGCTAGGGTTAGGCACCTGTGAGCGCGTGTTAGATGCTCTAATGACTTGACACGCAGTGAGTAAACAAAGAATCTCTGAAAGGGTCAGCCAGGGTCAACTTTCCCTAACCGTCACAGAGCCATTTGTCACCAGACAGGTCCAAAACAAACGCTTGAACGGTGTGTATTTTCTGAGTGTCTAATTTCTGTAGTCCCTCGAATGTGTGTCTACTGAGCATTCCTAATACTAAAATAATTTCAGTCGAACAAAGACACGTAACACTCCCTAATCGTCTGGTAGCAACATAACCCTTGGAGGTGCCCCCTTTTCTGCCCAATGAACAGCTAACGGTGTAAAGCCTCTCAGTAGGAGGGTCGCCACACGGAGCTAAGTATGGCCCTGCTCCAGATGTGCCGTCCTGCATTGTCCAGAGCCATAAAGCACCCTGACGTTGCCATTATGCCTCTGGCCTTTGTGTCTTTGGCCTGTTGAGCTAAGCACTGGCCATTGACTACTGACCAGGCACATTTCACCCCCCCGAACATGCATAATGACCAAATCAAAGGAATGCACTAATGAGGGGGACTTCAGTTGCGTTAAATATTTATCCAGTGTCTCTGTCTATAAGGCTTAATGCTGTCAATACTTCGATTGTTGGGTTTACTGGTAGTTTGTTTATGGGAAGTGAAACTCACCACTAACCCTTGATAAGTTATGACCTTTTTACAAACTACTGATGTTAGCCTGATAAGACAGATCCTTCATTTCCAAATGGGCTCTAACGTTTTGAGAACTTGAGAGTGTAAGTTTCTATCTGACATTTTTGCGTAAGTCACTTATAATTTATCTTGAGATGGTTCATGTCTGTGAAGCTAGATTTTTCAAATAGTAAGTTAAGGGGGAAAAAATGAAAAACTAGAATGTTTTAACTGCATAACTCCATCTGCGAACTTGGCTCTAAGTACAATCATTTAGCTTTTAGATTTCAAATTTTAGGTCTAAGAAAATATGTAAAAACATTATTTGATTAAATATAGAATTTGGACTTTACTGCTAGAGCCCAGAGAAACGCATTGAATAACAGCACATTCATAAATGGCTAAAAAAAGACAGTCAAATAATGTATTTTCTTGTACACATACACTACATGATCAGAAGTATGTGGACACCTGCTCGTCTACATCTCATTCCAAAATTATGGGCATTAGTTGGTCCCCTCTTTTCTGCCATAACAACCTCCACTCTTCTGGGAAGGCTTTCCACTAGATGTTGGAACATTGCTGCAGGGATTTGCTTCTATTCAGCCACAAGAGTATTAGTGAGGTCAGGCACTGATGTTGGGCGATTAGGCCTGGCTCGCAGTCAGCCTTCCAATTCATCCCAAAGGCGTTTGATGGGGGTTGAGGTCAGGGCTCTGTGCAGGTCAGTAAAATTCTTCCACACCGACAGAGAGGCCACCATCGTGTTTGTGAGTGTCTCCCCTTTCCATAGAGTGGTCAAATCGTTCGGACATTACAGACGTTTTCATGAGAAGACTCATTTTCAAGAAGTCTCATGGTCTGACAAACACCGCCCTAGCTCTGCCACCTTTCACAGCAGGTGAGGAAGTGTGACGTCGGCAGATGCTGTGGATTGAGACACATCCAGTGCAAATAAACAGATATCTTTAGCTTAATGTATTTGATGATGTGTTCTGGCTCTATCTTGGTAAACTAATGTTTTTAAATAGTGTTTAAACTGGTTTTCAAATGTATTGGGATTTTGATGTCTGCACTTTAGATACCTCTAAAGTGAGGAAAGAAGAATTCACTGCAAAACAGTTCCGAGATCTGGGACGTGAAAACTTTGAAGCTCATTTTCTCAGACTCTGCTTTGCGCAGATTTAACCTTATAGTCCCGAGGTTACAAACGAATGATGTGTCAAGAGGAACAGTGTTTTGACCGTTTGACACAATCCGGCGTCAGCTCGGCAGTGTGCACGCAGCAGACACAGAAAACAAGAGCACTCACTTCGTCTTTCTTGTTCTTCTAGTTCTCACGCAAACCGAGATCAGGGAAGTGGAGACTGGTGTAGGCAGATGAGTCTGTGAGATAGTGACTCAATCTGTGAGGTCTGTTGATTTCACAGCAGCCCCTTCGGCTCTCAGCGTCTGGCTCATCTATCAGAGGACACACCTCATTCAGCAGACAGACAGAAGAGGGAAGTAAAGTCAGAGTTGTCGTGTGATGATGAAGCAGACAGACAACAACAACAAGCTGGACAGGTTCAGTTAGAGTTCACACTTTCTGGCAATGGCACACCACTGTCATCAACGTAACAGGTGTTGACTGTTTGGTAGGAGTTATGTAAAGAGAATACCGTAAAAGAGAGAAGCTGCATGTCTGCACCCATCTTGAGGCATAACTCACTGTGGGTTCGTCTGCTTGTTTGAGCATAAAAGGGTTGTGAATGTGTTTCTGCTCCCACACAACTGCATGTTGAAATAAAACACCTGTTTGCTCCTCTGGCCTTTGTATCTTTGGCCCGTTGAATATCAAACTTTGTGTTTGGATAGAATTATTTATTACCACACTGATCCAATGTTAAACAACTAGAATAGTATTTTGCAGCAGTAGAAATGCGTAGAGGGAAATAGTTGTCTAAGACAACATTAGGCTATTAAACTGAATACAAAATTGATTCCTTTTATGATGCGAATTTTGTAGTCAACTTTCTCAGTTACAAAGGGAATATGCTATCACAATGCCTTTGGAGAAAATAGCCTGAGAAAAAACATGATTTACGAAACATTTTGCCTACCATGAAAATTTGCCTGTCGGCACTAAAATTACTAAATGTAATGAATCATGTCTAAGAGAATAGCTTGGAAATGAGAGACGGTTGTCTTGAGGGAGAGACAAGAGTGGTGAGTCTGTAGTTGAGTAACTGTTTTTGTAGTTCTGTCAGGGAACATAGACTCTGTTAGATGAGTAAGACTAATGTACAGACTAAGCTAAAGGTCACAGAAGAGGACAATAGCAACAGTGTTTGAAATACACGATATATACACACAAAAGTATGTGAACACCACTTGAAATTAGTGGATTTGGCTATGTCAGTCACACCCGTTGCTGACAGGTAAATAAAATCGAGCACACTGCCATGCAATCTCCATAGACAAACATTGGCAGTAAAATGGCCTTACTGAAGAGCTCAGTGACTTTCAACGTGGCACCGTCATAGGATGGCACCTTTCCAACAAGTCAGTTCATCAAATGTCTTCCCTTCTAGACCTTTTTTTTAATAAATTGGAACGCCGACTGCGAGCCAGGCCTAATCCCCCAACATCAGTGCCCGACCTCACTAATGGTCTTGTGGCTGAATGGAAGCAAGTCCCTGCAGCAATGTTACAACATCTAGTGGAAAGCCTTCCCAGAAGAGTGGAGGCAAGTCCATATTAATGCCCATGATGTTGGAATGAGACGGTCGATGAGCAGGTGTCCACATACTTTTAGTCATGTAGTGTACATTAAAGATCCCCCAGGGATCACAACGTCACTTGTTTCATAATGTCTTAGGATTATAACTCCTGATATGCACTGAGAAGCTCCACTCAGACAGAGCATCAACTGCATGTTCTGAAGTATCTATAACCTAATCTCGTCAGATACAAATGACACCAGATGGAAACATCCCAAGGGAGCAAACTACCCCTGATAATTCAATTAGTCTACAGACACACGTGCCTCAGTCCCAAATACAAGCAGCTAGCTGGTGGACAGACACCACCCTGCAGATTGATCCCTACTAGCCCCTGGGCCTCCATGATGGATCAGACATTAATTTGATTTGAAGGAAGAGTAAAAGCCGACGTCTGTGACCTCTGTTGGAGAGGTGAACGATGATTGAATGATGGGTGTCCAGAGGTTTCACTGAGGAACTGTAAATTGGCGGGCAGCCTGTTCTGAACAATCACCTTTTGTACAAATAAGTGTGAAATATAAATGAACCACTTTTTCATGAACAAAAAAAAAGAAATGGCTGTAACTACATACAGTATGTACAGTTTCTGTGCTATTCATTGCCAAACAGGACCCCTTTGGGGCATTGTGCTTAAAACAGGCACACAAATGCTTTGACAGTATGTTTCGATACAGATATTTCTACTGTGGGAATGACACAGATGTATACTGTATGAAGTAGCTACCGTGGCAAGAAAAAGTATGTGAACCCTTTGGAAATACCTGGATTTCTGCATACATTGGTCATATAATTTTATCTGCTCTTCATCTAGGTCACAACAATAGACAAACACAGTCTGCTTAAACTAATAACATAAACAATGATATGTTTTCATGTCTTTATTTAACACACTGTGTATACATTCACAGTGCAGGATGGGAAAAAGTATATGAACCCTTGGATTTAATAACTGGTCGACCCTCCTTTGGCAGCAATAACCTCAACCAAACATTTCCTGTAGTTGCAGATCAGACCGGCACAACAGTCAGGAGGAATTTTGGCCTATTCCTCTTTACAAAACAGTTTCAGTTCAGCAATATTCTTGGGATGTCTGGTGTGCACTGCTCTCTTGAGGGCATGCCACAGCATCTCAATTGAGTTGAGGTCAGGACTATGACTGGGTCACTCCAGAAGGCGTATTTTCTTCTGTTGAAGCCATTCTGTTGTAGATTTACTTCTGTGTTTTGGGTCATTGTCCTGCTGCATCACCCAACTTCTGTTGAGCTTCAATTGGCGGACAGATAGCCTAACATTCTCCTGCAAAATGTCCATACTTTACAGTTGGGATGAGGTTTTGATGTTGGTGTGCTGTGCCTTTTTATCTCCACACATAGTGTTGTGTGTTCCTTCCAAACAACTCAACTGTAATTTCATCTGTCCACAGAATATTTTGCCAGTAGCGATGTGGAACATCCAGATGCACTTTGGAAAACTTCAGACTTGAGGCAATGTTTTTTTTGGACAGCAGTGGCTTCTTCCATGGTGTCCTCCCATGAACACCATTATTTTTTAGTGTTTTAGACTCTTCAACAGAGATATTAGCATGTTCCAGAGATTTATTTCTGTAAGTCTTTAGCTGACACTCTAGGATTCTTCTTAACCTCAGTGAGCATTCTGCACTGTGCTCTTCCAGTCATCTTTGCAGGATGGCCACTCCTTGGGAGGGTAGCAACAGTGCAGAACTTTCTCAATTTACAGACAATTTGTCTTCCCATCGACTGATGAACATCAAGGCTATTAGAGATACTTTTGTAACCCTTTCCAGCTTTATGCATGTCAACAATTCTTAATCTTAGGTCTTCTATGAACTCTTTTGTTCGAGGCATGGTTCACATCAGGCAATGCTTCTTGTGAATAGCAAACTCAAATTTTGTAAGTGTTTTATAGTGCAAGGCAGTTCTAGCCAACATCTTCAATCTCGTCTCATTGATTGGACTACAGGTTAGCCGACTCCAATTAGCTTAGGGATTCACACACTTTTTCCAACCAACACTGAATGTTTAAATTATGGATTCAAAATTGACAAGAAAAATACAATAATTTGTGTGTTATTAGTTTAAGCATACTATGTTTGTCTATTGTTGTGACTTAAATGAAAATCAGATCAAATTTGATGACCAATTTATGCAGAAATCCAGGTAATTCCCAAGGGTTCACATAATTTTTCTTGCAACTGTATGTAAAAAAGAAAAGACCAAATACTCAAGGCTTTTCTTGATATAGGACCAAAGTAAACACATGACCACTGACAAATATAACTGAAGTACGCAGCTCTTACAGCAAGGTAGATGAACCCAGAGCAGTTGAGAATTTTGAAAAGCTTGTGGTCTGAAAATTTCTCTGGCACTGCCTTAGCTCAAAGCAAACATTCAAGTGTCCGGGTCCTTGAAAGATGACAATCAGTCTATACGGTATCCGTTTATACGTGGTTATTGTCAACTTGTTAATCTTCAAGTTGAAAGATGATCTTTTCTCTAAAACTATTTCATCCCCACAATAAACTCACAAGTCTAATTAAGCAGAGTTCCACAAAGAATCTATGGCGAACTTCCAGACAGTCCTATTTTCCTTCTCAAAATACATGCACCTCACATCTGAGTAAAAACAGATTTCATTCAGAAAATACATTTCACACAAATATTGCCAATATTACTGAGTGAGCTTTGTCTTCTTCTCATATATATGAATATATGAGCTGCACCTCCAAACAATTACCCAAACAAAGAAAAAGCTCTGACTCATTAAAGGGCTGTTTGCTTTCCATAAAAAGAGACAAAGTAGACAGGATCAATGAGTGGTAAACCCAAATATATTATTTACACGAGGGCCCAGATTCAAAAACACTTCTTACACAAAAATTAAGAAGCTTCTGAAGAAGAAAAAAAACAAGTTCATAAGATAATTCGTAAGTGCAATTCCTCAACAAAATCTTAAGATTTCACGATTTCTTGTGAACTTCTCAAATATCTTCCTACAAACTTCTTAAATATCTTCTTAAAATGTGTGTTGCTAAGCAACCGATTTAGCTAGCTATGGCAATCATGTTAGCATATTTCGTACTGAGTTTACTACTCTAAAACATGTTCTTGGGTTTAAAATAATCAATACTGAAATTTTCAGATGAAGTTTGTGAGTGAATTAAACGTATTCAATTGCTTTCATGAGCTTATGCTCTCACTGCCCAGATTTTACAACAAGGGTTTAGCTATCTTGGAATTAGGAACAAATCCAATAACTTTATTTCCAAGAATCAAATTTCTTCTGAACTTTTTCTTAAGGAGAAACATAAGAAATAGTGAAAGAACATTTTCAATAACCTTTTTTAGGAATATTAACTTTGCTTAACTTTCTTCATAGGTCTATAGTTAAGGGACAAAATGGCAGTTAAGAAGACATTTCTTCTTAAGAAGTTTTTGTGAATCTGGGCCCTGATCTTTATTTACTCTAAAACAATCCTCAAAGGATTCAGGGAAGCAAGCAAGGAAAATAAACACTCCATATCAGCAAAGGGATCTTAAGTCTTTAACTGTCTTTGGAAAGAAAATAATTCAATTGTGCCTCAAACTATGGGAAAATAAACTTAAAGCCAGCAGAATACATAGCCCTCGGGCCCAGAGTGAGATCTTTTTGGATATGTCCACAGAGACTATACCTTGAGAAAACTATACCACTGGGGGAGTGAGTGTTGGTTACTTTGTTTTAAAACCCACAACTTTAATATTCTCATGGGAAACTCCCTTAATCAGATTTTTTCCCGGAATACAGCAATCAAGTGTTATATTATTCCCCTGTGCGTTTCTGATAGTTAAATTTTTACAGAGGACACGTAAATCAATGGTCTCATCCGTCGTCAACCTTCCCATCACGAACTCTTCTAAAATAACGAACATTACCAATAATAAATCTGTCACGTCCTGACCATAGAAAGCCTTTATTTTCTATGGTAGAGTAGGTCAGGGCGTGACTAGGGGTTTAGTCTAGTTTATATTTTGTATGTGGGGTTCTAGTTAGTTTTTTCTATGTTGTTTTTTTGGTATGATTCCCAATTAGAGGCAGCTGGCTATCGTTGTCTCTAATTGGTGATCATACTTAAGTAGCATTTTTCCCACCTGTGTGTTATGGGATATTGTTTTGAGTATGTGCACATAGCACCGCTGTTAGTCACAGGGTTATTGTTTTGTAACGTTTCACTTCTTTAATAAATTATGTGGAACTCAACATACTCAGCCTTGGTCCGACCATTATTACGACGAACGTGACAAAATCTGAGTAACTGCTTTTGCTCATTCTCAAACACAAACTCCAACTGGCAACCTATTTATACTGGCCCCCTGGAAGCACAAGACAGCTGAACACATTGTAATTAGGAGTATGGCTTCACTTGGAGGCCCAAGTGAAGCCATGCAATTGTGTTCATTGTCCGTAGCTTATGCCTGCCCATACCATAACCCCACTGCCACCATGGGGCACTCTGTTCACAACGTTGACATCAGCAAACTGCTGCCCACACGATGCCATACACGTGGTCTGCAGTTGTGAGGCCGGTTAGACGTACTGCCAAATTCACTAAAATGACGTTGGAGGCGGTTTATGGTAGAGAAATTAACATTCCATTTTCTGGCAACAGCTCTGGTGGACATTCCTGCAGTCAGCATGCCAATTGGACACTACCTCAAAACTTAAGACATCTGTGGCATAGTGTTGTGTGACAAAACTGCATCTTTTAGTGGCCTTTTATTGTCCCACAGCACAAGGTGCACCTGTGTAATGTTCATGCTGTTTAATCAGCATTTTGGTATGCCACACCTGTCATGCTCTCTACTAGGGATGTAAACAAATTTGTGCACACAATTCGAGAGAAATAAGGTGTTTGTGCGCATAGAAAATTTCATGGATCTTTTATTTCAGCTCATGAAACACTTAACATGTTGTGTTTATATTTTTTGTTCAGTGTATTTGCAAGAAGTCAGACTTCAGACTTTAAGGCACCAGAGAGTAGTAAAAAGTGTCCCTCTGGCTGGACTGATATCCATCCATTGGTACTTTGTTCTTAGCTAGTGTTTGGGACTTGTCCCTCTATACAGATCCATGATTTAGTACAGTATATTCCAATGATCTACTCATTGAATGCATCATGCATTGACAGAAAGGATCATATACAGAGTTAAATAGTTAATGTCATCAGTCCTAATGTGTTGAGAAGTGCTATAAATCAGGCCTAAAAGCAAATGCCAGAGGCAACAGATTTTATGCAACTTTAAGTGTCTTGACCGAGAGGATGTTAAAAAGGCTCCACCTACTTTACATTTACAAAGCTAATGAGAATCCGATGTAATTCCTTAGAGTCTAAGACATTGGGGGAGGCTGGGTGCTAAGATGACAAATGGAATTGTTTTAAGATGGTCATACTATGGATCATTTAGTTGTTTGATTTAGCATTCTAGGACCCATTTAGGTATTAAAAAAATATGAAAAAATGATTTGATAAGATATTGATTTGCCTTTACTACTACTAAAGCCCATAGAAACACATTGAATAACACGTTCATAAATGGCAAAAAAAGGCATTCCAAAAATATATCATAAGAAACAAGGTATTGAAGTGTATTTTCTAAATCTAGGAGATCATTTTTTTATATCTGGAAATATATATATATATATATATATATATATATATACACACACACACACACACACACACACACACACACACACACACACACAACCGGTGAAACGATGTGCGCTGAGAGTCGGGAAGCAAGTTCAGGGAGTGAGCGTTTTAAGAAATAAACGGACCATAATCCAAAACAAGAAACTCGAATAGCACACAGACATGAAATAGAAACAGTGACACTTGGGGAAGGAACCAATGGGAGTGACATATATAGGGCAGGTAATCAAGGAGGTGATGTAGTCCATGTGCGTGTAATAATGCACTTAACGATGGTGACAGGTGTGCGCCATAACGAGCAGCCTGGTGACCTAGAGGCTGGAGAGGGAGCACACGTGACAACCGGTCAAAAGTTTTAGAACACCTACTCACTTCATGAGGTATGCATTTCTGGAATGCATTTCAATTAACAGGTGTTCCTTCTTAAAAGTTAATTTGAGGAATTTCTTTCCTTCAGTTGTGTTTTGACAAAGTAGGTGGGTGTACAGAAGATAGCTCTATTTGGTACAAGACCAAGTCCATATTATGGCAAGAACAGCTCAAATAAGCAAAGAGAAATGACAGTTCATCATTACTTTAAAACATGAAGGTCAGTCAATACGGAACATTTCCAGAACTTTAAAAGTTTCTTCAAGTGCAGTCGTAAAAACTGGGTCTCTTGAGGACCGGCACAGGAAATGAAAAGGCAGAGTTACCTCCGCTGCAGAGGACAAGTTCATTAGAGTTGCCAGCCTCAGAAATTGCAGCCCAAATAAATGCTTCACAGAGTTCAAGTAATAGACAGATCTGAACATCAACTGTTCAGAAGAGACTGCTTGAATCATGCCTTAATGGTTGAATTGCTGCAAAGAAACCACTACTAAAGGACACCAATAAGAAGAAGAGACTTGCTTGGGCCAAGAAACACAAGCAATGGACATTAGACCGGTGGAAATTTGTCCTTTGGAACCAAATTTGCGATTTTTGGTTCCAACCGCCGTGTCTCTGTGAGACGCGGTGTGGGTGAATGGATGATATCCGCATGTTTATTTCTCACCGTAAAGCATGGAGGAGGTGTGATGGTGTGGAGGTGCTTTGCTGGTGACACTGTCAGTGATTTATTTAGAATTCAAGGCACACTTAACCAGCATGGCTACCACAGAATTCTGCAGCGATATGCCATCCAATCTGGTTTGCGCTAAGTGGGACTATTGTCCCAAATGACCCAGATGCAGACAGTTTCGAAGTAACAAAAGTTTATTACAAAAACAGGGGGGGCAGGCAAACGACAGGTAAAGAGCAGGCAGAGGTCAGTAATCCAGAGCAGAGCCCAAAAGGTACAGAACGGCAGGCAGGGTCAGGGCAGGCAGAGGTCAGTAATCCAGGGTGGTGTGACAAGGTACAGAATGGCAGGCAGGCTCAGGGCAGGCAGAATGGTCAAAACTGGAACTAGAGAAAGACAGGAGCACAGGGAAACAAAACAAACTGGCAACAGACAAACAGAACACAGGTACAAATACACTGGGGATAATGAGGAAGATGGGCAACACCTGTAGGGGGGTGGAGACAGGCACAAAGACAGGCGAAACAGATCAGGGTGTGACAACTATCATTTGTTTTTCAACAGAACAATGACGCAACACACCTCCAGGCTGTGTAAGGGTTATTTTACCAAGAAGGAGAGTGATGAAGTGCTGCATCAGATGACCTGGCCTCCACAATCCCTCGACCTCAACGAAATTGAGATGGTTTGGGATGAGTCGCACCGCAGAGTGAAGGAAAAGCAGCCAACAAGTGCTCAGCAAATGTGGGAACTCCTTCAAGACTGTTGGAAAAGCATTCCAGGTGAAGCTGGTTGAGGGAATGGCAATAGCTGTCATCAAGGCAAAGGGTGGCTACTTTGAATAGTATAAAATATAAAATATATTTTGATTTGTTTAAAAAATTTTTTGGTTACTACATGATTCCATATGTGTTATTTCATAGTTTTGATGTCTTCACTATTATTCTACAATGTAGAAATGAGTGAAAATAAAGAGTAGGTTTTCTAAAACTTTTGATCGGAAGTGTATATATTTTTTTTAGACATTTAAACCCTTTTTGTTGGGTAGGCACAAAACTACCTTCATACTTCCATTCATATTTTTAAACCAGTACCGTTTACCTTCAGATGAGTCCTGTGATGCTTGTGGGGTCGCAGAGCCCATTCATTTGTAGCCCAAATAGTTCGGACACGACCAAACAGAAGTTGGCACATGGATGGCACCGACTTCCGACGAGTCTCCTGACACGTTAGAATCTCCCCTTTCCATAGAGTGGTCATAATAGTTTGTAGGTCAAACCGTTCAGACGCTACAGACAGACTCTAGCTCTGCCACCTTTCACCACAGATGCGGAAGTGCGACACTGCGGTGAATTGAGACGCATCCAGTGCAAAAAAACTGATATCTCTTAAACTGATGGATTTTTATGTTTTGTTATATCATTTAAATTGACGCATCAACTCTAGGGGGGATAATGTAAAACTATGTGGTAATAGTCTGATGTTTTTCATCCATGTTCACCGCATGTTTATAAGCTATTTTTGTCCTCTATATATTACTGAAACATATGTCTTCCCTTTTTCAATAAGTAAAGCATCATTTGGCGTATTCTGTAATAATGATAATTAATAATAAAGATATACGTTTATTCAATAGTGATGCTTACTCACATGTTGATATCTCACTGATTGCTATTGTAGTGGATTTGAATTCAATCTGGATTAACAGCAGGTTTATGACTTGTTCTACTCAGACTGTCTATAAACCTTATCTACTGTCATCTGGACCATAGTTCCTCTTATGCAGGTAGATCAAGGCAGTGTTGACCTGCCCATACGTTGGATGGGGTCATCCTTCTACTTTATAAGCCACTGAAGCCAAATGGATGGTCTCAGACCAGTGAAAGCTTGAAAAGGCAGCCTGTGGGGATTCCTTTCAGTGCCTTCTGTCATGAATAGGTGTCGCAAAGAGCTCTCCTCCTGCCCATGGAAAGAAGAGCACTGAAGGAGGAGCATTCAGACTGAAGGGGATCTATTGAATGATATGCTAAATCACTTGTCTTTCATTGAACATTGACACACAAAACAGTTCTCACAAAAAAAGATCCACATTTAGAATGATTGTATCAACCACTGAAACTTCTGATTACATTGAAAAGTGTAGGCCTGCAATCAAAACGGTTAGCGCATCAGGTCTGTGTAAATAGTATAAACTGTACATACAGTATCAGAGATATCAAAAAAAAAGACTTGGCGCCTTCTCTGAATTATTGTTAAGGCTATTGCACACAGCAAACCACAATTTAGCCGTTAGGAGCAAAGGAAAGGGAACCCGTGTTGCATTTATCATGGACACACAGAAAAAAACACCCTTCCCTTATACAACATAACATTGTGTTTCTCACCCACTCTTGTGGCTTGTACTTGGGCTCTGAGCCAATTGGATATGCATTTCCCCAACAGCCCCAAGGGAAGTTTCACCCATTTACATTTTTATTGGCTTGTGCCTTTTTTCAAATTTCTACTACTGAGTGAACCCGTGTCAGGGCACACGTCAGCAGGGTAGAGATGTTCCAAAACCTACCACTTCCTGTTTCACCCGCCTTTAGAGAGAAAGTTGTGTTTGCTGACTTTATACAGGTCTCTTTATATTTCTGTATGAGAAGAGCTAATGACCGCTTATAAGCATGTAGTAAAGGATGGACACAGTCATCACTTCACTTGTACGTTCACTGCCTGTTCTGATGTAGGCAACTGCTAGCACAGAAAAATACAATAATAAAATACTTTTCAACAATGAGTTACTCCGCGTGTGTTAGGTTTATTACCAATGAGCTGTAAACATCGCCTAAGAGTCTGTCTGGCTGTTCCAAAGCCAGCAGCAACAATGAACTGGCTTGTAAGCATTATATAGACAGGCCTCACCCTAAACAGGTGGTGAAACCAAAAATCTATTTCTGTTTACACAAGTTTGAGTGGCATTACTCTATGTAGAGATCTTACACAAAAAGGGTGTTGTTCATAAAACAGCAGAATACAGTGAATACAGTGGTCTTAAAACATACGCAGACTATCTGGCAAGCGTCTTCACAGACATTTTCAATCTATCCTTGTACCAGTCTGTAATCCCAACATGTTTCAAGCTGTACCACCATTGTTCCTGTACCCAAGAACTCAAAAGGTAACCTGCCTAAATGACTATCGCCCTGTAGCACTCACATCTATGATTATGAAGTGCTTTGAAAGGCTGGTCATGACACACAATCAACACCATCATCCCAGACACCCTGGACCCACTCCAATTCGCATACTGCCCCAACAGATCCGCTGATGACGCAATCTCAATTGGATGCTAAACTACAGGACTGTTTCGCTAGCACAGACTGGAATATGTTCTGGGATTCATTCGATGGCATTGAGGAGTTTACCACATCAGTCACGGGCTTCATTAATAAGTTCATCGACGAGGTTGTCCCCACAGTAACAGTACGCACATGTTCCAACCAGAAGCCATGGATTACAGGCAACATCTGCACTGAGCTAAAGGCTAGAGCTGCCGCTTTGATCGAGCGGGACTCTAATCCGGACGCTTATAAGAAATCCCGCTATGCCCTGCGATGAACCATAACAGGCAAAGAGTCAATACAGGGCTAAGATCGAATCCTACTACACTGGCTCTGATGCTCGTTGGATGTGGCAAGGCTTGCAAACTATCATGGATTACAAAGGGAAACACAGCCGCGAGCTGCCCAGTGACGCAAGCCTACCAGATGAGCTAAATTTCTTCTATGCTTGCTTCGAGGCAAGCAACACTGAATCATGCATTAGAGCACCAGCTATGCCGGACGACTGTGTGATTACACCCTCCGTAGCCATGTGAGTAAGACCTTTAAACAGGTTAACATTCACAAGGCCGACGGATTACCAGGACGAGTACTCAGAGCATTCACTAACCAGCTAGCAAGTGTCTTCACTGACATGTTCTTCTTCTCCCTGACACAGTCTGTCATACCTACATGTTTCAAGCAGACTACTATAGTCCCTGTTCCCAAGGACGCCAAGGTAACCTGTTTTAATGACTGTCGCCCCGTAGCACTCACATCTGTAGCCATGAAATGCTTTGAAAGGCTAGTCATGGCTCACATCAACACCATCATCTCAGATACCCTGGACCCACTCCAATTCGAATACCGCCCCAATAGATCCACAGATGACGCAATCACTATTACACTCCACACTGCATTCTGTAACTGGACCCTGGACTTCCTGACGGGACAGCCCCAGGTGCTGAGGGTGGGCAACAACACCTGTGACAAGCTGACCCTCAACACAGGGGCCCCACTGTTTAGTCCCCTCCTCTACTCCCTGTTCATACACAACTGCATGGCCACGCATGACTTCAACACCATCATCAAGTTTGCTGACGACACGATGGTGATAGGCCTGATCACCAACAGTGATGAGACAGCCTACAGGGAGGAGGTCAGAGTCTTGGCCGTGTGGTGCCATGACAACAACCTCTCCCTCAACGTCAGTCAGACCAAGGAACTGATCATGGACTACAAGAGAAAGAGGGGAGAGCACGGCCCCATCCACATCAACATGGCTGTATCTTTTTTTAATTAAAGGATAGCCAGGGGCACACTGTAACATAATAAAAAATGAACTATTTGTGATTAATGAGTCCGCTATATCAGAGTCTGTAGGGATGACAGGGATGTTCTCTTGATAAGTGCATGAATTGGACAATTGTCCTGTCCTGCTAAGCATTCAAAAAGTAACAAGTAGGCCTACTTTTTGGTGTCAGGGAAAATGTATGGAGTAAAAGTACATTATTTTCTATAGGAATGTATTGGAGTAACAGTAAAAGTTGTCAACAATATAAATAGTAAAGTAAAGTACAGATACCCCAAAAAAACATCTTAAGTAGTACTTTATAATACTTTTACTTAAGTATTTTACACCACTGCAGAGGAAAGCCCCGAATAATTTCCAAAGACTCCAGCCACCCAAGCAATAGATTGTTCACTCTGCTATCATCCAGCAAACGGTACTGGAGCATCAACTCTCGGACCAACAGGCTCAGAGACAGCTTCTACCCCCAAGCCATAAGACTTCTAAATAGTTAATTAATGGTTACCCAAACTATCTTGCACTGATTCTATGCACACTCACAATACTATATATACACACTCTGTACACACTCACACACACTACACTGACACTCTCACACAAAACCCACACACATACAGACATCATATACTGCTGCTACTCTGTTCTTTATTTTACTAATACAGTGCCTTGAAAAAATATTAATCCCCCTTTGCATTTTTCCTATTTTGTTGCATTACAACCTGTAATTTAAATTGATTTTTTGGGGAATTTCCTGTAATAGACATACACAAAATAGCCCAAATTGGTGAAGTGAAGTTAAAAAAATAACTTGTTTCAAAGAAATGCAAAAAAAAATTGAAAAATGGTGCGTGCACACAGTATGTATTCACCCCATTTGCTATGGAGCCCCTAAATAAGATCTGGTGCAACCAATTACCTTCAGAAGTCACATAATTAGTTAAATAAAGTCCACCTGTGTGCATTTTAAGTGTCACATGATCTCAGTATATATACACCTGTTCTGAAAGGCCCCTATATCTGTCCATAGGACTACTTTAAGCCCACACTCCACAGAGCTGGGCTTTACAGAAGAGTGGCCAGAAAAAAGCTATTGCTTAAAGAAAAAAATAAGCAAACACGTTTGGTGTTCGCCAAAAGGCATGTGGGAAACTCCCCAAACAAACAGAAGAAGGCCAGTGGTCAGATGAGACAAAAATTCAGCGTTTTGGCCATCAAGGAAAACCCAACACCTCTGAAAAAAAACACCTCCCATTACCCCGAGAACACCATCCCACAGTGAAGCACGGTGGTGGCAGCATCATGCTGTGGGGATTTTTTTCCATCGGCAGGGACTGGGAAACTGGTCAGAATTGAAGGAATGATGGATGACGCTAAAAACAGGGAAATTCCTGAGGGAAACATGTTTCAGTCTTCCAGAGATTTGAGACTGGGATGGAGGTTCACCTTCCAGCAGGACAATGACCCTAAGTATACTGCTAAAGCAACACTCGAGTGGTTTAAGGGGAAACATTTACATGTCTTTGAATGGCCTCGTCAAAGCCCAGACCTCAATCTAATTGATAATCTGTGGTATGACTTAATTGCTGTACACCAGCGGAACCCATTCCAACTTGAAGGAGTTGTAGCAGTTTTGCCTTGACGAATGGGCAAAAGTCCCAGTGGCTAGATGTGCCAAGCTTATAGAGACATACCCCAAGAGACTTGCAGCTGTAATTGCTGTAAAAAGTGGCTCTACAAAGTATTGACTTTGGGGGGCGGGGGGGGGGGGGTGAATAGTTATGCACATTCAATGTTTTTTGGGGGGTCTTGTTTGTTTCACAAAACAATTTGCATCTTCAAAGTGGTAAGCATATTTAAATCAAACGATAAACCCACCAAAAATATATTTTAATTCCAGGTTGTAAGGCAGCAAAATAGAAAAATGCCAAGAGGGGTGAATACTTTCGCAAGCCACTGTATTATAATCTATCCCGATGCCTAGTCCTTTTGCCCTGCCTTCATGTAATACCTACCTCAAATACCTCATACCTCTGCACATTGATCTGGTACTGGTACTCCCTGTATCACTCCATTCTTGTGCATTTTATTCCTCGTGTTAGTATTTTTACCATTACTTTAACTGCTTTGTTGGGAAGGGCTCGTAAGCAAGCAAGTCTACACCTGTTGTATTCGGACGCCAGTGGCAAATAACATTTGATTAGATTTTTGTTTCTTTATTTGGGGGGGGGGGGATCTGCTCAATTGACAAGACTGAACTTCACATGCGGAGTCTGCGGTGTAGCAGTGAACACTCCCCATATGCTTCTCCCCACCGGAGCCCTGGCTTCAATCCCCAGGCCTTTCCTTCCTACCTGTCTGTCTCCACTTGGTGTGGTACAACTGTCTGAATAAAGGACACTTAACATGTTTGTTTAATAAGATAAAACATATTACAAGAGTTTTTTTCCTCTGACAGGTGATTCAGATACTGCAACAGTCCTGCTAACCTGGATATCATGACCAATGATGCCCCTGGATGAACTTTCCTAAAGCCAATCAGTCACCCCACGTAGGACGTTTCTGAAGGTGCCTTCTCTAAGATAAGGACACCCTTTGTCGCTATAGTGAGTATTGTTCACATTTTTAGGACTTTCTTTAATCATAAGTATTTAAACATGCCTTCTGGAAGCGTACTGAAAGACTTTTCTACACAATAATTAGGCTCATTCACAGCTCAGGGTTAAGGGAGAGTTTAGCCTGGGGCTAAGCATGTGTTCACACTTGCACATTCTAAAGTGGTCTAGCATCCCCCTTAGCCCAGGGTTAGCTGGACCTGTTCCGGTGCAGGGTTAGCACGGACTTTTCAGAGTTATCCCCAGAAACACAAAATAGCAAGTGTGAAACAAGGTCAAAAACAATGCCTTGAATGCTCACTGTCCAATCACAACAAGTTGCACTGTCACTTAATTAACATTTGCTCGTGATGTCTGTAATGTACTCTATACGTTAGTTTGATAAGCAAATTCATCCTATTTGTCAATGGAGTGGGTACTGGGAGTGGAGTCAGGTGCAGGAGAGCAGAGAGTTGTGAACAGGCGCACACTTTATTTAGGCCGGAAAAAACCAACAGACGGACGGACGCCACTGCGTCGAAATCTCCATCCAATATGCCAAAGTGCAAAAACTCGCAAACAGTCACAATAATAATAAAGTACAGACAAATAAACATACCTCGTGAATATACAACACGGAATAACCGCACACCAGAAATAGCGCGTCCACGTAACACGAAACAATCTCACACAAAGACATGAGGGGGGGACAGAGGAATAAATACGTGTAGTGTGATTGGGGAATGAAAACCAGGTGTGCAGGGAACAAGACAAAACGAATGGATACTTGAAAATGGAGCGGCGACGGCTAGAAAGCCGGTGACGTCGATCGCCGAACGCCTTCTGAGGAGAAAAAAACGAAATACTTTCATCCTTGCAAAAACATTGGTTGCTGTGCAGGCTGGCAAACGCTCAATTTTCATTTGTTTTCATAGCTTTTGTATTGACATTTTATTGGATATATTCATTATAATAATATTGCTTCATGGTTCCGCCTTAATCGGAGAAGTTGTCTCGTTCGTGCACATAATTCTCTGATGTAGGGCGAAATTGAATTTCAAAAGTGAAACAATTGTTTCTGAGGTCAGACAGAGGCGGCAATGTTTATACAAACCATCAGGGTTGGAAATCAAATGCTAGGCTCGAAGCGAAAGGTAATGTGTTATTAACACATGTCTCATTACTTATAACATTGGTCACGTGTCAGAGATATAATCAAATCAAATGTTATTGGTCACATACACGTGGTTAGCAGATGTTAATGCGAGTGTACCGAAATGCTTGTTGGTCGCATGTTGTGTTTGTTCACGTTTGCCCAGGGCTTTGGAATAAAAGTGTGAATCCTTAGCCCAGGGTTAACAAATGGTTGTGTGAACACAGGCTAAACTATTCCAGGTCTTGTCTAGCATGGGGCTAGGATAGCCTGGGGCTAAGAACAATGCAGTGTGAAAAGGCCTTGGGTAGCCAGGCAAAAAACTAAGTCCATGGTTAACAAATGTTTGTGTGTACACAGGCTAAGCTATCCCAGGGTCAGTCTTGCCTTGGGCTAAGAATATGCAGTGTGAAAAGGCTTGTTAAGATTTTTAATAATGCCAATTTCTTGAGGAATTGAATTAATTCTGATGAACTCCAGCTACTTAGTGTTATGTAAAGCAAAACCTGTTTGTTTTTATGACTAATTGTCTACATCACCACTGTTTATGGTTGACATGCAGTGATAAGTCCCAGATTTGAACCTCTCTCCATAGGTGTCATGTTCTATTGATGCAACCCCAAAATGCACCTCGTCTCTCTTCACAGGAGACAAACTTTGCACAAAAGCACAGGCAGCAGGTAAAAACAAGCATGAGGGATCGCTCAACCTGACTACCTCCTTCCTACAAGCTGGCAAAAAAGCTTCCCCTCCCCCAAGACTCCACAGACGAAGATCAGTAGTACCCCTGTAAAATCACTTCAGATAATGGTGTTGTGCATTCTAATATGAATACTGAGAATACCTTTATGTTCAGACATATTGGAACAAACAATGCAACTGAGATTTATGCACAAAACAATCCAAAATGCGCACTATTGTAGGCTTAATCACATGACAACAGGAAGATGGATGGGCTCGCTTTCCTTTGGTTCTTTGTTTAGGTATGGCAATGCAAATATCAGGACAAGCATTTCGCTACACTCGCATTAACATCTGCTAACCATGTGTATGTGACAAATAAAATTTGATTTGATTTGACTTGGACAGGGAAATTTTAAATTAAAATCGACAAAACTCTTTAAAATGTTTTATGTTGCTAAATCAACCTGTTGGCAAAGGGGAACATAATAAACCGAGAGAAAATGAAATGCTCTGTAAACCAGACTGCATTCCAAATAAAAAAAATTGTAGCAATCAAATGAGCCTACTATGCATCCAAGACAAATATCCATTGAACAACCATCTTGTGTAATGAATAAAATGTAGATTTTTTTAAATTGAAGAACCACCCATTTAAATATGCTGAAACATGTTGGCATTTCTTACAGATTTTTATTTATAACCTTTATTTAACTGGGGAAGTCAGTTAAGAACAAATTCTTATTTACAATAACGGCCTACACCGGCCAATTGCGCACCACCTTATGGGACTCCCAATCACGGACGGTTGTGATACAGCCTGGATTCGAACCAGGGTGTCTGTAGTGGCGCCTCTAGCACTGAAATACAGTGCCTTAGACCGCTGCACCATTCAGGAGCCCAACAGATGGTAGATAAAAATCATATTTGCTAACTTAAACCCTTTATTTTGGATTTAAGGGGGTAACCCAAAAGTCAGATTCAACAACAAAGGGTGTATCTTATTTTCTATGCGGTAATAAAAAAGTGAAGGTGATATTTGAGCACTTCAACCATGATAAAAATGTTCTCTTTGCTCACTTGCTGTGGGCCATGGATGAGTTCTGACTGGAAAAAACCCATTGTTGACTCAACCTCTCCAAGGCATGGCTCATTCTTCTCTTTATCTCCCCTGCATTCTTACTTCATTTTAATACCCATTCATGACCAAAGAGTCCTCTTACTGCTCTTTACACTTCTGATTTGTATTCTAAATAGCTCATAGATCTTTTGTATTCTGATTGTTAAATGCTATCTGCAAGCTCCTGCTGCTTACACTGGGGTCTGCAGACTTTTTCCTATAACCTTTTGGAACATTGATCTCATTTAAACGGTCTTCACGAAAATGGTTTCAATGTCTCTTAAATGCACTCGAAACAATGTGAGCAACACTAATGTATTTCACAGTAATTTCTCTTGTTCCATGCATAGATTAGTGAATTATCTACTAAAACATGATAGTGAGCACAAAATGCAATGAATAGTTGGGTAAACATTTGTACTGAAGTCTCAAAAGGTCTTTATAACAGTCTTATTTACCCTTTATTAGCCCTAGAAATTGTTTTTGAACTCAGCATTGGCCCCAAGAGTATTCTAAATCAATAAATGTTATTTTATGAAGGTATACTTTTGTAATTAAATCTTTATTCATCATTGAGTGTGGAGTCAATCGTTTTTTGTTGTTGTTTTACTTAACGTGTAGTAAGTCACTGCCTCTACATTTAATCCATCAGCACACACTTCAACCACAGGGACAGAAAAAAAACTGTTTGCCAGTGGCTGGCTTTGATAAGAGGACTCCATCCAATCCTTTACAGTGGGCATTCTCTCTCCCTCTGGCCCCTCTCCTCAGGATCTGCAGGAAACAGAGCCCAAAAATGTGTTAGTTAAAAGAGTTGAGTTCCTAACAATACTGCTGCTACCTGTTCTCTGTATCTGATGGAATTGGTGTGGTACATAAAAACACTTGCTTTACAACACAAATATACGTTGAACTGATAAAGTGGGTGGATTCATTTAATCGGTCAGTAATTTCAGATTTCAAAGAGGATAACTGCATGCTACAGGCTGCAGCTACTTGGTTACTGAGTAACCCTTTTTTTTTTTTACCTAAAGATCATAGTGACCTTCCCCATCATCACCCAACACTAGCTGGGGATTACTTCAACTGAAATAAGAGATGGTGAGAGTAGTATGGTTAGAAAAAGGCGAGAAAAATGAGTGCCACGATCTGTCTAAGCATGAGCACATAAGAGAGAGATATTTCAAATCCTTTGGGTCACTCAACACTTGGAAAGTGTAGACATAACAGTAGGCCTACTTAGAAAGTGACGACCTGTGGAAAAAACGTATCAAACATATCGAATGCCAGAAAATGCCTATCAGCACTACCGAATCGATGTTATCCATGATGCTGTGGGCCGCTATGAGACCAGGCTGGATGAAAGAAAGGTGAAACCTAGTCAGTTGCACAACTCAATGCATTCACCTGAAATGTCTTACGCATTTAATCCAACCCCTCTGAATCAGAGAGGTGCGGGAGGCTACCTTAATCAACATCCATGTCATCGGTCGCCCGGGAACCAGTTGTTGTTGGAGTTAATTCCCTTGCTCAATGGCAGGACTGCATATTTGTTCACCTTCCCGGCTTGCAGATTCAAACCCGCGACCTTTAGGTTACTGGCCCAATAAACTTAACCGCTGGGCTACCTGTCGCGGAGGAGTATAGTTGATTTAGTGAGAAAAGTACATAAGTGCATCATTGGCGACTCGTCATTCTGCCCCACCTGTTTTGAGCCGCACTTGTTTAGCTACAAAAACAAATAAAAAAATATATTTGCCAGTATATTGTCGACTTGATTCATGATGACTGCTAGCTTGCTTGCTAAGATTTTGAAAGTATGGTGTCAGTCCAATCAAAGCTACTGTAGATATAACGGGATTTTACACAATTCTATCTGTGGCCAATGCCCTTGAGCCTTCATGGATGGGCACTTCTAATGTAACTCCATGGCAGCAGCCAAGAGGCTTGAATTTTCGAGCTCTCCTCGTCGATTTTTGCCTGTTTTGCATGTTATTTTGGCATCAAAACAATGTAAAAAAAAGTTTTATCATTGAGTTAATAAAGCTGCATACAAACATGGTCTTGTTTGGCTTTCTTCAGTAAGGCAGCTCCAAAATGCAAGTGTTCCAGCCTAGCTCAGTGCTTTCTGTGGTGGTGGGGCAGCCAGCGGAAAATACGGAGCATAGGGGTTGGTAATGTTCTCTAGTTGCGCTGTGATTGGCTCAGTGTTCTGTCACTCATGGGGACACTACGTCACAGCAAAATCTACGGGGAGAGCTCGAAAATTCAAGCCCCTTTTTGAACGGTCATGCAACTCAGAATTCCAAGTCAGGAACTCAGGCCTCTTTCTAGAGCTCCGACCTGAAGATCACTAACGCCATGATTCAACCTTGTTTTATTGTTCCCAGTTGTCTTGAGAGCACCATAAGTCCAGAGAATGCCAGACTTTGATGACAACATTCGATTACAAAATTTTCCCATGAAGGACCGCCGTGCCACTGTTCCAAGTGAGCATAGCACAAGAAGAAGTCCAAAAATGTATTGTATGCTGCTGCAGAAATGATGTAATATGCCAGGGAGATATGTTTACTGTAGCTAAGAAAGTAATACTAAGTGTATGTTGCCTAGTAAGCTGTTAGTAGCCCATGTGCCTCACCCAAATCATTTGGTCCCTTTTCCCCTCATAATTTAGCATACTGTTCTGATTTGGTGGTGCACATGTAGCCTATAGGCTGTTTTAGAGAAATGTCATCATCAAATATTGTAAGTGCTTTCATTGTCTGCTTAAAGCCCTCTTTTATTTATGCTATGGTTCTGACTTGGTGTACAGGGAGAATACTGTAAGAAAGGCCCATGTTCTGAATTATGTAGCTGTACATTTCAAAAGTGCTGAACAAATAGTTTTTTATATTGACTATGTCCGTCCTAGCTCTGTCATTAATGCCTTAATCGAAATTACGGATAGCCTCTTATCCGCTCGTCGTCCCCTTATGCCATAGTTTGTACATCTCAATTGTCAAGAGAAACCACATTAGTTTAAGCAAGTCAGCCATATCAGCTATGTTTTTTTTTTTTAAATGGCAGTAAATTAGATTGAATGAACTGTTTGCTGGTAGCAAGGTGTAGCAGTGGTAAGGTGTTGGGGCAGCTTTATGTACAGTTTGTGGCTACCATTTGTCACCGTTATAGTCCAATTAATGTATTGTTTAGTGTTGTGGCTTTGCTGGCATTCATCTAAAAACATGTTTGGGAGTTTGCCCCACCAAGATGTACATGCTAAAAATCGCCACTGAAGTGCACGGAGATTCCAATACCAATTAACGGCTCATTCAACACTCCATGTGTACAATCTGTCCAATGTTTAAATATTGCAAAAGGGCTACTGCGTCGATTTATCATAGCCTAGTCTATAGTTTCATTTCAATCCTCAGGTTACTAATCTATGCATTCAAGTGACGTCGGCCACTTCTGTGAGAACCCTAAAAACGACATTGTGTCACACGCGGCCAAGGCTCCTCCTTTGGGAGGAGCGCAAGGAGGGTAAGCTATTTAGGTGCATTTCAATCTTTAGGTTACTAAAGTTATTCAGACCCGCGGAGATAACCTGCATCACTGCGTTGCCACGATGTCTACTTTTTACGAGGTCGAAGTGAGTTTACCATTTCAGTCATTATTTAAAATTATAGTAATTGTATCTATAGCTTTAATATAGACATAGGTTCTATAACACATTGTTCTATATAACAAACGAGGCTGTTTCTCAAATTACTATTCTGTATACTTTCGCCGCAATTTTGGTATGCATTTTCTTTTCTCGAAGTAATTTATCAATGTTTCTCGAATAACACAAATATAGCCTTATAATAGGCCTAAACTATTCCGTCATAACTAACTTAGTTTTAATAATGTTCAGAAATAGCCAATTATAATTTTTAATAGACATATTGTAAACGATTATAATCTTATAATTATTATAATTATTTTTTGCAGCACATATTTTTTGACAACACCAGCTATGAAGAATCAGGGGATTTTGACTTGGATTTGGGTTTCGAGGAGCCGTGCAACAGAGTCGGAGGTGATGATTTTCAAAGGATCTTCTTACCGACAGTTTATGGAATAATCTTTCTGCTTGGAATCGTCGGAAATGGACTGGTAGTAACAGTGATGGGCTACCAGAAAAAGGTCAAAACGATGACTGATAAATACAGGCTCCATCTTTCTGTGGCTGACCTCCTACTCGTCTTCACGCTACCTTTCTGGGCAGTGGATGCGGCCAGCAGTTGGTACTTTGGTGGCTTCCTCTGTACCACTGTGCACGTGATCTACACCATCAACCTGTATAGCAGTGTTCTGATTCTGGCTTTCATCAGCGTGGACAGGTACCTGGCAGTGGTGCATGCCACCAACAGCCAAACCACCAGGAAGAGGAAGCTGCTTGCAGAGAGATGGATCTATGTGGCGGTATGGCTACCTGCTGCTGTTCTCACTGTGCCTGACATAGTGTTTGCCACAGCTCTGGATGGAGGCTCCAGAACCATCTGCCAGCGCATCTACCCCCAGAAGACCAGCTTCTACTGGATGGCTGGGTTCCGTTTCCAGCACATTCTGGTGGGCTTTGTCCTGCCTGGTTTGGTCATCCTCACCTGCTACTGCATCATCATTGCCAAGCTGTCCCAGGGAGCCAAGGGTCAAGTGTTGAAGAGGAAGGCTCTCAAGACCACCGTAATCCTCATCCTGTGCTTCTTCAGCTGCTGGCTGCCGTACTGTGTGGGGATCTTTCTGGACACCCTAATGTTGCTCAATGTGATCTCCCATAGCTGTGCCCTGGAGCAGAGTCTGCAGACCTGGCTCTTAATCACAGAGGCTCTGGCATACTTTCATTGCTGTCTCAACCCCATCCTTTATGCTTTCCTGGGCGTTAAGTTCAAGAAATCTGCCCGAGATGCACTGGCTGTCAGCAGTAGGTCAAGTCATAAAGTACTGACTAAAAAAAGAGGAGCCATTTCATCTGTATCCACTGAATCCGAGTCTTCAAGTGTCTTGTGCAGTTAAGTCACCATCCTTTGACTTTTAAATCTCAGGTTGAAACTAAGCTTTCTTTTTCAGGGACAAACTACATTTTGTACAGTTTTGACACCAAAACAAAAAAGACGCTCTTTCTATTTGTAGTTGCCACTTACATTTTTTTTTTGTTGTTCTTGTCAAGAAAATAATTTTATGTACAAAGGAGATTTAATCTACAGGCAGAGCCTGATGTCCATTGACTGGTCAACTGTATATATCAATTCTGCTACAGACGCAATTCCTTGCGGACTATCATAGAAGATACATTGTTCTAATACGGGACATGTCATACTTCATCATGTCTGCTTAGGGATACTATTTGTTCGTTTAAAATATTTGTAGATAGTTGTTTGCCTTTTTTCCGTTCGCACTTAACTTGTGTGATTAGAAGTTATATTATTTATTGCTGTCGCTCACACTGAATGTTTGGTATAATTATTTCACTATTTTGTTATAAGTGTTTGTATCATTTCAATGTCAATGCCATTTTGTTCAAGTGTTCTAAAATAAAATGTGGATAAATGACATGTAACGGCCATGGTGTTCATTGCTTTCTCAAACTTTTCTCTCTAAATGAGTGACTAATGTCCCCCCGGGGGCCTTATCTGACTGAAGAGGAGGACTGACCAGAGAGTCTTGTAATTGCAAGAACATCTGTGCACTTTTATATCTTAAGCAGCCGCGGCACTACAAAAGCTCTTGAGGTCGAGTCAGAAGGACGAGCACCCATATGGCTGGTTCTGGAGTAAGAAAATAATGTATGTTTAGTTTAGGTAGACAAACTGCACCCCTCCCCCAATAATGTAGTGGCTTTGTAATGATCCAGTGTGTTTCAACTTAATTACAACCTTTTAAAGCAATCTATCTGCACGAATACACAAATAGAGATGCTGACTGACCGATGTCTTCGTTCCAATCCAATATTGGTGATGATAATACAATAGGGAACACATGATTTCCATTTCATGGACTTAAAAAAAAAAGATGTACAGCAGGGGTGATGAACTGTTATTTAAGAAGGCCCGGTCACACATTCCCTAGGTGGCAAAAGGTCCCGATGAATATAGTCATTTATCGGCGTAGTAACAAACACCCACCTCACAACGCATTTATCCCGAAACTGTTAACACCCCTCTTGTAGGCGGAGATAGCATTTTGCAGTTTTAAAGCTAATTTCCTGCAATTCTACACATTTGTCTTGGGGCAGAGAAAATGTGCTTTTTTATAAGCTAATTTACTGCAATTTCACACATTTAGCAAATTCTTATGTGTGTTCATATGATACCTGAGTGACTCCACAAAAATCAATGGGTGCCCCCATGGGGTCAAGGCCCCAGGGCATGTCATCTGGTCTGATAACTACAAGATTTAGATAGCTGGTTAGACTAATTTACCTAGCTAGCTAACATGGGCTAGTTTATCAACAGGACATTTCTGACAGGTTATAAATATCTCTCTAAGGTCTGTCAGTGAATGAGATGACAAATGGAAAACTACTCATGCACTACCAAATGTTGACATTGCACCTTGTGGCTTCTACTATTACAAATCAAATACTGCATAACATTCGATTTTTTGTGTGACCCGGGGCCGTATTGACACCGTTCTGGGTCCAGATCCAGTCCGTGGTCCACTTGTTGAGTATGGCTCATGTACAGTATGTAGGCCTATGGATAGTGAAACAGAAAAAAACAAGCAGACAGACTCATTAATTGATAGTAAGCCATTGGTAAATGTGAACAGTGAATGTATCCATTTGAAATGATGAAAGGCTGATGATCAATTTGGAGACTGGAGGAAGCCAAAAACAATGGATGCCGTAGTAAATTAAGATGTTGAATGGGCTTCACTGCATTGTTGTGGTTACAGCCATTGCACCAGAGTCCAACTAGGAGGCATTACCATGACTTTACCTTTAAAAAAGGTGTAAATCACCCCCATAAGTTTATGCTTATTTTTTAGTCTAGGTTCTCACAGTTGACTCACAATAAAACAGGATGAAATAAGAAGTGCTTTTCCTGCTGGACTTGTATTGGAATGGTCCACCTATTAGCATAAGAGCTAATTGCCCCACTCAGCTGAGGGAGAACTGGGCCATTCACACTCCATTGAGTTCAGCTGGGCTCACTACTTCTGCTTCTTAACTGCCACTTGGAAACCTCTATATGAGATTATATAGAACTGATCAAAGACTAATGTTTATACTCCATCTGAAAGTCAATGTCTTTGATATTGCATCAGAGATGTATTATATTGAAATGATGCGGAAATGATTTGTTTAGTATGACCGAAGCACAATTCAGTTGAATGCAATCATCATAATCATCATTATCCTCTAATTTAGACTGAATCATTTAGATCCGTCTTGATTATCACACAAACCAATGGTTTCAAACTCAAAACTCATGTGTTTTCAGGAAGAAATGGTCAACACATTTTGAGTCAAAAATGTTCCGTGGTGATTCACTGGTTTGGATAGGATGTTTTTTTCATTTCGAGAGGTTAAAGGCTAAAGCTGTTGACATACACAGGAAATTGTTTCTAACCTGGGTTCATTAGCAATGTGCATTCAACTGTTTGGAGGTTCCGATCGAGGGAGATATAAAGATAACTTCTACTACAAGATTTGACTCAGCTAAACTGAGCTAAGATTACATTTATGGGAGATTAAAGTATAGGGTAATAGAGATCTCCTTCATATTAACCTGATGGAAGTGTTATTAGTTGGAGGCTAAAGTAAAATAAACAGACAAGGTTCCTCTGGGACAGTAACCTATTATTAACGGTTACATTGTTTTGGTTGGGAAGTGACCAGCAGGAAGACTGTTTCCTGCATCAGGAGCTTCTGTGGCCAACAGCCTGTGAAAATACTTAGGCCCCCCCGACTCTATTCAACCCTCCCAATGGACCACTAGATGCATTTAAGAGCAGGGTGCCAAAGCCATTTCGTCGCAAAGGCCATTCATGTAAAATAAAATGTCAGCGGGGCAACACACGGGTGATTTAGTTTGACCGATACAAGGCAACAAATGGAATAGTCCCAAAAGTGCAAACGCCTCCAAAAATCGACCGCACTTCAAAAGCTTACACGGTTTTGAAAACATTTTGACATTACCTGTAAATTCAGGTATTTTCTGTGTATTATTATTTCCTCAACTTCCTGTTTGGAAGTTGAACCACCTTAAAGTAGTTATAAAGTAGTTAGGCCCTCAATGAAGTCCTTGATATGATATAGCTTTATACAGTTGAAGTTGGAAGTTTACATACACCTTAGCCAAATATATTTAAACTCAGTTTTTCACAATTCCTGACATTTATTCATAGTAAAAATTCCCTGTCTTAAATCCGTTAGGATGACCACTTTATTTTAAGAATGTGAAATGTCAGATCAATAGCAGAGAGAATGATTTATTTAAGCTTTTATTTCTTTCATCACATTCCCAGTGGGTCAGAAGCTTACATACACTCAATTAGTATTTGGTAGCATTGCCTTTAAATTGTTAAACCTGGGTCAAACGGTGAATTTTGGCCCATTCCTCCTGACAGAGCTGGTGTAACTGGGTCAGATTTGTAGGCCTCCTTGCTCACACACGCTTTTTCAGTTTTGCCCACACATTTTCTATAGAATTGAGGTCAGGGCTTTGTGAAGGCCACTCCAATACCTTTACTTTGTTGTCCTTAAGCCATTTTGCCACAACTTTGGAAGTATGCTTGGGGTCATTGTCCATTTGGAAGACCCATTTGCAACCAAGCTTTAACTTCCTGACTGATGTCTTCAGATGTTGCTTCAATATATCCACATAATTTCCCTCCTCATGATGCCATCTATGTTGTGAAGTGCACCAGTCCCTCCTGCAGCAAAGCACCCCCACAACATGATGCTGATTTTCCAACAGACTTGAAGGAGTTCCCTCATATGTTGAGCACGTGTTGGCTGCTTTTCCTTCACTCTGCGATCCAACTCATCCCAAACTATCTCAATTGGGTTGATGCAGCACTCCATCACTCTCCTTCTTGGTCAAATAGCCATTACACAGCCTTGAGGTGTGTTGGGCCATTGTCCTGTTGAAAAACAAATGACTGTCCCACTAAGCACAACCCAAATGAGATGGTGTATCGCTGCAGAATGCTGTGGTAGCCATGCTGGTTAAGTGTGCCTTGAATCATAAAAAAAAACACAGACAGTGTAAACAGCAGAACACCCCCACACCATCACATCTCCTCCTCCATGCTTCACGGTGGGAACCACACATGTGGAGATCATCCGTTCACCTACTCTGTGTCTCACAAAGACACAGCGGTTGGAACCAAAAATCTCAAATTTGGACTCATCAGACCAAAGGACAGATTTCCACCGGTCTAATGTCCATTGCTGGTGTTTCTTGGGCCAAGCAAGTCTCTTCTTATTTGTGTCCTTTAGTAGTGGTTTCTTTGCAGCAATTCGACCATGAAGGCCTGATTCACGCTGTCTCTGTTACTTGAACTCTGTGAAGCATTTATTTGGGCTGCAATTTCTGAGGCTGGTAACTCTAATTAACTTATCCTCTGCAGCAGAGGTAACTCTGGGTCTTCCTTTCCTGTGGCGGACCTCATGAGAGCCAGTTTCATCATAGCGCTTGATGGTTTTTGCAACTGCACTTTAAGAAACTTTCAATGTTCTTGCCATTTTCAAGATTGACTGACCTTCATCTCTTAAAGTAATGATGGACTGTCATTTGTCTTTGCTTATTTGAGCTGTTCTTGCCATAATATGGACTTGGTCTTTTACCAAATAGGGCTATCTTCTGTATACCACCCCTACCTTGTCACAACACAACTGATTGGCTCAAATGCATGAAGAAGGAAATCAATTCCACACATTTACTTTTAACAAGGCACACCTGTTAATTGAAAAGCATTCCAGGTGATTACCTCATGAAGCTGGTTGAGAGAATGCCAATAGTCGTCATAGTCGTCAAGGCAAATGGTGGCTACTTTGAATAATCTACTTTTTTAAACATTTTTTGGGGTACTACATGATTCCATATGTGTTATTTCATAGTTTGGATGTCTTCACTATTATTCTGCAATGTAGAAAATAATAATAAAGAAAAACCCTTGAATGAGTAGGTGTGTCCAAACTTTTGACTGGTACTGTATATTTTTTACCTTTATTTAACCACACAAGTTAGTTAAGAGCAAATTCTTATTTACAATGACAGCCTAGGAACAGTGGGTTAACTGCCTTATTCAGGGGCAGAACGACAGATTTTTACCTTGTCAGCTCTAGGATTCGATCTAGCAACCTTTCGGTTACTGGCCCAACCACTAGGCTACCTGCTGCCCCAAATATATTATATATACAGTATATAATTATAAACTGGGTGGTTTGATCCGTAAATGCTGATTGGCTGACAGTCGTGGTATATCAGTCCGTATATCACGGGTATGGCAAAACATTTATTTTTATTGCTCTAATTACGTTGGTAACAAGTTTATAATAGCAATAAGGCAACTCAGAGGTTTGTAGTATATGGCCAATATACCATGGCTAAGGGCTGTATCCAGGCATTCCAGTTTGCGTCGTGCCTAAGAACAGCCCCTAGCCATGGTATGTTGGCAATATACCACACTCCCGCATGCCTTATTGCTAAGAGTGTAAGCAAAACGTACATATCTTGCATGATCTTACACACACAGAGACGTGTACAAAGCTCTCCCTTGCCCTCCATTTGGTAAATCTGACCATCATTCTATTCTCCTGATTCCTGCTTACAAGCTAAACTAAAGCAGGAAGTACCAGTGACTCGCTCAATGCGGAAGTGGTCAGATGACGCAGATGCTAAGCTACAGGACTATTTTGCTAGCACAGAATGGAATATGTTCCGGGATTCATCCGATGGCATTGAGGAGTATACCACATCAATCACCAGCTTCATCAATAAGTGCATTGATGACATCATCCACACAGTGACTGTACGTACATATCCCAACCAGAAGCCATGAATTACAGGCAACATCTGCACTGAGCTAAAGGCTAGAGCTGCCGCTTTCAAGGAGCTGGGCACACGTATAAGAAATCACGCTATGCCCTCCGACGAACCATCAAACAGGCAGAGTGTCAATACAGGACTAAGATTTAATCCTACTACACCGGCTTTGACGCTCTTTGGATGTGGCAGGGCTTACAAACTATTACAGATTACAAAGGGAAGCCCAGCTGCGAGCTGCCCAGTGACACAAGCCTACCAGATGAGCTTCGAGGCAAGCAACACTGAAGCATGCATGAGAGCACCAGCAGTTTCAGACGACTGTGTGAGCCCACTCTCCATAGTCGATGTAAGTAAGAACTTTAAACAGGTCAGCATTCATAAAGCCGCAGGACCAGACGGATTACCAGGGCGTGTACGCAAAGCATGCGCTGACCAACTGGCAAGTGTCTACATTGACATTTTCAACTTCTCCCTGACTGAGTCTGTAATACCTACATGTTTCAAGCAGACCACCATAGTCTCTGTGTCCATGAACGCCATGGAAACCTGCCTAAATGACTACCGACCCGTAGCACACCTCATCTGTAGCCATGAAGTGCATTAAAAGGCTGGTCATGGATCACATCAACACCATCATCCCATTAACACTAGACTTACTCCAATTTGCATACCGCTCCAATCGATCCACCGATGACGCAATCTCTATTGCACTCCACACTGTTCTTTCCCACCTGGATAAAAGGAACACCTACGTGAGAACACTTCCCTCTGCAACTGGATCCTGGACTTCCTGACGGGCCACCCGCAGGTGGTAAGGGTAGTCAACAACACATCTACCACGCTGATCCTCAACACAGGAGCCCCTCCTATAATCCCTGTTCACCCACAACCGCATGACCGAGCACGGCCCCAACACCATTATTAAGTTTGCCGACGACATAATGTTGGTAGGCCTGCTACCGACAACAATGAGACAGCCTATAGGGAGGTCAGAGACTGGCAGTGTGGTGCCAGGAAAAACAACCTCTCCCTCAATGTGAACAAGACAAAGGAGCTGTTCGTGGACTACAGGAAAAGGAGGAACGAGCACGCCCTCATTCACATTGACCGGGCTGTAGTGGAGCGGGTCGAGAGCTTCAAGTTACTTGGTGTCCACATTACCAACAAACTATCATGGTCTAAACACACCAAGACAGTTGTGAAGAGGGCACGACAACACTTATTCCCCCTCAAGAGACTGAAAAGATTTGGCATGGTCCTCAGATCCTCAAAAAGTTCTACAGCTGCACCATTGAGAGGATGGTTGCATCACCGCCTGGTATTGCAACTGATCGGCATCCGATCGCAAAGCGCTACAGAGGGTAGTGCGTATGGCCCAGTACATCACTGGGGCCAAGCTTCCTGCCATCCAGAACCTCTATACCAGGCAGTGTCAGAGGAAGGCCCTAAAAATGGTCAAAGACTCCAGCCACCCAAGTTAGACTGTTCTCTCTGCTACTCTGCATGGCAAGCGGTACCAGAGCACCAAGTCTAGGTCCAAAAGCCTCCTTAACAGCTTCTACCCCCAAGCCATAAGAACAGTTAATCAAATGGCTACCTGAACTATTTGCATTGACCCCCTTTTTTACGCTGCTGCTACTCAATGTTTATTATCTATGCATAGTCACTTTACATGTACATAGTACCTCAATTACCTCGACTATCCCCTACCCCCACATTGACTCAGTACCTCCTGTATTTAGCCTCGTTAATGTTATTTTATTTTTAGCTCATATTTTCTTACTCTGCATTGTTGGTTAAGGGCTTGTAAAGTAAGCTCTTGATTTGAAATATGACAGGATGATATTTCCACAGCTCTTGCGGAACTATTGTTCTTTGACCTAGTTTCAGCCCGGATTGAGAAACTATTTTTCTGTGCATCAGGGAAATAGGCCCGTCTTCTACCACCTATGAATGCTCTCTGAACAGATGACTCTGTCTCAGAAGTAACTGTCAAGAATCTACCATCTCAAAAGAATAATAACTGTCATGACTAAAGATGGAGTCCAAGGGTAAGATAAATGCTTTCTCGTGTCTCAGAATGTTTTAAACGCTAACGTTAGATACTGTAACGTTAGCTGGCTAGCTAAAGCCGGTTGTATTTTCAGATGATTGCATCAGCAATTTAATGTATCCGTTTTCCATCAAGATAGCAAACTAGTTTGCTAGCTAGCTAGTTTAAAACAGAACATGTCACGAATAGCAGCTACAGCCGTGAAGTCCACGTTTCTTTCTGCTGGCTTCTACAGTTAAAGTTTGACAGCTAGCTAACTTGCTAGAATCTTAACAGTAGCAAGCTAAGCACCATTACATGCCAATGCTCTCTGACCGTGCCATCATGCTCAATAATACATGCCACTAAATTTAGCTGGCTAACAGCTGCTTTTCATGCGTGCTGAACCTAGTAGTTAGTTCGGTAGCTAGCTTGCTAGTTAAAAACAAAGCCTTGATTTAGTGGTTGAACTTTCATTTTGCAATTTGCATGTCTCCGTACTCAAAATAAACGAGGTACATAGCTAACTACCGGTATATCGTATAAAACCTATTTGTGAGAAAGGTAGCATGACATGTGCCATTCATTATTGAGTGTGGTTGTAAAGGCTCTGCAAAAGGGAACTTGTCATAACCTGTCCATCCATACACATTCCCCCAGTTGTTTGACCAGTGGCAGTTTTCTGCTCGGGTCAGAGTGCACAACCATGTCATAAAGTGCAGTGTTTTCCTTAAAACAGCTAGGCACGTGTAGGGGAAGCATTACAATGGATTTTGGGACAGAAATAAACTGACAAGTCTAGATCACTGTTTGACAGCCAGTGTTGGACATTGTATAGCATACATTAACGCTTGTCCCCTTGCCGAGGCAAGTTAAACAAATTGTCAGTCGAGAAGATTATAGATTTAAGTTGCCCGACTGGACAAGTAAAAAAAAAAAAAATCAGATTGAAGTTACCTCTGGATGCGGTGTGTTGTGCACTGGCCCCCCAATCTCTGCAGAGCGCATCACAGTATAATTATTTTAGGCCTACGTTGACAGGCACTAGTGGTCTTTCAATCATGCAGTCGCAAGATGCGTTTTTGAGATCCGAGCCACCGTAACCGCGTGCGCATATTTGTTGATATTCATTGCTAGTGAGTTATTTCCCCAGTTATAGCTGTAAACGGTCATGGTGTTTGCATCACCTGCATGCATGCCAGTGCGAGTGGGCTTTTGCCAGAGGCGAGAGAGACGTTGTAGCAGCAGATAGTCTATTGTATATCATTATTTTAACTAGATAACCAGCCAAACTACACAATGTGTTTTGAATTGGCTATCTCGCTAGTTAACTATTTACGTATTAGCATGTATTAATGTCATGTCCAATGTCCTAAATAACTTTCCCACCCGGCACTCGTGTACAACCGCAAATATGGGTGCACAGTTTGAAACCAATGCTGAGTACTCCGGTTATAAAACGTCTCTCAAGTGCTCAAAATTGGGTGTTGAAATAATTCGGACACCGTTGGAAAGCTGTGATTCTCCTCTATTCAATACTGGCCATATAATTCCAAAAACGTTGAAAAAAATGATTAAAATAGCCTAATTGACAAGTAACAGAGAAACGTGTCTTAGTTAGCTACCTTGCTTTGAAGTCGCCCACTTTAGCCATTTGATCCCTGGTAATTGAATGAGGGAATTATTTTATAAAGACAAAAAAAAAAAACAGCTGCTCAGCAGTCCCTTGATAAGCTGACTGTGTTTGAGCAGGGTTGGATCAAAAGCCTACACGCCCAGTAGCTCTCCAGATGGAGAGTTGACCACATGTTTTATACAGTAGCCTATCAGTGCAGTATTTTACTTTGGGAGAGGGGGGTTAGTGCCTTTCTCAAGGCAACAAAGGCAGGAGATATAATACATGGGATCAGAGACCAGCAGCCTTCCATTGTCAAGTAGTGATAATAATGCTTTTTATCTTTTGAAGTGGTTCCTTGCATGATGCAACACAATTTTCAAGCACTGTTTTGGCCCATGGTGTTACAGATGTTTCTTCACTTGTAAGTGACTTGAAGTTTTGGACAAGTAAAAAGAATCTGTCCTATTTGTCCTATGGACAAGTGACAATTTGTTTTTTTACTGTCAAGCCCTGCCTTGTTCACAGCAGGTGAAGCCCAAGACTGATTTTACATGAGGGCAGGGGGATGTTCAGCAAGACGCAACGTTTTGGAATGTTCAGATAGAAATATGCTACAGTATAACAAACATGCCTGTAGAATAAGGAATCATGTCTGCTCTATTTAGGAGCTCCCGAGTGGCGCAGCAGTCTAAGGCACTGCATCTCAGTGCTAGAGGCGTCACGTCAGACCCTGGTTCGATTCCACGCTGTATCACAACCAGCCGTGATTGTGAGTCCCATAGGGCGGCGCATAATTGTCCCAGTGTCGTCCGGTTTAGGTTTTGGCCAGGGTAGGCAGTAAATACGAATTTGAATTGCCTAGTTAAATCAAAGGTTAAAAAAAATATATATATATAGAAATCCATGAATATATCTGCAAGGTTTTTGTAACTGAACGTGGCCCAGGTGTCCCAAAAAGTGTAGACAAAAATGTTAAAATAGGCCTATATATGATGAAAATCTGAAATGAGTAGGGTGCATAATCAGTCATCAAATTTCTTCCTTTGTTTTCTGTAAAATAACCCATATGCATGATGGTACATGTTGAAGTAGTCACACTGACTCTGAGTCTTTCATTTGGAGGAATATGGGCTTATTTGTCGGGAATAATTTTTTATTTACATAATATACACTTAGAAGGTTGCTTAGCAACTCAAAAGTACCGTAAATGTCACAATAGCCAGCCACTAGCCAGGAGGCTACGCATGGGAATAGGGTTGCACATTTTGGGGAATATTCTGAGGTGGAAACTTTCCGTGGGAATATATGGGAATTAACGGAAATATATGCAAATTAATATGAATACCATTTAAATGTAGATGTTTTTTGCATTGGATATATTTACCATATCATATGGAGACAGAAACATAAAAATTTTACCTTATCATAAGTAGACGTATTTGAAAATTATTATCTTCACCTCATCTTCACTGTCACTTTCCAACCTGGTTAAGGATGGCTCGTTGTCAGGCTCAAAAAGCCTCACATTTGCCTTGTATTGGTCAGCCTGTTGCATGCTTTGGTGTGTGTGTTCCCAAACAAGGACCAGTTGCACTCTGAGGCGGCTGATGTTGGGGTGATTTGGAGGATGATGGAGGCAACAGGGGAAAGAGCCTCAGATCCACAGAGTCCCTTCCACCAGGTGGCTAATGAGATATGTTGGCATGTCTGCCATATTGCATCTCCATCCCAAAGCCCTTGCTTGGAAGTGTACTTCGCCGGACTGCCAAGAACCTTGCCCTCATCCAGGCCAAGATGGCGAGGCACAGTAGTGATGACACCATAGGCCTTGTTGATATCTGCGCCAGACAGGATGCTCTTCCCAGCATACTTGGAGTCCAACATGTACGCTGGGGCGGATATGGGCTTCAGGCAGAAGTCTTCACGCTTTTGGATGTATTTCAGAACTGCAGTTTCCTCTGCTTGAAGCAACAGTGAAGTGGTTAGGGCAGTATGGATTTCTTCTATTACATCTGCAAGCAGAGTCTGAACATCAGACATTGTCTCCCTCAATCCATGCAATGGCTACTGCTATAGGTTTCAGGCTGCTTACCACTCCCTCCCAAAATACATCATCCAGGAGTATCCTTTTGATGGGTCTGTCCATATCGGCAGACTGTGATATGGCCATTTCTTGGAGAGACTCCTTCCCCTTCAGGAGACTGTCAAACATGATGACAACACCACCACCCCAACTGGTGTTGCTGGTCAGCTTCAATGTGGTGCTCTTATTCTTCTCACTTTGCTTGGTGAGGTAGATTGCTGCTAGATGACCCCAACTTAGTAAACATTTAAAAAATGGTTAGGTATGTGAAATACCTAACCTTTTTTTTTTTTTATTACTAGGCAAGTCGGTTAAGAAGAAATTATTTTCAATGACTGCCTAGGAACAGTGGGTTAACTGCGTTGTTCAGGGGCAGAGAACAACTTTTTTTTTTTTTACCTTGTCAGCTCGGCGATTCGATCTTGCAACCTTGCGGTTACTAGTCCAACAATCTAAGCACATTTCCTTGGCTCTCTTGTAGAGTGTATCCATTGTTTTCAGTGCCATGATGTCCTTGAGAAGCAGATTCAATACACAAGCAGCACAGCCAATGGGTGTGATGTGAGGGTAGGACCCCTCCATTTTAGACCAAGCAGCCTTCATGTTCGCAGCATTGTCTGTCACCAGTGCAAATACCTTCTGTGGTCCAAGGTCATTGATGACTGCATTCAGCTCATCTGCAATGTAGAGACCGGTGTGTCTGTTGTCCCTTGTGTCTGTGCTCTTGTAGAATACTGGTTGAGATCATTGCAATACAGTCTGCTTTCTCTATGATTTGCTTGACCTTCACTTGAACTCTGAACTCTGCATCCAGCAAATTAGTAGATAAAGCATGTCTGGTTGGAGGGGTGAATGCTGGACGAAGAACATTCAGAATCTCTTTCAATACACATTGCCTGTGAGCATCAGATGTGAACCAGTTGCATACACAGCTCGAGCAAGACATTAATCAGCATTTCTCTGACTATGTTCCTCCATTGAGTCAAAAAAACTTCTGATTCCTGGAGGACCATGAGCTGTTGCTATAAGGTGTCTGATTCATCATTTTCACCTCGAATAGAAGTAGAGGGTCTTTTGTCAGAGGTTGCTTGTTGTGAGCCCTGAGGGAAGTTTATGCACTTGGACAGATGATTTTACATCTTTGTTGCATTCGTCACATATGATTTGGCACAGTATTTGCAAATGTACACAGCTTTTCCTTCTACATTAGCTGCAGTGAATTGTCTCCACACATCAGATAGTGCCCTTTCCTGTAAAGATTAGAAGAAAAAGAGTAAAAAAAATAAACAGTTCCATGTACAGATAAATAGTTAAGCAGTTAAATTAAACAACTCCTTTGTAAGATAAACGTTTTAAAATGAAACGTATGGAAACAGGTAAATTAACACTTAGTTAGCAGGCTCAAGCAAGCTAAAACCCACATGGTAGCAAAAACTAATGAGCAGAAATTAACAAGTTGGAAATGTTTTAAATTCACTTTGCTGTAGGCTACTATTTACTAGTTAGCAAAACATGTCATAAATTATATTCACCTTACAACTATCCCCAAGTTAATGGAATTGCAAGCCTCTGCATGCACAGTGCATTCTTCCATCACATGTATAGCTGATTCTCAAGATCTTGAGCCCACACTACTACACTGTCTGAGCCAAGGACTACGTGCTTTCTGATAACAATACAACAATACATTACAATATCGTTATCAGAAAGCATGTAGTCCTTGGCTCAGACAGTGTAGTAGTGTGGGCTGAAGATCTTGAGAATCAGCTGTACATGTGATGGAGTAATGCACTGTGCATGCAGAGGCTTGCAATTCCATTGACTTGGGGATAGTTTAATAAAAATATGCTACAAGACCTAGCATTGCCTTATGTGTATCCAACAAAAAAGGTTCACTGTTATAAGCTAACTTATTCAGACCCTTTGACTTTTTCCACATTTTGTTAAGTTACAGCCTTATTTTAAAATGGATGGGGAAAAATCCTCATCAATCTACACACACTACCGCATAATGACAGTGAAAACAGGTTTTGAGAATGTTTGAAAACTATGAAACTTGAAAATTGAGCTCAAGTGCATCCTGTTTCCATTGAATCATCCTTGAGATGTTTCTATAACTTGATTGGAGTCCACCTGTGGTAAATTCAATTGATTGGACATGATTTGGAAAGGCACACACCTGTCTATAAGGTCCCACAGTTGGCAGTGCATGTCAGAGCAAAAACTAAGCCATGAGGTCAAAGGAGAGCTCGGAGACAGGCTTGTTTGGAGGCACAGACCCAGGGAAGAGTACAACAACATTTCTGCAGCATTGAAGGTCCCCGAGAACACAGTGGCCTCAATCACTATAAAATGGAAGAAGTTTGGAACCACCAAGACGCTTCCTAGAGCTCGCTGTTTGGCCAAACTGAGCAATCGGGGGAGAAGGGCCTTGGTCAGGTAGGTGACCAAGAACCTGAAGTTCACTCTGACAGAGCTCTGGAGTTCCTCTGTGAAGAAGGGAGAACCTTCCAGAAGGACAACCATCTCTGCAGCACTCCAGCAATCAGGTCTTTATGGTAGAGTGGCCAGACTGAAGCCACTCATCAGTAAAAGGCACATGACAGCCCGCTTGGAGTTTGCAAAAATGCACCTAAACAACTCTGACCATGAGAAACACGATTCTCTGGTCTAATGAAGCCAATATTTAACTATTTAGCCTGAATGCCAAGCATCACGTCTGGAGGAAACCTGGCACCATCCCTATGGTGAAGCATGGTGGTTACTGCATCATGCTATGGGGATGTTTTTCAGCGGCAGGGACTGGGAGACTAGTTGAGTTCGAGGCAAAGTACAGAGAGGTCCTTGATGAAAACCTGCTGCAGAGCGCTCAGGACTTCAGCCTGGGGTGAAGGTTCACCTTCCATCAGGACAATAACCCTAAGCACGCAGCCAAGACAATGCAGGAGTGGCTTCGGGACAAGTCTCTGAATGTCCTTCAGTGGCACAGCCAGAGCCTGGACTTGAACCCGATCGAACATCTCTTGAGAGACCTGAAAATAGCTGTGCAGCATCGCTCCCCATCCAATCTGACGGAGCTTGGGAGCAACTATTTCAAAAAATCTGTTTTTGCTTTTTCATTATGAGGTATTGTGTGTAGATGAGGGGGTACGTAATAAATTGTGGAAAAAGCCAACGGGTCTGAATACTTTTCGAATGCACTGTACATGGAAACCCATTCTCGCCACCCAAAAATAAAATACATATAGGTCGTACAGGTTGTTTCTTAATTTGCATCATTGTGTGGCGATTTCCATCTATCCACGCTGCAGGGATCAGCACAGCAGGGCCGCCGGCAGACGTGTGGCAAGCTGCCATTTGCCCCGGCAATTTTGATTTGGTTTAATAAAAAAAATATTGCCAGAAAACCATTGAAAAGAAGGACAAATTGCTGTTTTTTTTTTTTAGACTGATTCGCCTCATGATTTGTTTGACAGGATTTTAATGTTTTCATCCTCCCTAGGGCCAGGAGTTTTTCCATATGTTTGAATTTTTTCTCTCCATATTACCTAATTATAAAAAAAATCGAGTTCCATCATAGTTTATATTTAAAAAAAATTGGGTTGTTGCATCTGCTGAATAATTACTATGTTATACCTGGAGTTTTACCTGGTTAGGTTAGACTACCAGATCAGGAGAAACTCTGGTCCTCAGGAAAACAATGTTTCCCCCCCCCAGCACTCTGGTACCTGTGGTGCCAACTCTGAAATCACAAATTACTTGCTTATGTCAACATTTTAAGATCGTATCAACATGTTTTTAAAGAAATGGTGGCGGAAATGGTTTTCTAGAGTTTTCCGTGGCTCAGTGCAGCTGGCAGGCGGCAGCTATTGTGCCAATTTCATAATGTAACAGACTGTTAGTGTAATTTCAGGTAAAACCTCAATTAAACAAGTCTCAAATATAAGGAAAGTGGCTATACATTTCAGCTGTTTCAAAAACATGGCCCAATGCGACATCTGTTCTAGCACTTGCAATGTGATCAAGTTTACACAAACAGTATTGTCTCTCCAGCATCAATGCCTTTCGAAAACCTCTCAAATGTCCCTTTTCTATCGTCATTGTGAAAAACGGCCTATGTTATCAGTAATGCTAGATGCCATTAAATCAGTTGCAGCCTGGTCAGGGGTCCTACCACCATTTCCTCCTCTCCTCATTGTGTGTTAATGCCACTGGATATGTATATAGGTGTGAATGTGCTTAATCGCCCTCACTCATCCTGACTCTGTTGACAATCGTATGGTTCCCAGGGGTTGCTTTTATAGTATTACAGGAGATAAGGATGGTATTTTTTGAAAATGTTCAAGATTCAACATCAAGAATTTTGAGTTTTGGTGAAGAATTGCCTTTGCCTAATGCCTATTATGATTTCCTTTGTGACAGGAAACAAGTGGAAGGGAAAACATTGTAAAAACACTGGCAGGTCCTTCTTTTGAAGTCATTGCTTAACGCCATCTGTTGCTGTTGTGATTGTTGTTTTATATGGCTATTTATGTCACCGTTCTCCTTTTGATCAGTGTTATTTCCTGTAGACGCTTACTGTCAGGGAGTACAATGACACAACCCGGCACGATCACAGGTTGTGGATGAGAAAAATACCTCCTGCTGTGGATGTGCAACATGCGCAGTAATATTATTGAGGAGGTGCAAAGTTCTTATTTTTCATGGAATCTTTGATCTCAGTCTGGAGACAAATCGCCTATGCCTACAGCTCCTTGGTGCTTCCTGTAGTCATAACAAAGTCTAGACACCCTTGTATGAATCATATTGACCTAGAATTTTAAGTGATCCAATTTTCCCCAGTAGCTGTGTTTATTGTTAGCCCGGACAGAAACATGGCTCATCAACCTGTGCCATTAGCCACATTCAGAGATGGTGGTGATGGCTGGAATACATTTTCCCAGCGGTCAAAAACTTCCTACAGGAAGCCCCCAAAAATGTAGGTAGCTAGTTGACTTATGTTTTGCATTGGTCTGGACTTCCTGTTGCAGGGTCGTGGAGGAGGCGGACCAGGCCCCGTCGAAGAAAGGCCTGAAGAAACAGCAGAAGGAAGCGGAGAAAGCTGCTAAGAAGGCTGAGAAGCAGGCCAAACTGGTCAGTGGGTTTTGTATGCCTCTCTGCCCCTCAGTGCTATTGACTTGACACAATCGGGGGGGGGGGGGGGGGGGGGGGGGGTCCATTGTTTTGCAATTCCTGTCGTTGGTTTGTTTTTGTCCACTCAAACAAAGAGCCATTTTCTTAAGTCGGGTATCAGTGTTGCATCGTAAGCAAGTGAGAGAAAGTTAAACTGTTTTTATGTTGTTTGTTTTTACCCCTTTTTCTACCCAAGTTAGTGGTATCCAATTGGTAGTTACAATCTTGTCCCATCGCTGCAACTCCCGTACGGATTCGGGAGAGGCGAAGGTCGAGAGCCGTGCGTCCTCCGAAACACGACCCAGCCAAGCCGCACTGCTTCCTTGACACAATGCCCGCTTACCCAGGAAGCCAGCCACACCAATGTGTCGGAGGAAATACCGTACCTCTGGCGACCGTGTCAGCGTGCATGCGCCCGGCCTGCCACAGGAGTCGCTAGAGCATAATGGGACAAGGACATCCCTGCCCTAACCCAGTTGACAGGGTCATTCTCTCATTAGGGACAATTTCAGTTCAGATGCTTTCATGAAGTAGCAGTGTTTCCCCTAAATTAATTTAGCAGCTGTGCCCCGCCACTGCTAAATCTTTGCCGCCAGTTTGGACACACCTACTTATTCAAGGGTTTTCTTTGTTATTATTTTCTGCATTGTAGAATAAAAGTGAAGACATCAAAACAATGAAATAACACATGGAGTCATCTAGTAACCAAAAAAGTGTTAAACATAGCAACATATATTTTAGATCCTTCAAAGTAGCCACCCTTTGCGTTGATGGGTTTTACACACTCTTGGCATTCTCTCAAACAGCTTCACCTGGAATGCTTTTCCAACAGTCTTGAAGGAATTTCCACATATGCCGAGCACTTGTTGGCTGCTTTTCCTTCACTCTGCGGTCCAACACATCCCAAACCATCTCAATTGGGTTGAGATGATTGTGGATGCCAGGTCATCTGATGCAGCACTCCATTACTGTCCTTCTTGGTCAAAATAGCTCTTACGCAACCTGGAAGTGTGTTGTGTCATTGTCCTGTTGAAAAACAAATGATAGTCCCACTAAGCGCAAACCAGATGGGATGGCGTATTTCTGCAGAATGCTGTTGTAGCCATGCCGGTTAAGTGTTTCATGAATTCTAAATAAATCACTGACCGTGTCACCATAACACCCCCACACCATCCCACCTCCTCCATGCTTAACAGTGGGAACCACACATTGCCGAGATCATCCGTTCACCGACTCTGCGTCTCACAAAGACCGGGCGGTTGGAACCACAAATCTCAAATTTGGACTCATCAGACCAGTGGAAATATTTTCTTTGGTCTAACGCCCATTGCTTGTGTTTTTTGACCATGAGGAACCCTCCACCTCCAAATCAATTTCGCTCCAGAGTACCGGCCTCAGTGTAACTCATTCCTTCTACGATAAACGCAGATCCGACCATCACCCCTGGTGAGACAAAACCGCAACTCGTCAGTGAAGAGCACTTTTTGCCAGTCCTGTCTGGTCCAGCGACCTGTTTGTGCCCGTTGTTGTTGCCGGTGATGTCTGGCGAGGACCTGCCTTACAACAGGCCTACAAGTCCTAAGTCCAGCCTCTCTCAGCCTATTGCGGACAGTCTGAGCACTGATGGAGGGATTGTACGTTTTCGGCATGTTCTCTGTGCAGTTTCCCACCTTGGCTTAGTGCTAGCGTGCCATCTGACGGACATCTGGAATCTATTTGTGATTTCCCTGACTCTCCATCAGGCCTGTGAACCGCCTGCCTGGCTTTGGTAGTTAACTCAGCCTGTGTAACCAATGTGAAATGGCTAGCTAGTTAGCGGTGGTGCGCTTGAAGTAGTGGCTCCCCTTGCTCTGCAAGGGCCACGGCTTTTGTGGCGTGATGGGTAACGATGCTTCGTGAGTGACTGTGGTTGATGTGTGCAGAGGGTCCCTGGTTCGAGCCCAGGTTGGGGCGGGGAGAGGTACGTAAGCTATACTGTTACACCTGCACACTTTTAAAATTTTTCCCTTCGGATGGCCCCAGCTATCAATCTGTAAGTCTTTGCTTTTTCTTTGCTTTGAGTTTGTTAGCGGTGTTCTCGCTGGTCTCCAGTAATTGGGCTCTAGCATTCCGACTATAATCGTGAGGCTTGGCTGGCTAGGCTAATAGCTAGTTGGCAAAATAGATAATGTTAGTAGGCTGGCTAGCTTGCTGGCTAAGACAACTACATACAGCTAATATTCTTTGATAACTGGTTAGATGATTTAATGTATTTGGTTTTCTTGAATGTGTCTGTAAGATATCATTTGATAGCACTACCAGGCTGCTTACATTACGTTAGCAACTTGCTGACTCATGTAGTGCTAACATTAGCAGGCTAGTAGGGCTGACGTTAGCAGGCTAGTTGGCTAGCAACCTTGCAAGTTGATTTGTAACAACAAATTTAATAAGGTATTTGCTTGTAAGTTGTCTGAAAATAAAATTGAATCGACTAGTCGTGAGTGCAAATGATTTGGTTTAATTTGAAGTTATACATTTTGAAATTATTACTGTTGGAGTTTACATTATAGGGAATAGGCTGGTTTACCGGGTCCATATTACATCACCTCCCCCGGAACTGCATTTTTTGGGGCATTTCTTCTGAATTTGGATCGTTTTTATGTATTAACTAAAAAATGTTTTTTTTTTAAATGTAAAAGTGAGGTGTAACTTTGCATTGCAACTTTTGATGCGTATACGAATGCAAATCCGTATGTTATGTGGTTACGTTTATGCTACCTACCCTTTTAAGATCATAGTAACAAGTTACAACTTATATTAGTTGCAAACAGGGTGAGCAGTTGCGCAGATAAGACCCATGAGTGCACAGCCACCGCTTGCTCCTCATCTCCCTACAGTGCAGTGGCACGCATCAGTTATTTCAGATGGTGTCAGCCACCGCTGCTGAAAAATATCATAGGGGAAACACTTAAAGTAACCTATATTTCAGATGGAATACGTTCTCCCTTGAATCTTAGAAACTGCGAAAGCATCCATCCTCTTACATGGCCATTCCACTCATTCTCCCTCTATTCCACCAGCCAATTCCGTAGACATATCAACTTGCATGGGAAATGAAATGGTAGCCTAACCGTTAATGCTAACTTTCATAGTATGGAGATTTTGCATGAAGGTCGCCAAGAAGTTGTTGCACAGATAATCAGTCCACTTGCTGTTCCTAATACAAGGCAGTTTACCATTATTTAAATGCAATGTTAGGCCTATGTCCCACTGTATTGATTTGCCTTTTCTTTTCAGTCTGCTGACCAACAAAGCACAGATGACGATGTAAGTATCCTTGAGGATCAATTCTTCCATGTTTCAGATATTAAGCATTTATTTACACCTTTTTCTATATGGCGCAATACCAAATGAAAATCAAAACGTATGCACCTCTAGTGATGTTTCCTATAAAGCTACTGTATTTAAATGCTTAGCAGATGAACTCTTCTCTTATTCATCAGGATTTTGCCAAGGATCGGTACGGTGTCCCTCCGATGGTACAGTCCCAGCAGAAACTGGGTCAGTAGTACAGTCAACAACTAACTCCTCTCTTCTTTGTTTCAACATATTATTTACAGAGGATATCCCCATTTTCGACAGCCCCTACTGTTAGGTAATATAGATAACGTGATTATATCGGAGTGACTCAGTGACATGGCGCCAGTAGTGGCAGTAGTAAAGACGGCGTAGATATCAAAGATGATTGTGGCGTGCCATAACTCCCAGATAAATGTGACGGATGGGTCGTCCACCTGTCTACCTGCTCTTTCAGCTCCAATGGCATACAACAAAGTTGCCTTCCCACCTGCATGCTTGTCCACAGGGATGAGGAAATATGGCGCGAGACAGCCTGCCTTACGTGTGGGTGGAATCAGATTCAGCCAAATGGGTGGCTCACTGCCATCGGGGTGCATGTAACGTTAAGCATGCATCAGTGACACAGGGCAAAGTGGAGTTCATTTGTCATAAGACAGAGAATGGGGCGACTTCTACGCAGGGCCGCAGAGTGTTTCATATTTGTGACTTCTGCTCTCCTTGTAATATGAGTGTCTTTCCATGAATAGGGTGCCTTTTGCGTCCCTTTGATATTTTAAGGAGAAATTGCACACCGATATTGCATTTTAAAAGCCTGTTTATATTAAATTAGGTGCCCTTTTAATATAGACCACATGGATAATTTAATCGATCAATTTTTTTTCTATGAATAAAGGCTTGCTAAAGTAATCCCTTAATCCCAAAATGTCTTCAGATTTCACCATCATTGTAAAGCCCTTGTTATTTTGTTGCTTTGACACTCATTTTAAAGATGATTATTTTATTTACTGTGATTCGTTTACATCTGTCCCTCATTTTAAGGTCACCCTGTTACGTGAACTGAACTCTCGTTTTAATATGGTGAAACTATTCCTTTTTCAAATGTTTTTCAAAAGGAACATTGAACATCTAATAGACAAATCATAGTGTATAACCAGGTGCGCTGGTTCTACTCTTTGTTTTCCTTTTTTTCCCTTTCTTTCAGTTTTGTGGTGGAAAACTACATTCAATTGCTGCTCCTTGTAGCACACAAGTTTCCATTCCCCCTGTCAAGAGGGGATTTATGGCCCTTACTTTATTTGGCACTTAGGCCTACTATAGTAATTTTTTTTGAGATGGAAAAAAATGTTTTTTGTGAAGTTGAATATGTGCTTTTTATGACTGACTTAAAAAAACAACAACTAAGTTACACTTCTCAAAAGGCACCGAATTGGTGGAACAACCCATGAGCTTCTTTGTGTGAATGTGTGTGTGGGCAGAAGGGGGAAGGAGGTATATGGTCTTTGAAGTTTTCTTGAAAGGCACACTTTTCTTCCCCTGTGAGCCAGACAGAGGGTTGGTGCGTGTCCATGAGCTGACACCTGAGAAGGCAGGCCAGCTGATCTGGGTGCGTGCCCGGATTCACACCAGCAGAGCTAAAGGTGAGATTCTCCATCTTTGTCCAGCTCCCAATCACTCATATTTTCCCTTTAGTCCTCAGGACACAGCCAGCCTTCTAATCTAAATGGCGCCGTAACTGAACCTTGGGGTTTACCAAAAAGATTACCAATTGTCCTTGGGCTAGATAGTCACTATTCAGAGAAGAGCTTTAATTTTTTCAGTCAACTCTCCTCAGGTTGGCAAATATGGAAGGTCAAAAAGCTAAAAGAATTGTGCACAATCTTGGAAAATCACAGTATGGCATCAGACTTGAAGTTTTTACCTTATTTGCTGGTGATGTGGGACATAGGGGATGGGGGTTGTGGAGTGCAATGTTTTTGCTATTATAGATTCATTACACAAGCACATGCAAGTCTCTTTTTGAAAAGTTTGAAAACTCCAACCAAAGCTCAGTTATTTAAATGGAACCTCAAATGTGGGTTAATTTGTTATTTTCCAAACTTGTCAGAGCTTGAGGCTATAATACAATGAACTCATTGAGCCTTGGCTAACTGTCGGATTCCATCCAAAATTATTCGAAACATCCAGCACGTACACAACTGTGCTAACAATATGCTAATAAATAAACCATCGTGTTATGATGATATCGTTACGGCTTCCTTCCAGGACAACTTCCGTGTCAAAATCCATTTTCCTCAACCTTCATTCAGCTCCACAGTGAAGGATGTCCTTGAGCAGAATAACATCCTGATTTACACTGGGATGAAGTGACTGCTTTTTGGGGATTGCAGCACCCCCCCCCCCCTGTCAATGAACAGAGGACACCACATCAAAGCACTTGGGTGGTGTCTGATGGTTGACAAACCTGGTTTACACAGTCTCAAGGTGTTTGGTTGGGAATAAGCTCTCAGCCTCCTTCCATACACCTTTCTTCAAAGGGTTGCCTGTTCACGGTTCTGACAGTTACCTGGAAATGCTGTGAAAAGCGTTTTAATGGGTGAGAGGTGGAATCTGAAACAGGTATGACGTGTTGGCCTGAGAGAGTGACATGGCCTTGTATAGAACCACCGTGGCACCTGTTTTGACAAGTGAGTTAGGAGTTGCAAGCCAAAATGAGAGGGGCCCTGCTGATGCCTATTGTATTGTTGTCATCGTTTTAGGGAAGCAGTGCTTCTTGGTCCTGCGTCAGCAGCAGTTTAACGTGCAGGCCCTGGTCGCCGTGGGGGAGCGTGCCAGCAAGCAGATGGTCAAGTTTGCCGCCAAGTGAGTACAAGACTGAATATCCTGTAGGCCCCCGACAAACAATGGTGGGAAAAGCTGGCTCCTAATGGGCCCAATCCATTTTCACACATTCTGAAGGAATCAATCATTTTTCACCTCATGACAAAAGCGGCCACTTTCAGATGGGATACAGCAGTGTTTAATGGAGCCATTCCTGCCCAGATAAGAGTAAATACAGTAGATCAGATGGGAAGAGCCTGAGCATCATTAATCACTCTTGGGTCCTCCAATTTGGAGTTTTTGGGGGAGCAGAAACACAGAATTACATGTAGAATCCCCATTAATATAATAGGATATCTATGGGTCTGAAAGTTTGTTTACCATTTTTAAAAGTATTAACTTTTAATGTGGCATTAACGTAACCACTCATGCTGTTTTCATCTGATTGCCATACAATCACTGCAAACTAACAAAACATCCAAAAGTTTATTGAATGACAATTGCCTATCACTTGAAACCTGAATTAAAGTGTCCACTGTCGGCGCGTCTCAGCCTCAGCCACTCATCTCTGCCTTTGAAAAATGTCACCGTTATCGTCGAACCACACCGCATTCTGAGAGTATTCCACATGATTTCAAGTCCCTTCGCACATGTTTCATGCGGGTGACTTGCGGTAATGATAACTGTAGGCTCTAAATCTATTTTTCTTGACATCTTTATTTTAATTATTGTGACATATTCAACCGGTACAGTGTAGCCCTACTATTTTATTATTTACCCTCTGGCTTACATGCTGACCAAACCGGACACGATCAGACAAGATCAGGACAAGCTGGTTGAATTTTCAAAACAAACTTTGAACCAATTATATTAATTGGGGGACAGGTCGAAAAGCATTAAACATGTATGGCAATTTAGCTAGCTAGCTTGCTGTTGCTAGTTATTTTGTCCTGGGAAATAAACATTTGGTTGTTATTATGCCTGAAATACACAAGGACCTCTACTCAGACAATTAATCCACAGATAAAATGGTAAACCAAATTCCTTTCTCGTCATCTCTCCTCCTTCCTCAGGCTTCTTTTTTACTTCTTTGGACTTTATATGGCGGTTGGAAACCAACTTTACGATGCATTACTACAGTCGTGGCCAAAAGTTTTGACACAAATATTAATTTTCACAAAGTCTGCTGCAAATTGATGGCAATTTGCATATACTCCAGAATATTATGGAGAGTGATCAGATGAATTGCAATTAATTGCAAAATCCCTCTTTGCCATGCAAATTAACTGAATCACCCAAAAAACATTTCCACTGCATTTCAGCCCTGCCACAAAAGGACCAGCTGACATATCAGTGATTCTCTTGTTAACACAGGTGCGAGTGTTGACAAGGACAAGGCTGGAGATCACTCTGTCATGCTGATTGAGTTCGAATAACAGACTGGAAGCTTCAAAAGGAGGGTGGTGCTCGGAATCATTGTTCTTCCTCTGTCAACCATTGTTACCTGCAAGGAAACACATGGCGTCATCATTGCTTTGCACAAAAAGGGCTTCACAGGCAAGGATATTGCTGCCAGTAAGATTACCTATATCAACCATTTATCGGATCATCAAGAACTTCAAGGAGAGTGGTTCAATTGTTGTGAAGAAGGCTTCAGGGCGGCCAAGAAAGTCCAGCAAGCGCCAGGACCGTCTCCTAAAGTTGATTCAGCTGTGGGACCGGGGCACCACCAGTACAGAGCTTGCTCAGGAATGGCAGCAGGCAAGACTTTTGGAGGATGGCCTGGTGTCAAGAAGGGCAGCAAAGAAGCCACTTCTCTCCATGAAAAACATCAGGGACAGACTGATATTCTGCAAAAGGTACAGGGATTGGACTGCTGAGGACTGGGGTAAAGTCATTTTCTCTTAATTACCTTTCTGATTGTTTGGGGCATCCGGAAAAAAGCTTGTCCAGTGAAGACCGGGTGAGCGCTATCAGTTGTGTGTCATGCCAACAGTAAAGCATCCTGAGAGAGCAACTTCTCCCAACCATCCAGGAACAGTTTGGTGACGAACAATGCCTTTTCCAGCATGATGGAGCACCTTGCCATAAGGCAAAAGTGATAACTTAGTGGCTCGGGGAACAAAACATAGATATTTTGGGTCCATGGCCAGGAAACTCCCCAGACCTTAATCCCACTGAGAACTTGTGGACAAACCCACAAATTATGACAAACTCCAATCATTGATTGTGCAAGAATGGCCTGCCATCAGTCAGGATGTGGCCCAGAAGTTAATTGACAGCATGCCAGGGCGGATTGCAGAGGTCTTGAACAAGAAGGGTCAACACTGCAAAGATTGACTCTTTGCATCAACTTCATGTAATTGTCAATAAAAGCCTTTTAAACTTATGAAATGCTTGTAATTATACTTCAGTATTCCATAGTAACATCTGACAAAAATATCTAAAGACACTGAAGCAGCGAACTTTGTGGAAATTAATATTTTTGTCATTCTCAACTTGTGGCCAAGACTGTACAACTGACTGGAGTGTGGACACCAGTTCATCTTTCAATCACCTACGTGGGTATATGCTCTTAAAAACCAATGAGGAGATGGGAGAGGCCGGACTTGCAGCGCGTTGAGCGTCACAAATAGAACCTATTTCTATTTTAGAGCCTGGCCACGCATAATGATTGAATAACATTTATGCATAAATGTATTTTGCAACGCTCTGCGCACGTGACACAAGCGGTGGGGTCAGCGTGTTGCTTTCACCGATGGGTCAGACTCAACTTAGTCTGCTACTGGAGGCCTTTATGAAAAGCATAACAGCATGAGGATACTGCACTTTTCCAAGCCAGGTTTGTCAAACACGTTCTAATCTCTAAGTTGACATGATTACACTTAATGAATGCCTCTTAAAACCCTTCAATGAAAAACGCTGAATGAAGTATAAACGGAAGGACTATATAGGCCCAACGCCACTTCTTGTATGATCAGTAGGTCAGTCCAATATGCTTGGAAGGTGGAAACGTCACAAACGTCAAAAAGTTAACATTACTGGAGACGTTTTGGGGACTAATTAACGGTAAATTAGTGAATTGTTCCACCCCACAGTTAAAATTGATTACAGTTAGCAATTGCTCCTACACTTTATTGCTAGCTACAGTAGTGCTTCCGTGTCAATAACATGTCTCTAAAAATGACAGTGTCTCCAGTAGTAAAGGCCACACATGTTATCTAGGCCATGGTCACATGGTCAAAACATTCACCTCATTGACAGGACCCTCTGACCTTGTAAGTTGTGTCAGTGGTTTGACCGCTCACTGTTTCCTCTCAATCCCAGTGCCTGTGATACAATCAGGAGGTTGCTTCAGAGCTGGTGTGCGCTGTAGCAAAACGTTATGCAACTGTTTTTGTTTTCAATCATTTGTTATTACACATTCAGGTAGGCCCCTCGTAGTTTCTGCCCGTTTAGTTCCTATTAAATTTTTTTCTTTCTAGTTTAAGGACAATAATGGTCCCTGTTTGTGCTCTACATCGCTACCACTCATTCACCTGTACCTTCAAACACCCTTCCTCACACTTTGGCTAGATCTAGACTATCAAGAGCATGTTTTTTTTTTTGAAATCCTGTGGCTCGATTGCTCCAAAATAATTTTTGTTTTTACTTTGCTTGTGTAAATAGGTGTTTTGATTCAGCACTTTATTGTATTGCAGTTATTGCACACAACCACCAAATCCATGATGAAACGTCTGTCATGAACCAGCTTACATCAAAACATACTCAAGACAAATGTATAGTCGGGTTGTGTCCCAAATGTCACCCTATTCCCTATAAAGTGCACTACTTTTGACGAGAGCCCATAGGGAATAGGGTGCCATTTTGAGATACAGATCGGGTTGAGGCCTGCAGCTCCCGCAGAGATCTAAACATCCTGCTCCCCAATCTTTTCAATCCACACAATGCATATTGTACTTTTCCCAACTATTAAACAAATAAAATAATCACAACTATTGGCCTTAAACGGTTAATGAACTCTAGCTGTTGGACATGTTCTATGTTGATTGAATTCTGGGGAAGCTGAGTAAGCTTCTGGGTCACATGGGTCCTTTCGTAATCATCAAGAGGTTAAGCCAGGCCAGTGGTGACCTATAGGGAAGAGCGTGTAATGCTTGTGTCATGTATAGTATTTCCACTTCCTCATGCCGAGTTAAATTAGGGTTAGGGTATCCTCTGCACCAAAGTATCTTGGTTAACTTTCTCTTACTAGAACATAATATTACACAATCGATTTCACATATCTTTATATAAGACACAGCCTAGTCAGTTGTCTTGTCTGAGCTAGAATAGGATCTCCTGTGGTGTGAGTCATCTTGATGTACAAGTACACCCCATGGACATGACACTAGTCTAGGTAATCAAAATACTTACTTGTATGACTTACTCATATTAGTTGATGGGCAGGCTGGCCAGGTGTTAGAGGGAGGAGCTTATTAATGTGGGCTTTTTATTTGTCTAGCTGATTTCCCCCCCCCCCCATAGTGTGAAACATCTCACAGAGGCAGCTGCAGTGGACTGACTGGGTTCACCATTCACAACGCTCCTGTCTCTCATTACTGCTTTTTAATGAGAAGAGGTGAAGGATCACACCGGGCTTGCTCCATCTGGCCCCGTGCTATGTGACAGTTGGTAATGACAGTTCTTCATATTTCTATGAGGCTCTCCTGGGGGTTCCTGGGGACAGTGGGATAGGATAGCAGTGGCCTGCTCTGGTAGTCACTCAGCATGTCTTTCAGAGGGTTGTTTAACCTCAGTCTTATTGTTGTGTGGCCACTGGTGTTTTACTGTAGTTCATAGCTGTGATGTTTGGTGTTTGCACGTTGTCGCAATCGGATGATTTAAATGAAAAGAGAATAAGAATGTCTGACACCATGGTAACCGTGGATCAAAACAACATTATCCTGTGACATTTTGCCTCCGGAAGAGTAGCATCAGGTGAATTTATGTAGCCATCATTTTTGTATTTTGTTTCTTTATATCGTGTATACCAACTGCTCTGACTCCCACTCGTTTGACTTCAATTGATCTGTGTAGACTGATAAGGCCTGTGCCTCTTTACCCCCCCCCCCCCCCCCCTCGTCTGCAGCATCAACAAGGAGAGCATTGTGGACGTGGAGGCGGTGGTGAAGAAGGTGGAGCAGACGATCGAGAGCTGCTCTCAGCAGGATGTGGAGTTGCACATTGAGAGGGTAGGTCTGTCTTCTGCTCTGTCTGACCACACCACAGACAAACAAACCGACAGACATGCACACGGAGGGAGGACAGCCGTGAATCAGAGGAGCTACTGGTTCAAAGATATCAGTCTACGACTTCTCTTGACTGCTTTTTCTTTTTGGAATTGTGGTACTTTCCGTTCCGCCTAGCAGTTGAACCTGGAAAGTACTGTGAGTTTAGAGCAACTTTCTAACTGTGAATCTAGTTGAACCAATGTCTCCCTTCTAAAGAAAAATCTCACCTTCTTTTCCTGTTTCAGATTTTTGTCGTCAGCCAGGCCGAGCCTCGTCTGCCCCTGCAACTGGAGGATTGCGTGAGGCCGGAAGGAGAGGGGGATGAGGTGAGGATGAGGGCCAGGGCTCTTGGGCCTCGTGCAGGCAGCTCTTCTTAGCTGATCAAAGGTCAAACTAATTTCATCCAGAGAACATCCTCCGTCCTGATGCTTGGTGAAAAATACGTACACACCCTCAAGGCCTTCCGCTGTTGTTTTTGAATAGTATTGGTTCAATGCTGCCATTTATTTGATTGAACCTTTGTTTAACTAGGCAAGTCAGTTAAGAACAAATTCTTATTTCTAATGACGGCCTACCCCGTTCAAACCCTTACCCGGATGACGCTGGGCCAATTGTGCGCTACTCTATGGGACTCCCAATCACGTGCGGTTATGATACAGCGTGGAATCGAACCAAAGTCTGTAGTGACGCCTCTAGCACTAAGAGTCAGTACCTTAGACCGCTGCGCCACTCGGGAGCCATGTTGTCAGTCCGTATCTGTATTAAGGGTCTACTCTCCAGTGTAATTCAGAGACAGCTGAAGTGTGTCAGTGTTTATGCAGTAAGCCAACCCCAACGGCAGTTGTCTTAAGGTTTTGTCTTTGGGGAAGTCTGTCTGTCTGTCAGTTACAGGAACTACCGTTGGGGAGGAGGCTCTGGACTGGGCTCGGTCTGTGTCTCCGTCTTCATGTTCTGATTCAATGTGAGCTGGATGTGTGGAGCTTGTTCACAGCTTGTTTTAATGCCACGGAAGCTCCAGTAAAGCCTGACAACCTGTGATGTAACATTTTAGGAGCTTCGGTGCTCTTTTACTGCTTTATTGGATTGTAAATTGGTTGTATTAGTTTATAAAAAAAAATTTAAAAACTGGTTAATAAGGTTTAAAATACAACAGGATAGTAATTCATTTCCAGGGAGGGAAATAAACAAACATTAGAACACATAGATCATGTCGCACATTGTATTTCAATGTCCTCCTGTGTTTTCACACATGTCCAATAGTTTGTTCCCATATACTTCAGATGTGTTTAATACTTTTTAAATGTTTTGTAATGTGGTCAAATGATGTTGGCGTTATGCGTTTACTCAGGATGGAAGAGCGACGGTCAACCAGGACACCAGATTGGACAACCGAGTCATTGATCTCAGGGTAAGTTCTACTACACTATCACACTTCAACCAGTGTTACATTCTTTCCAAAGACATATGAGTTATTTTAGATTCAAATTTGGTTTGAAGACGCTACATTTGTATCAACAAAATATTGTGATGATGAGATGTAAAATGACCGCATCGTGGTATGTATCCCACTTTGCAGGCCCGTTAGTTAGCCTGCTGGTAGAATGGAGTATAGAACTGTGCATGGGTTCAGAGGTTTTAGGAGAGGGGTGCTAAACCAGCCTCATTGTTCTGTTCTGAGGCATACCCACACTAGTGATGTGGCAGCAGGAAAACAGCCCTACCGCTCGCCTCACCCTGGCTTTGTCACAACACCTGTTTCTACAAAATGTCTCTTTGAGCTTGAGGACTTGGGCCTGTTATCACAACCACACTTAAATGAAGGGTAAACCCATAAACAGGGTTTCACACAGACCGACCCCTATCCCTAACCCCAGTCAACAATAAAGGGCAACCATAATGAAAAGGCACCTACCAGCCAAGAACCGTTTCAGTGAAAATAAAAGGTTTATTTCACAAATAACTTTTTTTTAACCTTTTTTTCACAGTGTACAGGCCAGCCATTTTGTTGAAAATAAGAGGTTGATGCTCTCTAGGGAAATACGGTACTATCCGTTGTGGTGGCGTGTGACCAAAACCACAAGCCATGGGCTGTTAGGCACGATTGTTTTGAGAGCTTGCATGTCAACGAGAGTGACGCACTGAGTTATTATCGCTCCCACTCTCTTTTATACATCCCGCCCTGGTGTGAGGACATAGAAAGATAACGGACCCCTCCTCTCAACTCACAATAGAGAGAAGTGTTTATTTTGCACAGGAATTATGTAACTTATTTGTATAAGTCCTTATCTAACCAGGCTTTCATGTCAGTTTCGTTAGCTCACTAGGTATCTGCTTAGCAGTTTTATCTAGTGTTATCCAGAAGTGGCAGTTATTCATCAGAGTTATTTTCTAACCACAGTCAACTATAGGCTACATATCAATTTACCATTTCAACCGGGGCCTGACTGGACCAGAGTCATTGTCTGCAGTTTCATTCTCTGACAATGAGAGAGTCCGAAAACTCCCGTTCAGGCATTTGGGAATGTTTAGAAGATAGAAATGTGAGCCTTCAGCTTTCAGTGTTCAATCAGGACGCTCAGAGCTTTTTGTATTAAACTCTTTGTGTAGATGACTAAAACCAGAGATGAAACCAGAGAACTGTTTGAATAAATCCTCAGTAATAACACCAGTCATATTAGGAAATTAGTAATCTGATCAACTGAGAACTAAGTGAGAAGAACACTCCTATTGGCTCTTAGTAGCCTTACAGTCAAAGGGTTTGGGGATTTTGGCTGTTCCTCTGCTCGTTCCCAGACGTTATGTGTAATACCCAGCTTATTGACGTGCCTCATCACGAGTCATTTTGATGACTGGGTTATTTTCTACGCCACTAAGTTGACCTCTGTATACAACTAGAATGAATTGCCAATGTTAGGTTTTGAAAATATGACAAAGAGCTCTATCTCATGTTTATTTTCTAAAGGCTTAGATTCATGTGAATTGCACCCTGTCTCCACTCCCTCTTATGAAATGAAAGGTGTCGAGACAGTACAAGGCAAGATGTGACGCAAGCAGTGTTGTCTGTTCACTCTTTTTTTTTTTTTTTTGGCATCGTGTAATATTTCTGTGTGTGGGTCATTATCTACTCCACATGTTTTTTTTCAGAGGAACCTTTTCTATATGCTGTACGTCAGTCTTCATATCATAGAAGCTGCAACGACTGCATCCCACTTTGAAACTTCAAAGTTTAAAACCAGTGTTCCATTGATTTGCAACCTTTTGAAAAATGGTGTGTGTGTGTGTGTGTGTGGGTGTGGGTGGAATGTTGTAGTTTTGTGCCAACATCAAATTGCTCAGTTTTTCTTTATTGTATTTATGTACATTACCTTTTAAACATTTGGGGTCACTTAGAAATGTCCTTGTTTTTGAAAGATATATATTTTTGATTCTTTAAAGTAGCCACCCTTTGTTTCCACACTCTTGGCATTTTCTCAACCAGCTTCATGAGGTAGTCACCTGGAATGCATTTCAATTAACAGGTGTGCCTTTGTTAATTTTGGGAATTTCTTTCAATTTGAACCAACCATTTGGGTTTGTGTCAAGGTAGGGGGGGTATACAGAAGATAGCCCTATTTGGTAAAAGACCAAGGCCATATTATGGCAAGAACAGCTCAAATAAGCAAAGAGAAACGACTGGTCATCATTACTTTAAGACATGTCAGTCAATCTGGAAAAAAAGTGCAGTCGCAAAAACCATCAAGCACTATGATGAAACTGTCTCTCATGAGGACCGCCACAGGAAAGGAAGACCCAGAGTTACCTCTGCTGCAGAGGATAAGGTCATTAGAGTCACCAGCCTCAGAAATTGCAGCCCAAATAAATGCTTCAGAGTTCAAGTAACAGACACATCTCAACATCAACTGTTCAGAGGAGACTGCGTGAATCAGGCCTTCATGGTCGAATTGCTGCATGGAAAACACTACTAAAGGACAACAATAATAAGAAGAGACTTGCTTCGGCCAAGAGACACGAGCAATGGACACTAGACCAGTGAAAATCTTTCCTTTAGTCTGATGAGACCAAATTTGAGATTTTTGGTTCCAACCGCTGTATCTTTGTGAGACGCAGAGTAGGTGAACGGATGATCTCTCCATGTGTGGTTCCAACCGTGAAGCATGGAGGAAGAGGTGTGATTGTGTGGGCGTGCTTTGCTGGTGACACAGTCTGTGATTTATTTAGAATTCAAGGCCCACTTAACCAGCATGGCTACCACAGCATTCTGCAGCGATACGCCATTCCATCTGGTTTGCGCTTAGTGGGACTATCATTTGTTTTAAAACAGGACAATGACCCAAAACACAACTCCAGGCTGTGTAAGGGCTATTTGACCAAGAAGGAGAGGAATGGAGTGCTGCATCAGATAACTTGGCCTCCACAATCACCCAACCTCAACCCAATTGAGATGGTTTGGGATGAGTTAGACCGCAGAGTGAAGGAAAAGCAGCCAAGTGCTCAGCATATGTGGGCTTTACTTGAAAAGCATTCCAGGTGAAGCTGGTTGAGAGAATGCCAAGAGTGTGCAAAGCTGTCATCAATGCAAATGGTGGCTACTTTGAAGAATCTCAAATATATTTTGATTTGTTTAACACCCTTTTGGTTACATTCCATATGTGTTATTTCATAGTTTTGATGTCTTCACTTTTATTCTACAATGTAAAAAAATAAGAAAAACCCTTGAATGAGTAGGTGTGTCCAAAAAACATTTGACTGGTACTGTATATTTATATCTCCTGCGATTGCATAGAATGCTTCCAGTCCTTTATACTGTACATGTTTTATGTTGTGTCTTGTATAGCAATCCGTCACCACACATGAAGTTCCCTCTCAGGAAATACAAATTGATTTTAATTGACTGTACTTTTGTTTTTGTTTTTTTGCGTGTGTGTGTGTGTGTGTTTCTGCTTGTTTCTCCTCTGGTAGACAACGACCAGCCAGGCCATCTTCCGCCTGCAATCCGGAGTGTGCCAACTCTTTAGAGACACCCTGACCAACAAGGGCTTTGTGGAGATCCAGACCCCCAAAATCATATCAGGTACCAGCACTTAGCTCATAAAGCAGCGCAGGCTCAACTCTTGACTATCTGGTCATTTGTGCTCTTTGATGAGCTGACTCTCAATTGCACTTCACAAGCTTGAGCACATAGACAATGTGTGACCATGTGTCACGTTTTGTAGCCATAGAAATGTGTAACACAACAGTGTTGTTTACTACAGTACTTGCTACCACAACCCCAAATGTGCTAGTTTTTTTTTTTTTTAACTGAGCTGTGGTGAAACAAGTGTTGCTTTCACTTCCTCATCTTCGGTAGGAGCCAATGGCATTCAACAAAGCCTGGCATTGACGCATTTAAAATTGCCGCCTTTTCGGTGAGAGCAGCTGCGGATCAACAGTGTGCGCTAATCTAAAAACCGCATTCACCTCTGCCAACACCCATCACACGTACCCTGTACAAAATGTTCTATGTGACCACCCTTCTGTTAAGGAAAACACATCAGACAATCTACTATATGACAGGAACGTCTAACAAGTGCGTAAATAAGCTAATGGCGCTGTTAGGAAATGGTGTCATCACATAGACGACTTGAAAAAAGGCTGTTCACTACAGACAGATGATTTTTGTGCCATGTGTTGCTTCTCTCCTGGGACAGTTGACTAAAAGGTGTCTTTCTCCTCTAGCTGCCAGTGAGGGCGGGGCAAACGTCTTCACTGTGTCCTACTTCAAAACCAGCGCCTACCTGGCCCAGTCTCCCCAGCTCTACAAGCAGATGTGTATCTGTGCTGACTTTGACAAGGTGTTCTGTGTGGGACCAGGTAAGGCAGCACCTTGTGAAGAACCAATGGGCTAGTGGGAATGCTACTAGCCAGGCACGTGTACGCTACTCACCACCGGAGACCGGGGTTCAATCCCTGTGTCCACCCTTACTTATGTGTTCCCTCTGGTCTGTCTCCCCCTTTGTTTCCAACTGTCTGGATAAAGTTAAAATAATAATAATATGAATCTATATATAATGCCACATCTAAGCCGTTCACCTATCTCCCCTGTATCCAATAATGGGAATTAATTTGGACTATTGGGTTGAATACATCAGTCACTCTAGTTATGTAGTCAACAAACAAACAGTGGCTTACACAATATTAAACCTGGGCAGATAACTGCAAACACAACACATTTCTACACATAGACGGTTTTGTGATAGGGCTCACGTTGAGCAATAGGAAACATAATGTATCTGACTGACTTGTGCTTGGTCGCACAATGTCTCTTTGTGAGGTAGGTCAACACGGCTAGCACCTGGCCGGATCCACATGTAACCAGAGGAGTATCGACCCCCTCCCCCCCTGCAGTCTCACATATCTATTCTGTGTCCCAAATGGTGCCCTACTCCCTGGTCAAATGTAGTGCACTATAAAGGGAATAGGGTGCCTCTAGTTTATCTCTGGGGTGATGGATCTAATCTTCACACTGAAATACGACGTCGCTGATACTAACTGAAGATGTTCTCCGTTCCAGTGTTCAGAGCAGAAGACTCCAACACCCATCGTCATCTGACAGAGTTTGTGGGCCTGGATATTGAGTTGGCGTTCAACTACCACTACCACGAAGTGATCGAGTCCATCACCGACACCATGGTTCAGATCTTTAAAGGACTCCGAGACAAGTAAGCTGGGATTCACTTTGAACCCATATTTGCAAATAAAGTGAGTTATTCTGGTTTAAACTTTCGAGGGCCTATTTCAGGGCTGTAAACTGAGCAAGTGGATGAGCCCCATATTAAGTAAATACGTGCCTCCACCGCCATCTCCTGGTATGAAAGGGCATTGCATCTGTGATGAGGGAGCAGATGGTATTTGGGTAATCTCTCGTGGACATACTACTTAAACATAAATGGTGCCGTAGATCTGTCATGATACAACGGGATGCGTGAGATAACGAGCAGCTTTCATTCCGGCGCTTTGGGCAAATCTCGGTTTCGTAGGTGTTAGCATCTTTTGAATTTCGGAAGGGGAGGGGACATTTGGCTCAGACTAATTTACAAAGAGAGAGGGTGGAGTGCTTCATTCCAGTTCCGATCCACATTCGATCTCGTCTCTTAACACGTATGGACCCAGAACTTAATCCAGTATCCAACCAATTATGCAAGACTTTAGTTCTTGGTTAACCAAGATTAGTATTTGAGTGACACAGTTGTGTGTGCCTGTGTGTTTTAAGGGAAGGTTTTCCTTTTTAACAATCGAGGCACTTATCAACTTCTACTGTCCTCCAAGAGTTGCTGAATGACCTTTTTTGCATGTGGTGTGTGTGTGTTGGCCAGGTTCCAGACAGAGATCCAGACAGTGGGGAAGCAGTACCCCAGCGAGCCATTCAAGTTCCTGGAGCCCACTCTGAGGCTGGAGTACTCGGAAGGTGTGGCCATGCTCCGGGAAGCCGGGGTGGAGATGGGAGACGAGGAGGACCTCAGGTCAGTAGCAGGTCGACATAAGACATTGAAATGGGTCGGCAAGTAGCACAGCGGCTAAGAGCATCGGGCCAGTAACCGAATGGTTGCTGGTTCGAATCCCAGAGCCGACCAGGTGAAAAATCGGACAATGTGCCTGCCCTTAAACAAGGCACTGAACTGGAATTGCTCCTGTAAGTCGCTCTGGATAAGAGCGTCTGCTTCATGACAAAAATGTAAAGAGCAAAAGACTGTTTTTCTACTGAAAATAACCATTTTTTCAAAACGTTTTTCATAGCACTCCCAATGAGAAGTTGCTTGGTCGTCTGGTGAAAGAAAAAGTATGTTACATTCAGTTTCTTTGGGATGTCAACAGATTTTATGTTATTCTAGATGGTACGTGCTGAGCATTTTAGACTTCCAAAGCAGACTAACGCACCTCTTTATCGCCTTTCTGTTAGTATGACACTGACTTCTACGTGCTGGACAAGTACCCCCTGGCAGTGAGGCCCTTCTACACCATGCCTGACCCCAACGACAAAGTATGCAAGTCACTAAACACAGACATACACACACCACACTTCAACAGGTCGATCATGACACCATTGTGGCAGGACATTGGCAGTGTTATACCAGAGGTGTAACTGACTTGACTGATGTTTCCTCCCAGAAATACTCCAACTCCTACGACATGTTCATGAGAGGAGAGGAGATCCTCTCTGGAGCCCAGAGGATCCACGATGCCCAGCTGCTCACTGAGAGGGCCATGCACCACAACATTGGTAATGAAACAACTCTGCCTTGTTATTCAGTGCAGCCATATTGGTCAATCAGTAACTCAAGCTTCTTTTCTTCTCTTAAGCGATTGCTAGAGAATCTGTATATTATTACTATGTTACGAATACACTGGTGCTAATATGTAAAGTGGTGATGCTAGTATCAAATATTACAATGATTTGTGTTGCTGCAGACCTGGAGAAGATCAAGTCCTATATTGACTCCTTCCGATACGGAGCTCCCCCACATGGAGGTGGTGGCATTGGTAAGAAATAAAATACTGACTCTAAACCTTGGCCCATACCCTCTCCATAAGAAATCCATTGTACATCTATTCTAAATATACTCAGTGAAAATATACTCTGCATGAAAGATGTTGTCAAGGTACTCCAAATATACCCATTGTAAGTATACTCCGCATGAAAGATATGGTCATGGTACTCTAAATCTATTCATTGTAAGTGCACTGTAATGCTGATATGTGAGTTGTTTCCCTCAGGACTCGAGAGAGTCTGCATGCTCTACCTGGGTCTTCATAATGTCCGCCAGACCTCCATGTTCCCCCGTGATCCCAAACGCCTGACCCCCTGAGCGGCCATCGATCGCCATTGGACACAGATGCAGGACATGGGGAAACTACATTTTAATCTCCAAACACACCAGACAGAGGAGACATGAGTGGCGCAACACTGAAGTGCCACTGTGATTAACAAGAGAATAATAGATAACCAAGCCAGGCTACTACGGTTACCAGTATTCAGAAATAGAACCATAATATAAGGGATAAATAATTTGAAGACATTATAGAAGTGGAATATGATTTAGAGATGTAATAACTTCGGCTTAGCTTGAGTGCCTGTCTGTTTCTGCCGTCTTGCCATGTTTGGCTTGACAATGATAATTGAGTAGGCAAACGTACAAACCGTTTCCAAGCTTCCCTAGGCTCACCAATGGGGATAATAAACCTGTGTTTTATGTCTAACACTTTATCAACTTTGATACCAGTCTTTGTCAGAGTACAGAGGTATGAATAATAAATAGTCTTGGTCTGGTGACATCATTTTTAATTATTGCAGCTGTTTTTAAAGTAATTGGAGGAAAAAATTAATAAAAGTACTTCCAAAAGTTGTTTCGCTTTCCATCTTTGCTCTCTTATTTCAAAAAGACAATCCTTAGTTTCGGGGTGCATACAATCTGTATTGGGTTACTGAAGCCCCTCGGATATATATCTCGATCGCTCAAGGAGGAGCCACTAACCAAGTCATTGAAAACAATGGGGGGGGGAAACAACCCCTATCATATTCTACACGTTCTTTGCTATGTGCTAAGGAGCTTGCCTTGTTCATCACTATAAGCCCTGTCACTTGAGAAACATTCACGTAGAAGTCTTTTGATTCCCTTTCAGGAGGAATGCTGTCATGTTTGTTATATTTTGAAATTGGTGGACATGAAGTGCTTTTTGTAAGGAAAAGAACCATAGTGAACTGGCACCTGAAAGGAATACTGTATGAAATCAACTCATAATTGGAAAAGTTCACACACTAACAATCTGTATAAGAGAACATGCCTTTTTCATGACTTCCCATCTCTATGCCATCCAGATTCAGTTGGGTTGAAAAAGTCCCCATGCAATAATTGCTTTCTCACAAAAAAACTGCATGACAAACAGAACCTTCTGAGATATTGTCTTTAATTATTGGTTCTGATAATCAGAAATGTATATCAAGAAAAGTAAACTTTACAGTTATCACATATACAATTGAGGAAAATGGAAGCGATGTTATAATAAACTGGGTGGTTCGAGTGCTGATTGGCTGACACGTGTATGCTATGGGTGTGACAAAACACATTTTTACTGCTCTAATTACATCGGTAACAAGTTTATAATAGAAATAAGGCACCTTGGTGGTTTATGATATATGGCCAACATACCACGGCTAAGGGCTCTGTCCAGGCACTCTGCATTGCGTCACGCTAAGAACAGCCCTTAGCCGTGGTATATTGGCCATATACCACACCCCCTCTGGCCTTGTTGCTGAACTGTAACACCACCAATGGATGCATTCAGAGACAGTTTGAGCCATTTTGACAATGAATTAATTACGTTTGACATTTTTACGGTTTAAGGAAAAAGGCAACACGAGGACAACTGTATTTTAAACAAATATGTAGGTCAAATCAAATGCGATTCAGACAATCATGTATGCATATTGCATTCATAACTTACCAAATCATCACATAACCAACATCCATTCTGGGAATAAGTAAATATACAACGATCTTCATTGAAAGTTTGCAGCACTCTCATAGGGTTATGTTAATGGTATTACAAGAAGAAAAAAAACTAATTTACAGTCCTGTATGAGCAGCAACAGTTTGAGGTGACAAAATACAATATAAGTAGGATCCATCCACACTAGGTCGTATGTCATCCTCCTGCCTTTAATCTGTGGAAGCCCCAACTAGTTGCAGGAGGAAAATGAAGATCTGGACAATGTCAACATAAAGTGAAAGTGCTCCAAAAACATACTCCTCTGGGCTGATGGAAAGCTTGCGGTTTCCGATGAGAAGCTGGGTGTTGTATGCTAAAAACTACAAAATAAAAATGGTTAATTTCATTCATACAGGTTGGTTCAAGAGAAATGAATAAAGTCCCCATTCTATTCCCTTTGATATACTGAGGCTTTTCAAGAAAAACCAACAAAAAAAAAACTCACCAGGGTGTAAATGACAGCTCCAATTGCAGCATAGAGCATATGAAGCCATGGGACCTGTGAGTGGAAGAAAACACAGGACATTTTGTATGTATAGGCCTTCATTTCTCAGATTTGTGCAAATAGAGACAAAGTGCATTAAAATGTGAAAAAAATGCATTAAAGCAGTTCAACTTTTGACCAAACTGAGGCACTTACATATTTAAAGGATAGCACGATGGCTGTAATGATCCCAGTAACCAAGACTACGATGGCAAGAATACTGAAAAGTCCCCCACAAGATGTAAAATCCACCTGTCATAAGCATAGACATACAATTGAAGTCGGAAGTTTACATACACCTTAGCCAAATACATTTAAACTCAGTTTCACAATTCCTGACCCATTCAACCCACCACTTCATTTTAAGAATGTGAAATGTCAGAATAATAGTAGAGTGATTTATTTCAGCTTTTATTTCTTTCATCACATTCCCAGTGGGTCAGAAATTGACATGCACTCAATTAGTATTTGGTAGCATTGCCTTTAAATTGTTTAACTTGGGTCAAACGTTTCGGGTAGCCTTCCACAAGCTTCTCACAATAAGTTGGGTGCATTTTGGTCCATTCCTCCTGACAGAGCTGGTGTAACTGAATCAGGTTTGTAGGCCTCCTTGCTCACACACACACACCTTTTCATTTCTGCCCACATGTTTTCTATAGGATTGAGGTCAGGGTTTTGTGATGGCCACTCCAATACCTTGACTTTGTTGTACTTAAGCCATTTTGCCACAACTTTGGAAGTATGCTTGGGTCATTGTCCATTTGGAAGACCCATTTGCAAGCAAGCTTTAACTTCCTGATGTCTTGAGATGTTGCTTCAATATATCCACATGATTTTCCTCATGATGCCATCTATTTTGTGAAGTGCACCAGTCCTTCTTGCAGCAAAGCACCCCCTCGACATGATGCTGCTACCCCCGTGCTTCACGGTTGAGGTTGGTGTTCTTTGGCTTGCAAGCCTCCCCCTTTTTCCTCCAAACATAACAATGGTCATTATGGAAAACAGTTCTATTTTTGTTTCATCAGACCAGAAGACATTTCTCCAAAATGTACGATATTTGATCCCCATGTGCAGTTGCAAACCGTAGTCTGGATTTTTAATGGCGGTTTTGGAGCAGTGGCTTCTTCCTTGCTGAGCAGCCTTTCAAATGATGTCTATATAGGACTCATTTTACTGTGGATATAGATACTTTTGCACCTGTTTCCTCCAGCATTTTCACAAGGTCTCTTGCTGTTGTTCTGGGATTGATTTGCACTTTTTGCACCAAAGTACATTCATCTCTAGGAGACAGAACGCGTCTCCTTCCTGAGCGGTATGATGGCTGCATTGTCCCATGGTGTTTATACTTGCATACTATTGTATATACAGATAAACGTGGTACCTTCAGGCATTTGCAAATTGCTCCCAAGGATGAACCAGACTTGTGGAGGTCTACAATTTTTTTTCTGAGGTCTTGGCTGATTTCTTTTGAATTTCCCATGATGTCAAGCAAAGAGGCACTGAGTTGGAAGGTAGGCCTTGAAATACATCCACATGTACACCTCCAATTGACTCAAATGATGTCAATTAGCCCATCAGAAGCTTCTAAAGCCATGACATCATTTTCTGGAATCCAAACTGCTTAAAGGCACAGTCAACTTCGTGTTTGTAAAATTCTGACCCACTGGAATTGCGATACAGTGAATTATAAGTTAATTAATCTGTCTGTAAACAATCGTTGGAAAAATTACTTGTGTCATGCACAAAGAAGATGTCCTAACCGACTTGCCAAAACTAGTTTGTTAACAAGAAATGTGTGGAGTGGTTGAAAAACAATTTTTAATGACTCCAACTTAAGTGTAAACTTCTGACTTCGTCTGTACATGTACTTCACGACATTGGTCAAACGACAATCATTAAGGTACACAAATGACTCAATAGTTGGAATGTTTCATAGGATGTCACATGAATGGGCATTTTTAAAAATTGTATTTAATCTTTATTTAACTAGGCAAGTCAGTTAAGAAGAAATTCTTATTTACAATGATGGCCTACACTGGGAACAGTGGGTTAACTGACAGATTTTTACCTTGTCAGCTTGGGGATTGTCAGCTTGGGGATTTTTACCTTGTCAGCTTGGGGCCAGTAACCTTTCGCTCTAACCTCTAACCACTAGGCTACCTGCCGCCCCAATAACTTCATATGAAAGGTCTACAAAAATGAACAACCATGGAATGTGCACAATAAACCCAGGGAATCAATGTATGCTATTTATTTAGACAATCGATTACATAAGGAGGAATTGCACAAGATCTTACCCAAAATGTCATGAATATTTAAAAGACAGTCGCCCATTGTAATCCTAGACAAAAGAGTCATTTGATACTGACAACAAAGACACTCTCACAAGCTACAGGCTGTAGGTTCTAAAGAGGCAGTTTTTTTATCCACGTACCTTAGTTTGAAAGCAGAAGATGGTGACAATTATGCACACTATTGCTGTTATTCCAATGGTCAGTAACACTGCTTTTGTGTCATAGTAACTGCAAGAAATGCAAAGTAGATTGAGTCACAAAACAAACAATACAACTTCACCTTACATTAGTATTTGTAGTAGTATTATGTAAAAGAAAAGAAAAAAATATATGAAAATTCTATAGCAAACCTTGATATTGTTCCTGTCATGTAGGACATGGCCAGTGTCTAGAATATGACATATAAAACAATACAATCATAACATATCTATATTGTAGATGTAAAGTCAGCAACAAAAGAAACGTCCTTTCACTGTCATCTGCATTTATTTTCAGCAAACTGAACATGCGCAAATATCTGTATGAACAAAAGATTCAACAGCTGAGACAAACGGAACAAGTTCCAAGACATGTGACTAACAGAAATGGAGTAATGTATCCCTGAACAAAGGGGGGTCAAAATCAAAAGTAACAGTCAGTATCTGGTGTGGCCACCAGCTGCATTAAGTATTGCAGTGCATATCCTCCTCATGGACTGCACCAGATTTGCCAGTTCTTGCTGTGAGATGTTACCCCACTCTTCCACCAAGGCACCTGCAAGTTCCCGGAAAATTCTGGAGGGGATTGGCCCTAGCTCTCACCCTCCGATCCAACAGGTCCCAGAAGTGCTCAATGGGATTGAGATCTGGGCTCTTCGCTGGCCATGGCAGAACGCTGACATTCCTGTCTTGCAGGAAATCAGCCATACTGCTCGTTCTGTGCGTGGTGGCATTGTCATGCTGGAGGGCCATGTCAGGATGAGCCTGCAGGAAGGGTACCACATGAGGGAGGAGGATGTCTTCCTTGTAACACACAGCGTTGAGATTGCTCATTCCTTCGATGATAAACACGAATCCAACCATCAACCCTGGTGAGACAAAACCATGACCCGTCAGTGAAGTGCACTTTTTGCCAGTCCTGTCTGGTCCAGCAACGGTGGGTTTGTGCCCATAGGCGACGTTGTTGCCGGTGATGTCTGGTGAGGACCTGCCTTACAGCAGGCCTACAAGCCCTCAGTCCAGCCTCTCTCAGACTTTTGAGGACAGTCTGAGCACAGATGGAGGGATTGTGCGTTCCCGGTGTAACTCGGGCAGTTTTTGTTGCCATGCTGTACCTGTCCTGCAGGTGTGATGTTCGGATGTTCCGATCCTGTGTGGTCTGCTGTGGTCTGCCACTGCGAGGACGATCAGCTGTCCGTCCTGTCTCCCTGTAGCGAAGTCTTAGGCGTCTCACAGTACGGACATTGCAATTTATTGCCCTGGCCACATCTGCAGTCCTCATGCCCAAGGCATGTTCACGCAGATGAGCATTGACCCTGGGCATCTTTCTTTTGGTGTTTTTCAGAGTCAGTAGAAAGGTCTCTTTAGTATCCTAGGTTTTCATAACTGTGACCTTAATTGCCTACCGTCTGTAAGCTGTTAGTGTCTTAACGACCGTTCCACAGGTGCAAGTTCATTGGTTGTTTATGGTTCATTGAACAAGCATGTGAAACAGTGTTTAAACCCTTTACAATGAAGATCTGTGAAGTTATTTGGATTTCTAAGAATTATCTGTGAAAGACGGGGGTCCTGAAAAAAGGGAATTTCTTTTTTTTTTGCTGAGTTTAGTTCCATTATGTGTTAAGGCATGATATAGAGATTATTTTTTGCAAGCGTTACTTACAAAAATGGCCAGCAGCACAAAGTTCCAAGGAAAGCGTCTCCTAAACAAAGATGATTAAGATCAAAAGATAAATGTCATCATTATCTGTCGTTTAACGGTGTACTGTTGTTTGCAGAGTATAAAGAGGGCATGGATAATCTTACCTTGGCCCTTCGCAGCAGACAAGAATGCAATAAGTGACTAAATAAACAGCGCTGGAAGACAAAGATGCCATTAGTATGATAGGTCAAAAATATATTGCTCGTGTTTTATTATAATATCTCATTCAGAAATAATGAATGAGTAATACATGTAGTAAGGAACCTCAATGGAATATGAAGTACTTACAATGATGTCCAATACACGGCTGGGTTCCTAATGACAAACGCACGTACTTCCTCACTGTAATATAGATAAAATGCTAAAAACGTTAGCATTGCAGAAACAGAAAACTAAAACAGAAAAGAGCTCACATTGATATTGCATGGTATGACAGAGATAATACAATGTCACACCGTTGACACTTACACAAATGTAAACACAGCCACAATTGATACCGTGACGATGAGCTGAGCAGCCAATATTAAGTACACCTGTCCCAACACAAAAAAGGGTGAATTCTGTCATGATCACAGCCAGTAGAAGTGGACTGAGTGATTAGGAAGTCGATGTGTAAAAGGTATAAGATCCCATACTTTTCGGATGAACGCATGTCGAATAGAAATGCTTTCCCATGCTGTAGAATAAGGATATTCATCGTCTTCCACTGCATTAAAGAAAGACACAAAGTCAATAATGACCAAGTAAAACTATTTTGACAAACTTCGGATATTAACAGTATATCTTTTTTAATATGTAATATATTATACTGTACAGTAAAATAGCTTCAGAACCTGGGTTGGAGGTGGGCATTCCTAGAGGAATGGAATAAGGCATCCCAGAAGGAGGGTAGCCCAGAGGGTACCCTGCTTGTCCTGGGTATTGAGCAGAGGACTGAGCAGGGTATGGTCCATACGCTGGTGGGGGCTGTGGGTAGTTCCCATGCCGGGGCCTGGGGCCATGTAGTGCATCTTCATAGGCTGGAGGGAAATCCGACTTTGACATTATGACATGCGATATGGGCACCTTATAAGACAGAGGGGGTAAGAAGGAAACATTATGCCGCGTTCAAAACAACTGCGAACTATCTCCGAATTCAGTGCGTTCAAAACAACTGCGAACCATCTCCGAATTCAGCGCGTTCAAGACAACTGGGGGTGGGGAAGAGCTCAGACTGGGAAAAATCGGTTTGAACGGTGATCCAACTCAGAAAGATTTGACCTTGTCCCCCCCCCCCCCCCCCCCCCCAGAGTTCCCAGTTGTCTTGAAAGCACCAATAGACCATGCCAACGACATCACATATATTTGTCCCACAACGCTATATATCCATTTTCAGAAATGTTGGTAAATTAGCTTTCGTTGTTTAAATAAATTATGAAAGATATGTGTGTTTTCTCACTATCTAATCATGACATGATGTTCAATGACATATAGCTTATGTGCTGTATTTGTTAAGAATCTATCACCTGATGGGTTCATTTCTCAGAGACCAATCAATAATCATGTTTTTTTTGCTAAATGCTATGTGTCCGTCTCACTCAGAGAAATAGGTAGTAGCCTCCTGCTAGATTTTGCACAGTCCAATGTAACAAATAACAAAAACAATGTAAAAAGAACTGTACAGATGAAACATTTGTGACATCAATATTTAAAAAAAAAAAAACATGTTTTCAATATTGTATACAGTAATATCTGTATGCAAAACATTTACATTTGAGTCATTTAGCAGATGCTCTCCCAGAGCGACTTACAGTAACTGCATTCATCTTAAGATAGCTAGGTAAGACAACCACACATCACAGTCAAATGTACAGGATATGAACATTTCATTCCAGCTAAACTATGGATAGGCCTCTATTGTGCAAAGAAACACAGGCTCATACACATCTAAAATCTATGAATGAAAAATCTGAGAACAGTAATATTTTACATACACATGAAGGTACCCATAAGCAATCATTTCTGAAGAAAAAAACGCAAATGTAAAAAAAAAATGTGGGTTGGGTATTGCGTTTTGGAAATACACTATGACTAGCAGGGTATTTAATGTTTAACATAAACAGTCTCAGTAACTTCAGATAGGGACTCCTGCATGATTCAGATGACATGTTTGATGTTAATGATAACATCACATTTACCACAAATACCCCGCAGACCACACTGTCTGGCATGACAAGCCTTCTAGCATGAACTGTATAGAGGCGTATAACACCATAATAATCGTACAAAATGTGAGTACAAAATAGCCATCCAGATTGTTATAACAAAGTCTGAATTAAATTTCATAACGTAGTTTCGACTAAAACTTAGCAAAAACATAAAGACGCATGTATACTCACCAAGTGGATTATGATGAGATATCGATCTGCGATGTTAAACACCTAACGGTTAAATGGTTTGATCATTTAGTTTGGTCAAGTCTGGGGCACTGTTCCTGTGTCGCCTACATTTCACGGAGTTGTAATGCGATCCTTACCCAACATGCCCCCCCACCCCGGCTGATGCATACATTTGTAAGAAAAAAATGTGGTTATTTTTGTTTTGTTCCAAATTAACAATTGTTTAAATTTGAAGGCCTGTCATTAAAACCATTATTTATTCACCTTTATTAAGACAATATTTTGAGACCATTTGCTGGAGAAATTATTTTAATACCTATCCGAATAACGCAGGATTACTAGATACATTCCAATAGGCACGACCAAATAGCAACATTTCCGCTGAAGTTACACTGTAACAATGTGTCAACAATGTTTCATAGTTCGATATTAGTTCACATGTCGTACTTAGTAGGCGTCACTAGGCATCGCTGTTTGGAAACAAAGTACGACACAGGCCCAATTCATACTCTCGTGTTTACATATTTTAAAGGAAAACAACGTACACATTATGGCCAAAGTTCCACTGTGTTCTATTAACTGGTAGTCTTGTAAACATCACAATATGTATTGCATCCACATCGTTTCAGATACTTACTGCAGAAGTGGAAATAACAATTAGGCGATAGTGACCGAAAAGTGACTGGGCCCATAATCACCCAACACCACTAGTCTCGAAAACCAGACCCGAAGCATTTGAAAATTGTGGGAACGCGGATGTCTAGACTAGAGACCTTTGGATTTAGTTGTCACTTTCTTTACTTGTTTGTAGGCTCTTGACTTGTCGGGTGTAAACTGTATGTGTTATCAATATTCAATTAATATTACTGACTAGAAACTACATTCAGACTTGGCTATATGGTTCGCAATGATATGGACAACACATGAAAACGCCTTTTAGGACACGCCTGACGCCCAACCCGATATTTCAAAATGTATTGGTTAGGGGTATGTTTAAGGGTTTGGTTAAGGTCTGGGTCCGTTTTAGTTTTCGCTACTTGGTTTAAGCGCCAGCTGTGTCCTAATGGTGCTTTCAAGGCAATTGGGAAAAACGGGGACAAATCATGACGTCAGATTTTCCAAGTTGGAGCTCGTTTTTTTCCCGATTTCCCAGTTATCTTGAGCGCACTGAATTTGGAAGTCAGAGATTTCTCAGTTCCGAGCTCCCCGTTGTTTTGAACGCGGCAATAGTCTCTCCCACAACACCCTGGAGGAGGAGGGGGAGGAGGAGAAACGTAGGCTACACGTGTGTCGTGAACAACATTAGCGTGAGAAACAATGGTGGAATCGGCGGTTCGCCTTCAAAATAAAAGTGCCAAATTAAAACCACCTCAAACGGATACAAATAGTGAAAACATCCCACAATTTGACTAGATAGTGCTGAACACGTTTTGAATGGTGTTACATACATTCAACAAAATATATTTATTAGTTAATTTGACCCCAAAAAATGTTTCAAACTGTATTTAAATATTGTATCCCTATTATTTTTTTCTTACATTTTTCTTTAAATGTTTGTTTGACATTCACCTGCATTGTTAGAAGCTAGTGACATAAGCATTTCGCTGCACCGCTATAATACCTGCTAAACTGTGTACATGACCAATAAACTTTTATTTGATTTTGATTTGTGGATATATTTTAATTCAGAATTGCATTGGGGGCATACGTATATGCACTGTACAGCCTATCCCATGGATTATGCACAGTGCTTGACTTGGACTGAAATACACTGAGTTTACAAAACACCTGCTCTTTCCATGACATAGATAGACTGACCAGGTGAATTCAGATAAAAGCTGTGATCCTTTGTTGATGTCACTTGTCAAATCCACTTCAATCAGTGTAGATGAAGGAGCGGAGACAGGTTAAAGAAGGATTTTTAAGCCTTGAGACAATTGAGCCATGGATTGTGTGCCATTCAGAGAGTGAATGGGCAATACAAAAGATTTAAGTGCCCTTGAACTGGGTATGGTAACAGGTAGCAGTAGGACATTTGAAGTGCTGGTACTCAGCTCACCATCAAGCATTGATTGTGCAACTGTGAAATTAGGTATCAGCCTACTCAGTGACACCCACAGAACACAACTATGTAGAGTTTATACAATTATTAGCGTCTACATAGCTACATAGTTGTGTTCTGTGGGTGTCACTGATACCCCCATTTCATAGGTGCATAACCCATATGTTAGGCTGTACAGTGCAATATGAATGTCCAAAACACACAATAGACTGACTGTTGCATGTTTTCAACAGTTTTAGTTTCAATGGGATACTTTTATTTTGAAGGAGAGTCGAAGATTCCACTAGTGTTGCTCACGCTAATGTTGGTCACAACACACTGGTGAAAACACTTCCGCGAAATGTGACGAAAATTGGGTCATACGTTGCACCGCCCACGCAATATGGCGCCTCCTGACTGGTCGGTAACCCTCATTGCAACTGCATCATTTTGCAGCGTGTTATGTTTATGTCTTCGTTTTAGGCGCACAGGACGTACCATTTGGAAAAGCTTTTTTGGTCAAATAATGGCACGCACTGAGAAACCCCTGTTTCGGATCGCGTAAGTTGGTTGAAGCTTCAGTATTTTCCGAATCAAAATGTATTTTTCTCCATTGTCGTTTCTCACTTCTTACAAAATGAAGCGATGCTTCTGTTAGCTAGCGAACTAGTTACATCTGTCATTATTTTGCCTGCAAATAATGTAACTAATGAAAATAACTGAAATAACACAGGCTGTTACATTTTAGGTATACATTGTACACAAGAACCAAACTTGGTTACATGTACTACAAGAGGCAGATGAGGAAGGCACGCGAGCAGTTCCCCACTGGACATTCCAGAGCACAGCCCATGGAATTAAATGGTAACGTTAGCTGTGGTTCCAACAGGCTACTCATGTTTAGTCAGTTAATAATGTGAGCTAGCATAAAGATCAGTGCATCACTTACACGTCTCCTGTCACTCATCTATCTACAGGTATTAAAATCATGCCCATTTCAGTGCTGTCTGATAACTACAGCTACCTTGTCATTGACATGGCCTCGAGCGTTGCAGTGGTGGTAGACCCTGCAGACCCACAGACAGTTCAGGTGGGTGACGGGTCATGGTTATGCCTTCTTTGTAGATCTACTTTCTGACCATTTTAATACTCTCTCTTGAAATAGTTGGGGCACTATGACGACTATGTCGTGTAAACGTAACAAAGCATCTGGTGAGCTTGGCATTTCATCGGCCTATGCTACAGTGGACATTCAGTATATAAGTCAGCGTTCACAAGATAATTTGAGACACTGAGTGATTGCAACACAGAACAATACACTATTAAATGTAAATATGGAGGAGCCTCTGAAAGGGCTGACTGTCATAATGCCTCATCTCATCTGTGGCACTTCCTCTTGGCCTCAATAAGACCCTCTTTGATTGGATGTAGCCGACTCTGGTGCCAGTCTGGCCTCTGTCCCATACACATACAATGATTGCTCAGTCTGGAGTAGGCCACACTGTGGTTTATGGTGTCCTCGATATATCCACAGCATGTTTCATATAAAAGTGCATGTTTCATGTAACATTTTCACCCCTATGACTTCAAACGTGTTATATTATCTCTAGTTAATATATATATATAATACAAACAGCACTTTTCAGTTCCAGTCTGTGTTTCGCCTCCATCTAGGTGTAGCCTATATCTAGTGCTTTAAAGTGGCGGGTTTCAGCCACGGTCGTGATAGGAATGTTTATACCCTGTCGACGATAATTGATGCCACTGTCTGTAATCGTTTTAGGCAGTCCTCGAGGAAGAAGGGGTGATGTTAGAAGCGATCCTCTGCACACACAAACACTGGTGAGAACCGAGAGCGTCATTACTTTGAATGCCAAAATTACTTGTAGATGGAGGATTAGATGAACTGGGTTGTAGGTGTCATACATATCAATGGGCCTGTTCAATATTTTGTCGTTGATGCGACATCCAAATGTTATAGGTCGGATTGCAGTGTGATATTATGTTGACATGTTCTGTGTTGTTAATCTACACACTTTTTATAGTGTGATATTAAGTAGCTGCTTTAAAAAAAAAATGTAATAGACATATTTTTGTTTTTATCCCTAGGGACCACAGTGGGGGTAACAAAGGACTTAAAAAGCTGTACAGCTCATGTCGTGTTTATGGAAATGCAACTGATAACATTCCTGGCCTCACACAGTAAGTCTAGGCTACAGCTGCGTAGTAAGTCGCGGTCTTATCTTTGACAGCTTTTCCGTTGCGTTTGGAATTTCAGCCTTCATCTTTCGTCATTATGTTCTCGTGAAAATTGTAGTTATGGCAAACATTATAGGGGAAATTGCATGTTATTTGCCCAATTCTGTGATTCAAAGTCATAGAGGAGATTGGTATGTATCATTGAAGATATTGATCCAGAGGGCAAACATGCATTTTACTTGCTAAACAGAATGTCACCAGTAGTTCCCATGGCACTGTCCGTTGATTTGTCTACTATGGATTTGTGGAGAATTATCTCCTCAGTCTCAGATTACATAAAATCAGAAAAGGTCAAATGATTCACTGTGACATCACAGCTTCTCACTATTATTGGCTTGTATTTAGCATGTTAATTAATAATTCATATTTCATATATCGTCAGTGCTAGACTTGGGATGGAAGAAGTACTGGAGGTGTCTTTTTCCTTTTTCAGATCTCTGGTTAGTCTCTTAACAGTTCTTACACATTTTCCACGACTTCTCCATGACTTTGAACCAAATTTTCACGGCGATTATTATAGCCTACATGAAAAAGTAAACATTATTGACACTGGAAAGCTACTGTGTCTGATCCCATGTAGACCTACCACCTCCTGCCGTTGTGCCCTTGATCAAGGCACTTATTCCCCCCATATAGAATTGCACTGTTAGTCGCAAGTGGTCAACCCTCCATCTGGAGAGCTCCTGGGTGTGCAGGCCTGTCTTTTTCAACATTACAACCAAATACTTTTGTCTTTATAAAATTATTCCCTCATTCAATAAATCAGGGATCAAATGGATAAGGTAGGCTACTGTGAAGCAAGGTATCTAACTAGACATGCTTATATAAACTCAGCAAAAAAAGAAACATCCTTTTTCAGGACCCTGTCCTTCAAAGATAATTCGTAAAGATCCACATAACTTCAGATCTTCATTGTAAAGGGTTTAAACACTGTTTCCCATGCTTGTTCAATGAACCATAAACAATTAATGAACATGCACCTGTGGAACGGTCGTTAAGACACTAACAGCTTACAGACTGTAGCCAATTAAAGTCACAGTTATAAAAACTTAGGACCCTAAAAAGGCCTTTCTACTGACTCTGAAAAACATCAAAAGAAAGATGCCCAGGGTTCCCTGCTCATCTGTGTGAACGTGCCTTTGGCATGCTGCAAAGAGGCATGAGGACTGCAGATGTGGCCAGGGCAATAAATTGCAATGTCTGTACTGTGAGACGCCTAAGACAGAGCTACAGGGAGACGGGACGGACAGCTGATCGTCCTCACAGTGGCAGACCACGTGTAACGACACCTACACAGGATCGGTACATCCGAACATCACACCTGCAGGACAGGTACAGCATGGCAACAACAACTGCCCGAGTTACACCAGGAACGCACAATCCCTCCTTCAGTGCTCAGACTGTCCGCAATAGACTGAGAGAGGCTGGACTGAGGGCTTGTAGGCCTGTTGTAGGCAGGTCCTCACCAGATCATAGAAGGAATGAGTGTAACACTGAGGCCTGTACTCTGGAGCGGGATCGAGGTGGAGGGTTCGTCATGGTCTGGGACGGTGTGTAACAGCATCATCATCATTGCAGGCAATCTCAACGCTGTGCGTTACAGGGAAGACATCCTCCTCCCTTATGTGGTACCCTTCCTGCAGGCTCATCCTGAAATGACCCTCCAGCATGACAATGGGACCAGCCATACTGCTCGTTCTGTGCATGATTTCCTGCAAGACAGGAATGTCGGTGTTCTGCCATGGCCAGTGAAGAGCCCAGATCTCAATCCCATTGAGCACATCTGGGACCTGTTGGATTGGAGGGTGAGGGCTAGGGCCATTCCCCCCCAGAAATGTCTGGGAACTTGCAGGTGCCTTGGTGGAAGAGTGGGGTAACATCTCACAGCAAGAACTGGCAAATCTGGTGCAATCCATGAGGAGGAGATGCACTGCAGTACTTAATGCGGCTGGTGGCCACACCAGATACTGACTGTTACCTTTGATTTTGACCCCCCCCCTTTTGTTCAGGGACACATTATTCAACTTATGTTAGTCACATGTCTGTGGAACTTGTTCAGTTTATGTCTCAGTTGTTGAACCTTATGTTCATACAAATATTTACACGTTAAGTTTGCTGAAAATAAACGCAGTTGACAGTGAGAGGACGTTTCTTTTTTTGCATAGTTTTATAAGGCTAAAATATTCCTGTTTCGGGGAAGATCTATGCACAGCAAGTTATTTGTCAATATGGCTATTTTGTGGGGAATATTTTTAACATTGCAATTACATGGCTACTGTTTAATAGAGGGGAATTCCAGCTTTCCAACTGCGCAGATTTACTTAGGCTACACCGTGCCGGTGGAAAGGCAACAACAACGTGAATGCTTAGTTAGCTATAGTTAATGTGTAGCAGTTATCTCGCTAGTTGTGTTTGTGAATTGGTGATCTATTTACTCTGTCATTATTTTACACCTGCTGCTGAAGTGTCACGCTCTCCCTCCTCGGGCAGCGGCCCGCTCGCACTGGCACTCGCAGCACCACAGACGCGCACTGAAAGGTCAATCCAATAATGGCTGATATGTCCTTTTCTTAATTGATTGATCATATTTAAGTGTGCTTTCCTGAATTACATTAACAACAATTAGGAAACTAATTTCCATGACTTTTCATGACCTTACAAACCCTCATTTGACAACTTGAAACAGCGCGTCATGCCATACAGGCTGGCACATGTTCAATATGTCTCAATCTTGGAACAGCCTACTGTCACGCTCAGATTCACAGACTAGCGGCAAATAAGCTTCTTCAACAAAGCGGAATCGGGTAATGAATGCCCAACCTCCATTGCTATTCAATGAAGATCCCGCCTTCATCAAACTTTTTTGCCTCTGTGTGTGAATCTGGGCCAGCGTCCTGTCCAGGGGATGTACTTGTGCGTCCAGCTGACTCACGCTACAGAAGACGTGCTCCTGTAAGCCGTTCCAATTCACACAAACCAAGGCTTGTGCAAGGCGACTTATTTGTACTTCGAAGTATCTCACTGTTATCTGAGTGGTGTGAAGAGGTAAGCAGTGGTGCGTGACTCTTAATATGCACATCAACTGTCCAGGTGGTCACATGAACTTATCTGATGACCGCCTGCATGAAGCCTATTGTCTTTTGCTTGGTTTTCCAGCCCACTGACAGACAAAGACTCCATAGACGTGGGCCGTATGCACTTCAAGGCACTGTTCACACCTGGTCACACAGTGGGTCATATGATCTACCTCCTGGATGGTCGTACCATAGGAGCCCCCTCCAGCCTGTTCTCAGGTGACCTGGTGTTCCTCTCCGGATGCGGTAAGTCCAGCTCCAAAATCACCTCTGTAGTTAGTTATTTTTTGATGCACTTAGTGAGCAATGGGCACGTATTGAAAAGCAGGTTCACAGTTGTTCGGCTTCTGTAGCTGTAATGCACTGTGTTTGCTTTGAGTGTCATCCACTGCGTCGCGTGCGCGTATATAACTCGGTAATTGCGGCAGATCATCTATTTTGTCTGCAGGGAGGATGTTTGAAGGCAGTGCCTTAACAATGCTGTCGTCACTAGACACGGTCGGCTCCTTGAGTGATGAAACCCTCTTATGGCCTGGTAGGGAAATGACCTCCTCCTTGTCTGTTTGCATTAAGTGCAACTGTATGCATTAGAATGACAAACAAAATATTTCAGCACCAGTCCCTTCTGTAAGACTTGTATTGATGTCTGTGTTCCGTGTGCACGGACTTGTATTTCCCAGGCCATGAGTATGCAGAGGACAACCTGATGTTTGCTGCCGAGGTGGAGCCCCACAACGCAGCCAGGGAAAACAAGTACCAGTGGGTCCTACAACAGAGAGGTCAAAAGCTGTGTACGGTACGGAGAATAATCCATCCTCGTTGTTATTCCTTACTGGCATCAAATCCCGAAGGTAGTCACTATCCCAGGCTGTGTGGAAGAGAGGCTTGTCAAGGGGGGCCCACAGGACCGTCTTTGTCGGAATGCCTTTGCACTCTCTCCTCTCACTGAATGCTCCCGTCTTCGGCGGTACAACAGTCAGTGTATCTACTGTATCTATGCCGATCGTGTTAAACAGCGCAAATCAATTCTCATAACCTCATGTCTATGAAACTTTTATATGTAGGAGACTAGAAATAGCCCTACCATCAGTGATCGCATCCTCCTAGTGTCTGACGTTAGTGGATGCAGATTCCAATGGTGGAATGCATGCCAGACTAGAGCTGTGGGTGGGATTTTCATTTGGTCAGGAGGATAATACCCGGTCTTTGCTGTGGATTTGACTAATCTGAGCTGCTGGGATCAGGGTGTGGGTCTGATGCCTCTGCCCTCAGGGGATGCTTTACTAACAAGCAGGGTGTCTGTATGTTATGAAAATATGGCGGCGAACATTTTGACTGGCAGCATTTTATTCGACCGGACGTTTTGAGAAATGTACGGGATCCGTATGCATTGGGGGGCGTAACCTAATTAGGGCATCCACTAACGGTGCTCAGAATGCTAGAAATCGCATTTAGATTATGGTAGTTAAAACAGAACATGCAAGTTGAGAATGCAATGACGTGTGTCCTTACCGCGCACTTTGAAGATGTTAGAGCAACGGTCCACTTCCTCAGCCAGCAAGGCGAGTAAAGAACCGTCAAATCACTAGTCTATGTATGGACGGTGCGTGAGTTTCAAGTTTGGGGAAGCGCATAAAAATTAACCTTTTGTAATAAAGCATTCGATGCATCATTGTATTTGCCGATTTATGCGATGAGTAGATTGGATAGTCATCATTTAGGCTAATAATATAACTCGATCACTGTTCGCAAAAAAAAAAAACAAGGCATGGCTGAGCGTGTATAGCGGAGAGGTACGTTTCTTTCTTTGCGCGGGAAAAACACGTTTTAATGCAATTCTACAGCACTTTATATGACAGGAGACATTAGCAGAATATTTTTTTTTTATACGACAAATTCCAGGTTAGCCTACTCTGCTGACACTGACAAGCAGATCAATCAAAACGACGTTGTCCATATAATAGGCCTATGAGAAGGGGAGACGCAAATAATATGACGTCTTGTCTAAACTGGAGGAGGAAATGATTGTCCTAAAAATAAAAAATAAAAAATGTAAGTGGCATTGAGCCAACAGTGATAAAGAGTGAATATGTGCAGTGCGCACTCACCTGGTGATATGGCCGATGCTCTTCGCTACTGCCAATAAGGTAGGCTATAGGCCTACTGTTGTTCGGGTCAATTAAATTGAGACTTTTGATAACTGAAAGACAGATTGGTCTTTTCATTGTCTTCTCTTTACAGCAAATAGCCATTTGCTTCACGGACAATTGAATTTTGACGTATTGCGATATGCCTGGCTGGGCCTCATTACTCAACAATCATGTATTTGGTATTTGCTGGGCGCACTGCATACATTGCGCTCTGTCTTTCCTTCCAACTGTTAAATAAAGGTTAAATAAATAAAAAAAACTGTAGGCAATACGATTTTAAAACAATCCACAACTTTTTTTTTGTAAGGGTGAGCTAATGATCCTCTGTTGCCAGGTCATACTTTAGTGGCCTATTTTGAATGACTTGATTTATTTCTGTATAGACAGGAGTAGGCTAATTAGGCTATATCAGTCTGGCAATTTAATTCAATGTACGTAGGCTCATAGGTGGCGTGTTCATAAGGCTATGTCAATCCACTACCCTCCATAGTAGAAAAGTTGACCTGTTCTATTGGTCAGCTTTTCGAGAAAGAAATAGCCCAAACAACAGACTCTGGGACAGTTGTGGGACGATGGATCCCAAATTCACAAAGCCAGTGGGTTCAGGCTACATTAAAAAAAACATTAAGAAGCAAATCAAATTGGTCACATGCAGATGTTAATGCGAGTGTAGCGAAATGCTTGTTCTTCTAGTTCCGACCATGCAGTAATATCTAACAAGTCATCTAACAATTTCACAACCACTACCTTATACACACAAGTGTAAAGGAATGAATGAATAAGAATATGTACATATAAATATATGGATGAGCGATGGCCGAGCAGCATAGGCAAGATACAGTAGATGGTATAGAGTACACTATATACATATGAGATGAGTAATGTAGGGTATGTAAACATTATATAAAATTGTATTGTTTTAAAGTAACTAGTGATACATTTATTGCATCCAATTTTTAATTATTAAAGTGGCTAGAGATTTGAGTCAGTATGTTGGCAACAGCCACTCAATGTTAGTGATGGCTGTTTAACAGTCTGATGGCCTTGAGATAGAAGCTGTTTTTCAGTCTCGGTCCCAGCTTTGATGCACCTGTATTGACCTCGGGTGGTTGGTGTCCTTGGTGATCTTTTTGGCCTTCCTGTGACATCGGGTGGTGTAGGTGTCTTGGAGGGCAGGTAGTTTGCTCCCGGTGATGCGTTGTGCAGACCTCACTACCCTCTGGAGAGCCTTGTGGTTGTGGGCGGAGCAGTTGCCGTACCAGGCAGTGATACAGGCTGACAGGATGCTCTCGATTGTGCATCTGTAAAAGTTTGAGGGTTTTTGGTGACAAGCCAAATTTCTTTCTGCCTCCTGAGGTTAAATAGGCATGTGGATGGACCATTTCAGTTTGTCCATGATGTGTACGCCGAGGAACTTAAGACTTTCCACCTTCTCCACTACTGTCCCGTCGATGTGGAAAGGGGGGTGCTCCCTCTGCTGTTTCCTGAAGTCCACGATCATCTCCTTTGTTTTGTTGACGTTGAGTGTGAGGTTGTTTTCCTGACACCACACTCCGAGGGCCCTCACCTCCTCCCTGTCGGCTGTCTCGTCGTTGTTGGTAATCAAGCCTACCAATGTAGTGTCATCTGCAAACTTGATGATTGAGTTGGAGGTGTGCATGGCCACGTAGTCATGGGTGAACAGGGAGTACACGAGAGGGCTGAGAACGCACCCTTGTGGGGCCCCAGTGTTGAGGATCAGCGGGGTGGAGATGTTGTTATCTACCCTCACCACCTGGGGGAGGCCCGTCAGCCAGCTGGTCTGCGCATGCTCTGAGGACGCGGCTAGGGATGCTGTTTGGGCCGGCAGCCTTGCGAGGGTTAACACGTTTAAATGTTTTACTCATGTTGGCTGCGGTGAAGGAGAGACCGCAGGTTTTGGTAGCGGGTTTAGTTTGTCTGGGAGCAAGACAATGAATCTGGTGTAAGATCAGAATGTTTAGCCTAAAATGTTGCTCAACTATTATTTATTAACATTATTAACGCAGCAATTCGCACAAGGCAGTAGGCTATGGGCAAATGTGCATTTGGTTACCGGACAATGAAAGAAAGGTGAGAACACGAGAGAAGTAGGCTACTAGTTTCAATAGTTTATGGAAGTCTTTATAGAATAATTGCCTCCGGATATGGTCGGATTTTGCCAAGGCTACTCAGAAGCAAGGTCAAACTTGCCTCATTGTATGAAGTAAAATGTTCAGGTTTCAAACAATTAAGTAGCTATATGTTTTCAAAATGCATACTGCCTCCAGCTCATTGCAAAGTGTTGGTGACTCTCTTTAATTAGCAGTTGAGAAATAAAACTAGTAGCTCTTTTTAATTGTGGCCCAACAACTATTTTTAACACACAGTTGCATTTAGAATGGTTGCGCAATGATTGGGCATATAAAATCACTGTTTGACAGATTTTCCGTTCAAAGGCTCTGTGTCTGTGTTCGTGTGATAGATGAGATGCATAACGAATATACACAAGTGGCAATTTAATTCCACAAAAATATGCACATTTACGGCATATGGCGCAAATGTATTTCCATCAAATGGTATTTCCATCAATGAACAGGCTAAAAAGCGTTATTTCACAATGGGATTATTTTGGCAGATTTTTTGTTTTTGTTGCCCTGTTCCAATTTTATTGGCTTTTCAATTTTTTTGACGGCCAAAAGCCAGCTAACAAGTCACCCCCCCAGGTAGAAACCTATTGAGACTACCAGCTAGTGTAAAGGACGTCACGCTGCTTGCTTAGCCATTACCGCTTCCTCCTGATTCGGCTCACACTGAGGCTCAAACCCAGGACCTCTGCCTTGCCAGCACACGTGGCCACCCTCCTGAAGCGTCTTACCAATCGGGCCAGGCGTAAAGCTAGCTATCCGCTACCGCAAGTGGTGACCCTTCAGGCTGAGGAGTATGTTTTCCACATTCCCATGTGCTTACACGAGCATACCTCTTTTGTCTTTACATACAGCACATGCAGATAATTTATATCAAACCATTAACTGAAGAAACCTTTCAGACCTCTACTTGGAAAAGCTAAGGCAAAAACTACCTATAGTATGTTGAGTTGAGAGAATTACTATTACTCTTTTGTTCTTCATACATTGTTTCCATAATCATGTGGTTTCAGAGTCCCTCCACCATTGGAGAGGAAAAGGAGTACAACCCATTCCTGCGCATCCACTCCTCTGAGCTGCACCAGGCTTTGGGCCTCCAGCAGGACCAGGATGAGGACTGGACACTGTTCCGGGCTCGGGTCTTGGAGGAGCTGCGAAGGCGCAAGGATATTTACAAGGGCAGATAGCGATGAGAATACATTTGAACAAAATGCCTTGAGGTGAATTAAGCCAATTGGGAACTCTATATTGATGTAATGTGAGGTTCGAAATAAATACAGGCAGATGTCTTTTTTTTTTTCTTATTCTTTTTTTAAGAATGCCGTGTTCCGTTCCATTCCATGTTGGTTGTTCTGACCTTCCAGCTCTAATATTGCAGGTGACAAATATGAAACCCATTGCTTGAAATATGCAGACAGAAAAGTTTAATTCAGGACACTAGTTGTAGTATCTCACTGTAAAGTTGATCTTGTGTGTGTGATTCTAAAAGTTGACATGGTCAACAAATGTATTACTGTAATGCAGCAGTCTTTTCAAACAATTGTACCATTTCTGGTACTCAAACTAGACACGGCGTCTAAAAGACTTGTTTGCACATTCATGTTATTTGTTGTCAGATTTCATTAATATTGAACAATAAAGATCAAGGGATAGGTACTGTTAGTTAGCTGCTATTATAGGTTTGTTTTCTATTTGACACGCGGTGATAATAGGAGTAAACAGATTGATATTGGAAAACCTGCATTATGTTTTTTACGGTTAAATGACAAACTTCCGGCAGGTACATGGGTGTTAACTCAGTTTTACTGGACCATATTGATACCACTTCAGTCAATGGGCACATGTTTCTATCTTGTATTTTGGCTGAATTGATACTGTATCTCCACATTGTATGCTGTGATAAAATGATTAAGAATTGTTGCCATTTTATGATTTTTTTTCCCAAATGGCTGTAGATTAAGTTATTGTTATGTGCAGAAATGAATTAAAGAAACCCTCTAGTTTATAGGTGACTGCTGACTTCTGAAAAGTTTAATTAAATTTTTTATAACCACTTTTCTTGAACGTGTTACTTAACGAGTTAGATATCCTTTATACTGCACTGAAGGAGACGATTACAAGTCATCAGTAAGTTTGATATTTGGTAGAAGATTGAGAGCGCTGGTTATTTGATGAAAATGAATTGGATTTTATTGCAATAAAGATTTTCAAATCAAATCCAAGTTTATTTGTCACATGCGCCGAATACAACCGGTGTAGACCTTACAGTGAAATGCTTACTTACAGGCTTTAACCAACAGTGCAAAAAAAGTGTTAGGTGAACAATAGGTAAGTAAAGAAATAAAACAACAGTAAAAAGAGACTGTATAGTGAGGCTATAAAAGTAGTGAGGCTACATACAGACACCGGTTAGTCACGCCGATTGAGTGAGTATGTACATGTAGATATGGTTAAAGTGACTATGCATACAGTGCCTTGCGAAAGTATTCAGCCCCCTTGAACTTTGCGACCTTTTCCCACATTTCAGGCTTCAAACATAAAGATATAAAACTGTATTTTTTTGTGAAGAATCAACAACAAGTGGGACACAATCATGAAGTGGAACGACATTTATTGGATTTTTCAAACTTTTTTAACAAATCAAAAACTGAAAAAATGGGCGTGCAAAATTATTCAGCCCCCTTAAGTTAATACTTTGTAGCGCCACCTTTTGCTGCGATTACAGCTGTAAGTCGCTTGGGGTATGTCTCTATCAGTTTTGCACATCGAGAGACTGAAATTTTTTCCCATTCCTCCTTGCAAAACAGCTCGAGCTCAGTGAGGTTGGATGGAGAGCATTTGTGAACAGCAGTTTTCAGTTCTTTCCACAGATTCTCGATTGGATTCAGGTCTGGACTTTGACTTGGCCATTCTAACACCTGGATATGTTTATTTTTGAACCATTCCATTGTAGATTTTGCTTTATGTTTTGGATCATTGTCTTGTTGGAAGACAAATCTCTGTCCCAGTCTCAGGTCTTTTGCAGACTCCATCAGGTTTTCTTCCAGAATGGTCCTGTATTTGGCTCCATCCATCTTCCCATCAATTTTAACCATCTTCCCTGTCCCTGCTGAAGAAACGCAGGCCCAAACCATGATGCTGTCACCACCATGTTTGACAGTGGGGATGGTGTGTTCAGCTGTGTTGCTTTTACGCCAAACATAACGTTTTGCATTGTTGCCAAAAAGTTCAATTTTGGTTTCATCTGACCAGAGCACCTTCTTCCACATGTTTGGTGTGTCTCCCAGGTGGCTTGTGGCAAACTTTAAACAACACTTTTTATGGATATCTTGCCACTCTTCCATAAAGGCCAGATTTGTGCAATATACGACTGATTGTTGTCCTATGGACAGAGTCTCCCACCTCTCCCACCTCAGCTGTAGATCTCTGCAGTTCATCCAGAGTGATCATGGGCCTCTTGGCTGCATCTCTGATCAGTCTTCGCCTTGTATGAGCTGAACGTTTAGAGGGACGGCCAGGTCTTGGTAGATTTGCAGTGGTATGATACTCCTTCCATTTCAATATTATCGCTTGCACAGTGCTCCTTGGGATGTTTAAAGCTTGGGAAATCTTTTTGTATCCAAATCCGGCTTTAAACTTCTTCACAACAGTATCTCGGACCTGCCTGGTGTGTTCCTTGTTCTTCATGATGCTCTCTGCGCTTTTAACGGACCTCTGAGACTATCACAGTGCAGGTGCATTTATACGGAGACTTGATTACACACAGGTGGATTGTATTTATCATCATTAGTCATTTAGGTCAACATTGGATCATTCAGAGATCCTCACTGAACTTCTGGAGAGAGTTTGCTGCACTGAAAGTAAAGGGGCTGAATAATTTTGCACGCCCAATTTTTCAGTTTTTGATTTATTAAAAAAGTTTGAAATATCCAATAAATGTCGTTCCACTTCATGATTGTGTCCCACTTGTTGTTGATTCTTCACAAAAAAATACAGTTTTATATCTTTATGTTTGAAGCCTGAAATGTGGCAAAAGGTCGCAAAGTTCAAGGGGGCCGAATACTTTCGCAAGGCACTGTATATGATGAACAGAGAGTAACAGTAGCGTAAAAGAGGGGGTGGTGGGTGGCGGGACACAATGCAGAATGCCCTGTTAGCCAATGTGCGGGGGCACTGGTTGGTCAGGCTAATTGAGGTAGTATGTACATGAACTGACTGACTGCATATATAATGAACAGAGTAGCAGCAGTGTAAAAGAGGGGGTGGGGGGGGGGGGGTGGGGGGCACAATGTAAATAGTACTGGTAGACATTAAATTAGGTGTTCAGGAGTCTTATGGCTTGACACCCCCATTTTCCCAGAAAATCACAAAACACTTCGTTAGCATTCATTATACTACACCGATTCAGAAACTCAAAAGTGAACTATAAACAAAACCTAATAATAATGATAATTCCACTGTACCTCAAATCATTAATCATACATTTGAATCTACATAAATGTATATGTATGCTTAATTGAACATACACTTAGATACAATTATCCTGGTGTCTTTACTATCTAAATGTAATTATTTTTTCCTCTGTCGCAAATGTAGTACATTTCTCAGCGTAAGGAATCAGTGATATTTAATCCCAGGCATTTAATAAAAATGTACACGTGTTCTCCCATGTCTCCTTTAACATACATACTTTAGATAACTTCCATCTGTCCCGGAAGAAAGAATCCTACTCAAACACACACAGATAATACAATGTTTAATTAAGTAAAATCAACACCTAAAATAAACAATAAACAGTAAACAAATAAACAAACCCATAACCCCTTTAATCAGCAATCTAATAATTTCAACCTGTTGATATGTTTAGTAAAAACTATCCTGATTTTTAACAAATCTAAAATCTTTCAAAAGTTAGTGCTGTCTCATCAGCGTAAAAATCAAAACTAACTTTTTTCCACTCATATCTACAAGGTTTGCATTCCCCAAAGGTCAATACTGTTCAGCTCGTACATTAATGATCGTCCATCTGCCTGTACAGGGTCTGAAGTTCCAATGTATGCAGATGATACAGTGATAAATGCATGCAAATAACAAACAACAAGCTACACAAGAACTCACTACTGTAATGGTTCAGATGACAGATGACAAAATTGCTCAGAGACTCATGTCTGCATCTCAATTAAAAAAACAAACAGTCTGCATGTTCCTCACAAAGAAAACAACTGATGCCCCTGAGACAGATGTCTATGTATCAGGGCAAAATAACATTTTAATAATAACTAAAATAACCAAATTCAACCTAGCTAATTTTCCAAAACATATGAAATTGTTTTGACTACAGAGGTAACCAAACTATAATTAAAATATATGATACTCCCCCACTTAACATACTACCTTACTAGTTTGGCCCAAGCTTGCTTTACAACATTAAAACCCATTCAGTCTGTCTGCAAACAGGCTCTCAAAGTACTTGATAGGAAACCCAATAGCTATAGAAAGCATAAGCTCCTGAGTTGAAAAAAATCTTATGCAATACACTGACGCCTATCTTGTATTCAAGATTCTAAATGTCCAGGCTCCCCCTCTACTCAGTACTTTTGTTAAGCAGAAAACCCAAACCTTATGGCAGCAGATCCACAAGATCCACCATGAGAGATGACTGTATAGTTCCCTTAAAGAAAAGTACCTTTAGTCAATCTAAATCTAAATCTGCTTTCAGTGTGAGAGCTTCCCATGTCTGGAATACCCTGCCATTAGACACACACAACTGTGATTAATGTGCACTGTCCCTGTAAAAATAAAAATTACTCAAACTGCAATCAACTTTAATGACCTGACATTGTTCCACGTAATGGAAACAGATTACAATGTTGTAATACATTTCTTCCTGCTCAAATTCACTGGTGTTACCTAAACAATCAAACAAAGAATCAATAACCATCAGAATACATTATCACAATGTTTCCTTATTCACACCTGAATCACTTTCAGCTTAACATATCCTATTTTATTTTCTTTCCAGTGGGCAAAAATATAACCCCTCTCCTCTCAACGTTCTGCCCTACCTCTATCGTAAGATTAAAACCAAACTCGGGCCTCCCGGGTGGCGCAGTGGTTAAGGGCAGAACGTTGAGAGGAGAGGGGTTATATTTCTGCCCACTGGAAAAAATAAATAAATAGCTGTGCCACCAGAGACTCTGGATTCGCGCCCAGGCTCTGTCGCAACCGGCCGCGACCGGGAGGTCCGTGGGGCGACGCACAATTGGCCTAGCGTCGTCCGGGTTAGGGGTTTGGGGTTTGGCTGGCAGGGATATCCTTGTCTCATCGCGCACCAGCGACTCCTGTGGCGGGCCAGGCCGAGCACGGTGTTTCCTCCGACACATTGGTGCGGCTGGCTTCCAGGTTGGATGCGCTCTGTGTTAAGAAGCAGTGCGGCTTGGTTGGGTTGTGTATCGGAGGACGCATGACTTTCAACCTTCGTCTCTCCCGAGCGATGAGACAAGATAGTAGCTACTAACAATTGGATACCACGAAATTGCGGAGAAAAAGGGGGTAAAAAAAAAAAAATTAAGAAAGAAAAAAGATTAAAACCAAACTCTTTCCTCACAAGACTTTAAAAATAACACGCATAGCGCCATATTTCTAATCCATACGAATGAAAAACATTTTGGTGGGCACCACTCTATCGCCATTATCTCTCCACTATTATTTAGAATTTCTTTAATTTGGCTGGGAACCGAACTCAGGTCCCCAGTTTGGAAGGCAGCTATGCTCACTACTATACCACCAACGCTACTTGAATGACTAAGACTCCCCGCAAATAAACAAACGTTACAATTGTCTGTAGTCGTAAAATAGCCCTAATTTAAAGGTCCAAGCGTTACTCCGGCGATGATTCTCACATGCCAAATGAATAGATTAGCAGTTAAAGAGTCAAATCGACATTCATAGACTAGGAAACAGATCTTGCGCCTTTTAATAAAAGTAGATTATGTTTTCTCATGCAACGTATTTCAATTACTTTACTACATCACATTAATCAAGCAATGATAATTTGTTTGATGGATACCTTAGGCTTTGTACGACATTATAAATTAGAGAATCCTTCTTAATTCGCTCTAACTTTATGAAAAACGGTTTATTCAATGAACCCCGCAACTCCTCTCATACTGGGAAGAAAAATAAAACATTTTCAGACCTTAAGGGCAGTTTTATTTCAAATGTTGTACCCAGTCGGAGATAATCCAATAAGTATTTATAGATACATCGTTAGGGTAAAATAACCAAAAGTGGACACACTCTAATCAGTTTCTAGAGCTCAATTTCCCCGATTTTGTAGACTAGTTTAATCGTGCTTAAAACTTAATCTTTATCAAATTATCCATCAAAGATACCAACTCAAAACCTATGTACGTCTACGAATGGGTGGTTTAAATTGTATCTAATTATATTCTCAGCATTACTTTATCAAATCTCAAGTAATCGATTATACACACATACAATTGATAATGTTTTCCTATATTCACAGAATCCATATAAAACGTAAGAAATTCTTAGGTACTCACACAGAACTTTAAGGATCACCCACACAGGATTGGTCCGATGTTCACACAGAACTGGTCAGATGTTCACACAGAACATCAGAATATAATTAAAAGGTTACCCACACAGAGTCAACCTACCCCGCTCACACAGAACGCTCCTACAAAGATTACCTAGTGATCCCATAACAAAATACTCACACAGAGTAACCCAGGGCATACCTGGCTAGCACATTTTAAATAATTGGAATTCACCACCCCTGAGGGTCACTTAGACAGTCACACAGACACTTTCAGAATGAGGTCCTTCTTCCAAAAGGGCTTCACCAAGTACCGTGTTTCACACAGAACACATAGTCACCCTGGCCCCTGACCCCCACAGACCTCACCAATCCCCACTGTGATCAATTCAGTGTCAGAACGGCTCTAGGTCACCCGCAACCGACCAATAGCAAACCAATAGAGTATTTTTGAGTCCGCAAACTCTCAGATTACTCTCCTCTGACTAGGCCCTGTTTACGCCTCCAAGGTGTCCTCCTCACAAAATAATACACACTCAGAGGCTACGTAACAGAGGCTTTTCTAAAAACTCGACTTCAAGTGTGTGTGGTTCGCTCACCTCTTTCTTTAAAAAAAACAAGTTCGAGATGTGGTATCCACTTGGCTCGCTGCCTCTCAGATCAAAGGTGGGTCCATCTGCTTCGTTCCCGAAGTGTGGTTTCCCTGAGATCCCAAGTTTAAGGGATCCCTCTTGCACGATTTACCTAGGTCATCAGGAGCGGTCGCCAAGTGAAGATTCACATCCCATCTGTGTCACCAAATGTCGTGGCAATTTCCTGTATTACCAAATGAGGAGAGTTACAAACCACACACCAGTCAGAGTTATACTTAAACTTCACCTTTAATAATAATTAAGATTTTGCAATAGCATTTGACTCTCAACAATTCACAATTCACTAGCCTCAACATAATGGCAACTGAGATATTTTATAGCAAAGATACACCCCTCTCAACTTACATGACGAACCACTGATCTTAGGAACTCTTCACAAAGGGCCTTTTACTTGAGAAAGGAGTATCCCATAGCCAGATAGCATTAGCTATAAATTAACGTTCAGTTTGGTCTCTAAGACAAGGTTCTAATCTCGTTCCTAGTACTTCATAGCACAAAAACGTTACCTCACTATCTGGAATGCTCTTTAGGCTTTATTGGCCAAAGACATCGTAAATCTCCTCTGTCAGTGCTATCTCACAGAGGTCCATCCTCAGTGGAACACTGAACACACAATAGTCGACAGATTCGACAATAGTTGACAAAATAAAACAACCATTCTAATGCAATACAAAGATTATAATATGATTTTACAAGCACTAACATAATCTCGCAATTTTCCACGACACCTGCAAATACGATGATAGATTCATGCAATGCTTTTACTTTTAAAGGAGATCTTTCCACCCCTACTCTTGTCCATGGTGGTGGGCAAACCCACAACCTTCTGGCCTGCAGCCCTGTGCGCTATCGAAGTTCCTGCGTTGCCATGCAATGTTTACAGTACAGTGTCTAAAACTGCATATCTAAGGCTCAATAAGTGAAGGTAAATGGTAGACAGGTTCTCTGCTATCCACTTTATGTTTTAATTATTATTTTGGGTATAGGGGAGGGTCACTTGTTTTTTTTTTCAAGCGTTCAGGGAGGGTTAAGGTCAAATATATTTAGCAGAAGTGACTTTTTCGTAGCAGGCAGGGTTCCAAGGTCTAGCTAAAATGTCTAGTCCAGTGACCTCTGAAAACCCACCCACAAGGCCTGAAAACTAGCCCAAAGAATGTTTTGTGCAGCAAGAGAGGAGTTGCCACATTAACCAATAAAGCCTTTTCTATAACATCATCGAGAGAATTAAGAAGGATTCTTAACAACGTAGGCTACGATGCAAAATTCAGTTTTCCATCAAAATAACAATTCTTGCGAGTTTAAGAATATGTCGTAAGAAAAAATATAAATCGCCCTTATTAAACTCTCCAGATCATTTTCATCAATGGATGTAAATTTCACTTGTTTTGACTGCTATGATTAAGCAATAAGGCCCGAGGAGGTGTGGTGTATGTCCAATATACCACGGCTAAGGGCTGTTCTTAGGGCATAGCCCTTAGCCGTGGTATATCGGACATATACCACAAAGAACACGCCTTAGCTGTGGTATATTGCACATATACTACAAACCCCTGAGGTGCCTTATCGCTATTATAAACTGGTTATCAATGTAATTAGAACAGTAAAAAGTATGTTTTTGTCATTCCCGTGGTACACGTCTGATATACCATGGCTTTCAACCAATCAGCATTCAGGGTTCACACCGCCAAGTTTATAATTATTAAAAAAAGCCTGTTTGCACATTTTCATAACTATAGATAAATCCGACAGGAGAATTTGAGTGATACAAGTTGGACAGAGGATCTCTAAATCTCTGTGCAAGCAACACTTGAATGTGAATTTGTTGGTTAATTGTGCCGTTATTATGTGCCATATCGAGCTCTGGAAAAATCTGCTTGACTCCAGCCTTGCTGAAGCACCCCCAGATCATCACCGGTCCTCCACCAAATTTTACAGTGTGTGCGAGACCTGGAGAGGCCTACAAGCCTAAACTGTGAAATCTGGTGGAGGATCGGTGATGATCTGGGGGTGCTTCAGCAAGGCTGGAATCGGACAGATTTGTCTTTGTGAAGGACACATGAATAAAGCCACGTACAAGGTTGTCCTGGAAGAAAACTTGCTTCCTTCTGCTCTGACAATGTTCCTCAACTTTGAGGATTGTTTTTTTTCCAGCAGGACAATGCTCCAAGCCACACAGCCAGGTCAATCAAGGTGTGGATGGAGGACCACCAGATCAATATCCTGTCATGGCCAGCCCAATCTCCAGACCTGAACCCAATTGAAAACCTCTGGAATGTGATCAAGAGGAAGATGGATGGTCACAAGCCATCAAACAAAGCCGAGCTTCTTGAATTTATGCGCCAGGAGTGGCATAAAGTCACCCAACATCAATGTGAAAGACTGGTGGGGAGCATGCCAAGAAGCATGAAAGCTGTGACTGGAAATCAGGGTTATTCCACCAAATATTGATTTCTGAACTCTTCCAAAGTGAAAAACATTAGTATTGTGTTGTTTAAAAATGAGATAATTTTTATTTGGAATTTGGGAGAAATGTTGTCAGTAGTTTATAGAAACAGAAATGGTAATTTTACCTAAACACATACCTATAAATAGTAAAACCAGAGAAACTGATAATTTGCAGTGGTCTCTTAACTTTTTCCAGAGCTATAAATATACAGTACCAGTCAAAGGTTTGGACACACCTACTCATTCAAGGGTTTTTCTATATTTGGACTATTTTCTACATTGTAGAATAATAGTTTAGACAACAAAACTATGAAATAACACATTTGGTAACCAGAAAAGCTTTAAACAAATCAAAAATATATGATGACAGCTTTGCACACTCTTGGCATTCTCTCAACCAGCTTCATGAGGTAGTCACCTGGAATGCATTTCAATTAACAGATGTGCCTTGTTAAAAGTTAATTTGTGGAATTTCTTTCCTTCTTAATGTGTTTGAGCCAATCAGTTGTGTTGTGATAAGGTAGGGGTGGTATACAGAAGATAGCCCTATTTGGTAAAAGACCAAGTCCATATTATGGCAAGAACAGCTCAAATAAGCAAAGATAAAGGACAGTCCATTACTTTAAGGTGGGGAAAATTTTGAGAACTTTGAAACTTTCTTCAAGTGCAGTCGCAAAAATCATCAAGCATTATGATGAAACTGGCTCTCATGAGGAACGCCACAGGAAAGGAAGACCCAGAGTTACCTCTGCTTTAGAGGATAAGTTCATTAGAGTTACCAGCCTCAGAAATTGCAGCCGAAATAAATGCTTCACAGAGTTCATTGTAACAGACACATCTCAACATCAACTGTTCAGAGGAGACTTTGCAACAATTCATGGTCACACTTCTGCAAAGAAACCACTACTAAAGAACACCAATAATAAGAAGAGACTTAGCCATAATGGCTACCACGGCATTCTGCAGCGATACGCCATCCCATCTGGTTTGCGCTTAGTGGGACAATCATTTGTTTTTCAACAGGACAATGACCCAACACATCAGATGACCTGGCCTCCACAATCACCCGACCTCAACCCAATTGAGATGGTTTGGGATGAGTTGGACCGCAGAGTGAAGGAAAAGGAGCTCAGCATATGTGGGAACTCCTTCAAGAATGGTGGAAAAGTGTCCCTCATGAAGCTGGTTGAGAGAATGCCAAGAGTGTGCAAAGCTGTCATCAAGGCTGGCTACTTTGAAGAACCTAAAATATATTTTTATTTGTTTAACACTTTTTTGGTTACTACATGATTCCATATGTGTTATTTCATAGTTTTGATGTCTTTACTGTTATTCTACAATGTAAAAAATAAAGAAAAACCTTTGAATGAGTAGGTATGTCCAAACTCCATGGCCCCTGCGGTGCAATTTAGAAGTATCCCAAAAACCCACCACCTGTGACCAATACATTTTCACTAGCACATTGTTTCCAAAGTATAACAATTTGTCAGGAAAACCGTGGACATGGTTGTCTTACGCAGCAAGCTAGAATAAATAACGTAGCAGTTTAGAATAATTAGGCTAAGGTTAGGGTTAGGGTTACCTAAAATGTTATGTTAACCTGCTACGAAAAGTCACTTCCGGTCGTAGCTGTACTCTATATAGTCACAACCCATTCATTCTGATTCATTCACGCCACTGTGGCAAATATTTTGAATAACTAATGCGAGATGGAAATGGGTTTCCTCTCATGACCATATTTGGTAGGAAGTGGAAACGACTACCGGATGCTTCACATTTATACATCCGTTGAAATCTCTTGCTTATTGTTCTATGACTGAGGATTCTCTTTCTGACCCGCAAAATAACTCACATTCCCATAATCCTCAGTTTTACGCGGTGACGTATTGAGCATAACAAACAACTCAGGAAGAGCATATTTGATCCAGGTTAGACAGCTACCTACACATTCAAAATGCTGAAGGCTGTGATTCTCATTGGAGGCCCGCAGAAAGGTAAGTGTTAAATAAATCACTATTTTACAAATGCCTACATGTTCATTCTCCAGTACTGCTATATAGCCATGTATCTTGCTAACGTTAGCTAGCTAGCCTTGCTCTAAAGGGCTAGCTAGCTAGTTGATAGCTAGCTAACGTTAGTTGTAATGAATGACGTGGAGTGATCATGGAAACCCTCCGGTGCAGTTTGCATATCTAAACATTTTAGCAATAAGCATTTGGTCGAAAAAGCAAGCAAACGATTGCATGGGCTGACAATTCACCATCAAGATAGTTGATAGCCTGGCATAAACTTTCTGTGCTAGCTACCAGTACTTGCATTGGCATTAATTGAACGAGTTGGGTGCGTTCAACTCCTTTAGAATATAATAGGTTAGAGTGCTTTTTACTACATCAGAATCTAGAATGGAATAATTCGTTTTTACTTTTCCTAAGGTAACGTCTGAAAATGTTATGTGATCAACTGAGCAGGTGACTTTCATTGTCATACAGGGACACGGTTTCGACCGTTGTCATTTGAGGTCCCAAAACCCTTGTTTCCAGTTGCTGGTGTGCCCATGCTACAGCATCACATTGAAGCATGTGCCAAGGTCGGTTAGCACTGATAAAAATTATCAATTTCTACATCTTCATTGGTAGAAAGAAACATGGTTTTAATTTTCCCCATAGGTGCCAAATATGAAGGAGATTTTGCTTGTTGGCTTTTACCAGCCAAATGAAGAACTTACCAGATTCATTTGTAGCGCACAGCAGGAATTCAAAATCTTAATCAGGTAAACAAGAGGATCTTACAGAAATGTCATAAAACAAACATAGAACACATGAAATCAAATTTGTCACATACACATGGTTAGCAGATGTTAATGCGAGTGTAGCGAAATGCTTGTGCTTCTAGTTCCGACAATGCAGTAATAACCAACGAGTAATCTAACCTAACAATTCCAAAACTACTACCTTATACACACAAGTCTAAAGGGATAAATAATATGTACATAAAGATATATGAATGAGTGATGGTACAGAACAGCATAGGCAAGATGCAGTAGATGGTATCGAGTACAGTATATACATATGAGATGGATCATTGATAAACTTGTTGAACCTCTGTAGGTATTTGCAGGAGTTTGCTGCTTTGGGCACTGGGGGCGGAATCTACCACTTCAGAGATCAGATTCTATCTGGTGGCCCAGAGGCATTCTTCATCATGAATGCTGACGTGTGCTCTGAGTTTCCTCTACCAGAGATGCTCAACTTCCAGAAAGAACACGGAGAGCCAAGCAGTTTCGTCATCATGGGGACAACTGTGAGGAGACATCCATGATTTCTATGGCTATGACCAAGACCAATACAGGGAAAAGTTAACAACTAATTGTTGGGAGTATGTTTGATGGGGACATTGGGGTATAATTCCTTTGACTTTCATTATTTATTTATTTTTCTTTGTTTTGCAGGCAAACAGAAAGCAGTCCATGAATTATGGCTGTATTGTGGAAAACCAGCAAACAAATGAGGTGATGATGCAGCACATTTTAGTCATGGGCAATTCCACAGTAACAGAATTTGCGCTGAGACTCAATCTTTCACTTTATGTATGCCAAACAAAAACCATTGATTTCAAAGTTTAACAAACCATACAACTCTATGCACAAGGACTACTTTTAACAATTTAGACTGAACATTTTGCAGATGCAAAGTTAGGTAACGGAATTTCTATAAAATCTCCATGTCTTCAAAACTGTAATATTTGCACCAAATTTAGATTCAATTACGTCTGCATAAAGACGTTGTTATTGAACTACAGTAAGTGGATTTACACCCGGTAACAGAATTTCATCATGGGTCCTTGATCTTTACTACACAGAAATGCATAATTAAGGATATGAACGTCATTCTCTTCATGGTGATGTATCCTAAATAGGTACACAAAGGTTTAAATATGCATTATCCCCTTAGCATATTTGGGTATTATTCAACGCACTGGTTATTATTTTAATGAGCTCTGCCTACAAACTGTCCAAACCTGAACCAATTATAGACATTTATGTTTCACAAGTTTGGACATCACAGTAGAGCTCAGTACAGTTCAGTAAAATATACACTGATGTACAAAATGTTAGGAACATTCGACTGACCGCGTGAAAGCTATGATCCCTTATTGATGTCACTTGTTAAATACACTTCAATAAGTGTAGATGAAGGGGAGACGACAAGTTGAAGAAGGATTTTTAAGCCTTGAGACAATTGATTGTGTATGTGTGCCATTCAGAGGGTAAATGGGGGTGAATGGGCAAGACAAAAGATTAAGTGCCTTTGAACAGGGTATGGTAGTAGGTGCCAGGCGCGTCGCTTTGTGTGTCAAGAACTGCAACGCTGCTAGGTTTCACGCTCAACAGTTTCCTGTGTGTATCAAGAATGGTCCACCACCCAAAAGACATCCAGCCAACTTGACACAACTGTGGGAAGCATTAGAGTTAACATGAGCCAGCATCCCTGTTTTTAACGCTTTCAACACCTTGTAGAGTCCATGCCCTGATGACTTGAGGCTGTTCTGAGGGCAAACGGGGGTGCAACTCAATATTAGGAGGGTGTTCCGAATGTTTTGTACACTGTAGTTCAGTAGAGTACTTTAAAATACAGTACATTAGTGTACTCAACTCTAGTGTGCTCTACTGTGTATTGTACTGAACTCCACTATAGTTTTCTTTACTGTACTGGGTTGTCCCAACTTGTGAACCCAACTGGTCTGTGACTACTATGATTTCCCACTGTAGCCAATTCATTTGCAGAAATTCTGTTACTGATTATTTTTATTTACATACACACACACATTATTTACATTCAAAAGTTGTCACATAGAAATGTCCTTGTTTTTGAAAAACAGTCCATTAAAATAACATGAAATTGATCAGAAATACAGTGTAGACGTTGTTAATGTTGTAAATGACTATTGTAGCTGGAAACGGCTGATGTTTTTTTAAAATTTTTTGAATGGAATATCTACATAGGCTTGCCCATTATCAGCAATCATCACTCCTGTGTTCCAATGGCACGTTGTGTTAGCTAATCCAGGTTTATCATTTCAAAAGGCTAATTGATCATTAGAAAACCCTTTTGCAATTATGTTAGCACAGCTGAAAACTGTTCTGATTAAAGAAGCAATAAAACTGGCCACCTTTAGACTAGTTGAGCATCAGCATTTGTGGGTTTGATTACAGGCTCAATGGCCAGAAACAAAATCACTTTCTCCTGAAACTGGTCAGTCTATTCTTGTTCTGAGAAAATGAAGGCTATTCCATGCGAGAAAATGCCAAGAAACTGAAGATCTCGTACTACTCCCTTCACAGAACAGCACAAACTGGCTCTAACCAGAATAGAAAGAGTGGGAGGCCCCAGTGCACAATTGAGAAAGAGGACAAGTACATTAGTGTCTAGTTTGAGAAACAGACGCCTCACAAGTCCTCAATTGGCAGCTTCATTAAATAGTACCCGCAAAACACCAGTCTCAACGTCAACAGTGAAGAGGCGACTCCGGGATGCTGGACTTCTTGGCACAGTTGCAAAGAAAAAGCCATATCTCAGACTGGCCAATAAAAATAAATGATTGGCAAAAGAACACAGACAGAGGAACTCTGCCTAGAAGTCCAGCATCCCGGAGTCGCCTCTTCACTGTTGACGTTGAGACTAGTGTTTTGTGGGTACTATTTAATGAAGCTGCCAGTTGAGGACTTGTGAGAGGTGCCTGTTTCTTAATAAACTAGACACTCTAATGTACTTGTCCTCTTGCTCTCTCCAGAAATTTGGTAATGGAATTGAGTTAATCACGAGTTAATCACGTAATAGTTCATAAACAAAATTGATATCATTACAAACTAACTAATTGATAGGTCTACCTTTCATTATTAGGGAGAGAAATGTGAAAATATCTTAATGATTTGGGTTTTTGGTAATGGAATTTTAAGGCAATGTTTTTTAAACCTACAGAAGGCAGAACAAATTCTCAAACTAAATATGTGTTGATATTAGTTGGCAGGGGTCTTTACTTCATGATTGTGTTTATGTAAATACCTTAAGACTTTTTCTCCTAGATGTATTCTATGACCTCTTACCCATCTGTTTGACCTAAAATCAAAGCCTTTGCTTATTTGTAATTTTTAGGATGGAAAATGGTTGAAAAATGTCTCTTTTTTTCTAAAGTAGACTTACCTTTCATTTGACATACTCCTATGAACTTTACATTGACATTTTAGTCATTTAGCAGACATGCTTATCCAGAACAATTAGGGTTAAGTGCCTTTCTCAAGGGCACATGGACAGATTTTTCATCTAGTTGGCTCAGGGATTTCAACCAGCAACCATTTGGTTACTGACCCAACGCTCTTAACTGCTAGATTACTTGCCATCCACTTCATGTTGGTGCTTTTCTATGAACATTGGACAGTTCTTACCTGATTCAGAAAGTAATCTTCTGCTCTTATTTCAGGTTTTACATTATGTGGAGAAGCCTAGCACTTTTGTTAGTGACATCATCAACTGTGGAATATACCTGTTTACCCCGGAGATCTTCCAACACATTGGGGCAGTCTTCCAGAAGAACCAGCAGGACATGCTGTTGTAAGTGGGAGGAATCCCTCGGGGACCCTATCGTGGGAGCATAGAGATCCTATAAAGATCCTAGGATTTCTGTGCGTGGGAGTGGTGCATTTATCAATTCCTATCCTTGGTTGTCCTTCATGTCTTTTTTTTCCTTTCCCCTTTCCTGCCATCATTCCATTTCCCATCACCAGATATCCATATGAGGGGTAAGTCGGTACAGCTAGGCTGCACAGTGTGGTTGTAGAGCTGGGCATTAGTAAAATACGTCACACAAAAATATGTTTCTTCATGGAGTCAATACCAGCACGGGGGGTGATGACAGTAGATCATTCTTAAAGCTGCAATGTAGCACTTTTTGGGCGACCTGACAATTCACAGAATTGTGAGTTATAGATCTTTCATTCTCATGGAAAGCAAGTCTAAGAAGCGGTAGATGTTCTATGTGCACTATTTCTATGCCGCCTGTGCTTCAGTGTTTTGTACACCAGCTTCAAACAGCTGAAAATACAATATTTTTGGTTATTGAAAATATATTTCCACAGCGGTTTAGATTGTACAATGATTATCTAGACATTGCTTGTTTTGTCAAACTTTTCACACACTGCACATCCTCATCACTTTTCAATATAAGTTGGCATACAGATCTATACAATTGGTTATTAATCACATGTACAATCATTTCAATAACATTTGGACACAAAGGGGTAGTGATTCTTTGAGTATGTATACCATTACTCAAGTCAACCATGTTGCCTCTTCTGTCAAATAAATGTTCCTGTCACAATTCATTTTAATTCTACTGAGCTTGTCAACTTAACACTCCGTGAATCCTCTACTCACTTTTGTTTACAGCCCTTAACTGTCTTTTTGCCTTTCAAAATTCAATCAGAAATAGTTGTGATCTACCTTTGGTAAACACTTTACAGAATACTACAGAATAGTCTCATACATTGATCTCTTCCTCAGAGATGAGCAGACCAATGGCAACGGCTGGCATCGGGCTGAGGCCATTCGGTTAGAACAGGACATTTTCACAGCCCTGGCTGGGCAGGGCAAGCTCTACGTCTACAAAACACCTGCCTTCTGGAGCCAGATCAAATCTGCAGGGTGAGTAAGTCGTCTCCATCTGTGAAACCTGAAGACGTCGGCGTACTGTACTGTCATGAATCGGCTTCGTCTCATTTTTGTTAACAGGTCTGCAATATACGCCAGTCGGTTGTACCTTAACCAGTACCATAAAACACATCCTGAAAGACTGGCTACAACTGAGGATGGAGGGCCTAGAATAAGTGGTAAACTAATCCAGTACTCTTAGCTTTGCAGTTTCTGGTTTGTTCACACCAGTGATTTGGTTTTGTTGTGTCCCAGGAAATGTTTACATTCACCCAACAGCCAATATTGACCCTACTGCGGTGGTAAGTGCTTCTTCTCCTCAGTATTACTACTTACACATACAGCACAAGACACAAACATATTCCTAATAATGTTTTTCTATAGTTGGGGCCCAACGTCTCGATAGGCACAGGAGTGACCATCGGGGCTGGGGTGCGTGTAAGAGAGTCCGTCATCCTCCACGGGGCTACCCTACAGGCAAGCAGTTGCCAGTGGCAAATGTCATTGTTTAAATTTGCCAGTTCCCCAGGCGAAAAATGCTGAAATGGCTCTTCCCTTGATAAATATAAAAATGTGAGCTATGATCATGTCCATGTGTTTTAAAGTATGATTGATAATCGAGTGACCCAATTCCATTGTCATGTTTCTTTTAGGATCACAGTTGTGTGTTGAACTGTATAGTGGGGTGGGACAGCACTATTGGCAAGTGGGCCAGAGTTGAAGGAACTCCCAGTGACCCAAATCCAAATGACCCCTATGCAAAAATAGACAGTGAAACACTCTTCAGAGATGGAAAACTCACACCATCAATCACCATTCTTGGTAAGTTTCGTATACTTTCACATTTAACACTGAGCTGGCTTGGTTACGCATACACCATAGTCCTTTCCAGCACGGTTTCAGAAACTATCAGAGCTAGCACAGTCTGACGTTAGTGTGAAAAAGATATTGGATACGTGTTTAGATCATGTGAAATCATTGTATACAGAAGTTAAACTACATACATCACCTGCCCAGACCCACTTGCCCCCACTCATCACATTCTGCCACATGGCCTCAAACTGCACCATTCTGTTTCTCGCCATTGTCCACGCTTTTTCAGTATTTAGTGTGTGAACGACAGGATTGGCTGATTTCCAGTTGACAATGTTTTAATATTGCTTTTTTTCCCCCCAGGTTGTAATGTGACTATCCCATCGGAGGTGATCATACTCAACTCAATTGTTCTGCCACACAAAGACCTCAACAGGAGTTTCAAAAACCAAATTATACTGTAGTTAATTTGCTGCGTTCATTTAGTGTCAAACTAATTAAGGATTGTAGCTTGAAGATCAATGTCACTGCCTCTGGGTTATTGTATAGAAGATGACACTAGGTGTTTGGAAAGATTGTAGGTTTTAGCCTTTATAAATTAAAGGATGTAAATGAGATGGTTTGGAGGATGATAGTGGGTCGGTTAGATTACCTCGACATGAATGTCATCCCGTAACTTTGAGCGGCCGCCCGCCTGTGTTTTGTTAAAAAGCTGAGGAATGAGCCTGGAGAAATGTAAACCACTCAATTTCAGAGCTATGGATGCAACCATGTTGAGGCTAGACAGTGTTTAAACATTTGCGTAAAACAAGCTTTTATTTTGGATTCTGATGGGGTACGACAGTTGAGCTAAGCACGAGGTATAAGTTAATCTTCAAGAATCAAAAGGGTGTGTGCACACAATTAAGTCAAATTGATGGAGCAACTAAAGGATTCTAATTTTACATTTCTGCACTATCCCTATGATTAGCTCTGGATTCACTACCATGTAAGGGAAATTAAAACAATGGTAATTTTGGCATAGGGTTTGGTAGCAGTACTTACCATTCATTGGTGCTAGCCTAGTTACTGAAATGTCATCTTGGAAAGAAGTGAAAGTCTGCAGCTGATCTAGTAAGATTACAAAATGAAAGGAATTGGTTTGCTGTTTAATTTTGAGGGGTAATTTGGGGGCCTTTTTACACGCGCTTTGATTAAAACATGACAATTAATTGCAAGCGTTTACATTCTGAAAGAAATGACTGCCTCATGTTTTTGGTTAAAGGGGCAAGCAGTAGTTCGAAATAAGTGGCAACCTTGCCCGTTTTGGTAAATAGCTGAGGGATGGGGCTGTTGAACTCTACCACTTCAAATTCATAGACAGCGCTAGGGATGCAAGGACTGACCAACCATGAGATAAAGTTTAACCTTGAGGCTAGTGTTTGTCCAAAAATGAATGTACCAATTGCAATCAAGAAATGTTTGCTTTCAATTTGAACATGGCAGGGAACTTAGATTCGGGGCTGTAGGAGAGATTTACTTTAATGAGTAGCCATTGATTCTGTACATGTGACAATCAAATGGGAGATTGTTACCCAGTATAAAATTGTTGCTGCATGCCTAATTTGCTTCAAAATCAAGCACTCCTTGTTTTAAAAAAATAAAATAAAAACTTTTAACTAAATTGCAATGTCTGTGCGCCAAGTATAGGAGAAAAGGTGTCGATTCTCACGTTCATGCAGAAATGTTTCATTTCACAGATCTCTCCATTTAGAAACAGTAGAACAGTTTCATAATGTAGTTTATTTAAAGTTTCTCATGCATTAGTGTGGTTCCTAAAATGTACACCATTCTAACCCTTATACTCCATGTTATGATACAAAACATTTTTAAACACTGAAAAGATAGCCAAATGTGAAGTGCTTTAGTTACTCATGAATATACCAACAGTCTATGCCACAATGATATCAGTTGGGGGATGTGAAGAACTTATTTTTGCCCGGGTCAGTCTTTGCCCTGTTACTGAAAAAACAAACAAAAAAACACCACAAGTCACAAGAAACAATGAAGAGCTAGCACATCATTGTCATACCATCCACAATAGTTAAGCAATTTACAAAAATGTTTTAATTTAAGAAGAAAAAAATCAAGTGGTCTTACGTATTGTTGAAGGCATTCTTCATTCTGCCCTTAAGAGAACCACTGGTAGGAGTCTTGGGGTATTTACTCAGCTCAGGGGAAGTCAGCGGTTTAAACAGACGATCTGAAGAGGTGGTACATGCATGTTAGAGGCACCATGATGATTTAGCATTTGTCATAGTCCAGCATCATGTACACAAGTAACGCCAGTGACATTTGGGTGAGGGCTGTTGAGTCCCCATTGATGGGGGAAAATGTAATAGCACAGCAGCTTAGTGTTGCTGGCAAGTTGTGCGTTTACCTCTGTCTGTACTGTGGCTCTCGCTATTGATGTTGGCGTCGACAACTGATGATATAACTTGGTCCCTCGCCACCATGATGAGGCGTTTCCAGTAATCAGCAGGGAACGACAGCATTCTGCCTATGACCTTAGAGATTAAATCAACAAACCAGTTTCAAATACAGAGGCATCACGCAGAATTCAAATTGTATTACCATCTCTATGGGTGACATTGACAGTGCAAGTGTTTCAGCACCAAATCACTGGAAATACTGTGGCACTTAAAATATATATTTTTTTAAACCTTCAGGAACACTGCTAAATACTGGAATAGTGATATCAATTGCATTACATTCATGCACAAGACAGTGCCCACCATTGGCTGAATGTTTGTGTCCCTCATAATGGTCATTGGGGAGGGCTCTGCCATTCCATGTCCAACAATGGTTGGTCCAAACACTCTGGACAAATTGTTCTTGTCCATCTGACAGAGGGGGCTCTGCATGACTCTACAGTGAGAGGGAAGGCAGTGTGCAGTTTTTATTAAGACAAAACTCTTATTGAATATAGACTTCCTGTTTACTCATGCAATAAACTGCAGCCGAGTGGTCCAATTTTGCTTAACTACAATTATCGTGACGACTTATGGAACTCGACATTTATGGAACTGCAGGTTGAGAAAAATGGGTCAACGTCACATCAGTGCCCGATCATGGAGAGAAACCCAATAAAATCACTAAAGCCAGAGGTATCCCATCACCCGTAGGTGTTACCTCTGTAGATGAAGCATGAGGAAAGCCAGTGTCTCTCTGTTGGGCTTAGGCAGATCCCCTATGGCTCGGTACATTATTGCTGCGCTGTCGTCATCATCTGGAATCTCTGTAATTGACACACATCCCATCAGCGAGGCCCTTGGGACACCGTAAGATAAAGGTAACAATGCCTAGAGATACAGTACACCTCAAATCTATAACCCCTCGGCGGATTGTAATCCTTCAGCTGATTTGCTCACTTCATTATGACCGAGAAGGCCTCGAGAGTGTGGAAATTAGAGTTCTCTGTAGCATATATCTATTATTGGCTGCCAAGGAAATTAGACAAAAGCAACCCTGAGCTCCCTCAGACGTCAACGCAATTGACAAAAGAGAGGTGCTATGTCCTAAAGTCAAATCGGCTTTTCTAAGAGGCAGCGAGAAAGACTGATTTAGATTGGATAATTCCCGGCACGGTGCAAATTACCACTTACCCTTCACTCAAGATCATATACAAGATTGAAGCGAATATGCTGAAAGTAGACAAACTGGGCTGGGAGAAATATTGAGTGTTGATTGTTTTACAGTCATCAGGGAGTTGGTCAGGAATCACAACGAAATAACCATCTGCCCTAAATGGATGAACTTAAGTAAACACATTCCATCTCTCCAGCACTTTATACCTAAAGCTTTCCAAGGCGATATTGAGATCATTAAAAGTCCATCCATGAGTTACTGCCAAATGCATTCTATCAAGCATTCCATTTATGTAGATTACATAGCGCAGATACTCTAGCGCGGCTTAAAACCAGAGGCCAAATCGCAAAGTCTTGAGTTCAACACTCAGATCCTGTTTAAGTTCTGGGTCCATACGTGTTCAGAGAAAACTTCTCTTTTCAAGTTACGGGGAAGTCTATGGGCCAAAATGTCACTTCTGAAATTTGAAAGATGCCAACACCTGCAAAAATCATGATTTATACAAAGCACCGGAACTAATGCATCCCGTTGTGTCACGACAGCTCTACGGTACCATTTATGTAGTCTGAAAACTCTATTGCGGACAGACTACTACTGTATTGGTTCTGCACAGTGGTTATAACCTAGTGCTCTTCGGTGTTAATAATCCAATACAATTGTAATCACAGCTGCTCAACAGGCAATTAAGACCACCTCAAGAGAGGATGACTATTGTATACCCTCCACTTGAGAAACTATGGCTGCATTTAGACAGGCAACCCCAATTCTGATATTTTTTTCCACTAACTGGTCTTTTGACCAATCATGTCAGCTCTTCACATCAACTCTTTCAGAGCTCATCGCGCGATTGGTCAAAATGTGTGAGGGGAAAAAAAAATCTGAATTTGTCTGTAGACGCAGCCCAAGTGTCCCTTCCATTTGGTGGTGTGACATCTTCGTGACAGTGGAGGAGTCCCAAATGGCACCCTATATAGTGCACTGCTGTACTACTGTTGACCAGGGAACACATACCACAGGCCTCCATGAAGGTTCTATGCAGCCTGAAGGTGATGAGAGGCTCCTTCAGTTTCCTCAGGAAGTCCTTGAGAAGTCCACAGACAACGTGGATCTCATCCACTCTACTGAGCATGAGCGGCCTTTTCCCATTAATGTATCTCTCCCTCAGCGCCTTCACCATACGCTCACCCCCAGGAACACGGTAGATGCCTTTCTGAAACAGAGGGAGGAGGAAGTCAAACTTATATATGTTGATAACTAGGCAAATATAAAAACGTCTGAATGGAAAGTATTCCAGATTGAGAATAACATACCTCCTCCAATCCCCTTTTCTCAATTTCATTCACGCACTGAACAATAATCTGAGGGATCCTAGGCTGGGTAGGTGGGGCAAAGCTCTCTAACGTGTCCTGCAAGTGAATGTAAATATATAATATATATCTATCTTAAAACAGAACAAAGCAAGGTTGGAACCTTAAGGAATATTGAGTTGAGGTACCTCAGCTCCATGAGCTCCACATGAGGCAGAGCAGCTTTCTAGGCACTTCGGTTTACATTCGGGATGAGCTACCACACGGCAGTCCCTGCACTTCACAGCCATCTTCCCAAACCGGATCCTCTTCCCACATGGAACACACGTTTCTGGACGAATCACCTGAAAAGGGCCCAGATGGCTAGAAGTTGCATTCACATTCTAAATAGTACTAACAATTCCTATTCAAGAGTCCATATGTTGTTTAACATGAGACGGGAATCCATGAAACAGTTCTTACCGTTTTAGACAGGAAGTAGTGTCTCAAAGTTTTGCTAACAGTGGGAGTGAACACCTGGTTAAATCTAGGCTCTGTGGTGGACTCCATTTCTGTCATGGTGTCCGGCTCCACAGTAGTATCATGCTCAACAGCGGTTTCATCATTGGGAGTCCACACGGACGTTTGCTCTGAAGAACAGAAATGTTGACAATTTATTTGAATGGGAATTGGGAAACGTCGCTTGAGCCACAGCGACCGTGGAGTAAATCTCCTTTACCGCCAACAGATGAAATCTGGTGCTCCTTCCGGTAAGTCCTGGGTAGTTTCTCAGGTGTTTCCTGGGTGATGTCGATCACCATGTGAATTTGACCTCCGCTCTCTGGGGTTGTGACGGACGCGGTCACAATCGTAGTCTCAACTTCCTGAATAAGAGTGCGAAACACTTGCCATTGTCACAATTCGTATTTCATTAACTAATCTGATCATGCCATGCTAACGGAGTTAGTCAGTGCTGAATTGTCTTTGTTCACAGAGTGAAGTGGTCTCTAAAGCGCATGTGGGAGGAGAAGGAATGTGACCGAAGTAGACAAAGACTACATCCCAAATGTCACCATTTCTTATATACTGAAGTAGTACACCATAGAAAATAGGGTGACATTTCCACCTGTGCACTGAAAGGATGACACCGAGCAGAGGGCCCGGAAACTGACGAATGAGCCACCTAATAGCAAGTGACAACCCACTGGGCACAGACGTCAGTCCAACGCCTAGTTGACTGAGTTGTCAAGTAGCGCGAATGCAACAAACAAAATGTCACCATGTCATTGGATTTAAGTTAAAAATATGAAATTCCTTTGCGGTGACCAATTCAAATCCAATCAGTTTTCCATGTGAATTCAGTCACAGATATCTGGTTGAAATGACATGGAAACAACGTTGATTCACACAGTTCTTGCCGAGTGGGTAGGTCCAGGGACCCAATGGCCAGGAACACAGATGATTCCGCAGATTAAACGTCTAACCAGGAACGGCTAATGTCTTAACTGCATTCTAAACCATCCTGGGTGCAAATGAACAATTCTCTGTTAATCCAGCAAGGTTCTTTCTATACCACAAAATGTTCAATGATTTATTTTCAAAAAGACACAAGCTCTAATGACCTGCTGATAAAATGAATGTATACGTTTGGAAAAAAAAAAAAAAAAAAAACTTTTCATATTTTTGTGCTTAGGGCTTAAGATAGACTGGCTGAACCTAGTCACTGTCTCCCCGGTGAAAAGGCCTTAGTTCCACTCCAGCTGATTCAAATAACTTTCAGAAAAACTAGACTGCCATTGCATTGTGAAGCCAAATACGTTTTAGCAGATGATGGTGTAAAACCAGAGGGCGTCCACTTTTAAACAAAGGAATAAGCATCAATTTGCAACATGAACAATTTAGAGTCCATTTTGTGTGGTTGAAACTGAAACCCCAGTGAATTTCTTATTATGAAAGTTAACTCCATGGACCTCCACATTGCAGCCTAAGGTTGATGAAAATAATGTTTGGTCAAAAATCACTCATATTTAGCCTTTGCTTACCTTTTCCATTGGTCTTCTTTCAAGGAGATCGTCTGAACGGCCACCTACTCTTCCCCTCTTCGCTGCGTGCGCACCGACAGTCGGTCCCATGGAGGAGCGCTGGTAATGCCCAAAAGTGCAGAACATAGGTCAAAGCACCATCGTAATCATAGCTTCAACCTCAGAGGTCCACACTTACCCTTTTTTCCCTTGCTCTCGACTTAAGTGGTTTCACAGCTGTCACATCCAGGTCCTGTTCATATTGAAAACAAAATATTCACGGCAAAAGGTGACACATGGACAAGTCACATCCAGCTTTGACATTTAATTATGTGGATGTTCAGTCATAAATACCCCAAAAACATTTTAAAAAATAAAATAAAAAAACACCTACCATGTCATCATCAGTTCTATCGTAACTAATATCAGAGTGAGACAGGAATGAAGACTCATCGATGACAGATAATCTAATGAGAGAGCAGAAGAAACAAAATAAAAACACAAAAAAACAACGGAAATGTGAAGTCATCTAAAAAGTAACGGCTGTACGTGCGATACCGTTTGCTCTTGTGCTGGGTGACGTTGGCTCCCCTGTGGTTGAAGTTGGCCAGCAGAGATCTCTGCTCGTCATTCAGACACGCATTGGACTTGCTGTCGTGGACCAGTATGTCACACATCAGTTGCATCTGCCGCTGCTGCGTAGGAATACAATATGACAGTTAAAAGGGAGGAACATGTCCGGTCTTCATTACATACGTTACAAATCAAGCCATGCGTTAATTTATGAATGTTGAAGTGCATCACTGATAAGTTCACAAGTGTTACGCAAGATATAATGGTGCTACTACATTTTCCATGAATTGGACACCGACCATGACATTGTGAAAGTCAAGGACTTCGAACAGTGTAAATCACGAGTTCCAATAGGACAGAGCAACAAGGTTAAAAGGAGCCATACCAGGTACTGAAAGTCTGCCTCAGCCTTGTAGCGCTTCTTGATCTCCACATCGACCTGGTTGCGACAGTGTTTTAGTTTGACCTCCAGGGCAGCCTGGGCTATGTCGGACTTCAACAGTAGCGCCTTGTGCCTCTTCAGCTCCAGCTCTGCATGTAACCATTTCTTCCTTGTGGCATCGTAGTTATTTACTACCTCAATAAACTCTGGCAGAAGGAGAAGACGAAAGCGACGAGGCTTAGGTCAGATACCAATTTGAACGCCCTGGGCAGCAATAATTGCCTGTTCCCTGTGTATATAAACGCCAGAACAAAAAGGATACACCATAACAATAAATGAGTACATGCAAAGTTTGGCCATGACATCTCACTACAAAAAAAACAAAAAAACATGAACATGTCTTTTAGTGGAATACACCTTGAAAAGGTTCTCAAGTCACATGTCTGAGACTATACTGTAGTGTACCATTCAACATTGTCTGTTCACATTTTAGGAGCCGTAACACTTCCTGAACTGAAAAAAACCCAAAATAACACTTACACACAAAAAAATGGATTTGACTGGACATTCACTTATATAAGTCCCAGGTAAGCCCATGGACTGTAAACATCTGAAAAGGAATATGGTATTGCAGAATGGACTTCTAAGTCTGAAACAGACACTCTGGCCAAAACCAAAATGTATAGTGTAGAGCCAGAAAGAAAACCTGCATTCTGCAACAAGTTCACAACGGCTATTCAGATTGCATTCTTACCAAGTTCAGTGTTGTTCATTGCATTTTCCTCCACAGCAATCCGTTGAAGGCACAGAGAGAGAAGCTCCCTGATAAAGGCTTCGCCCATTTTACTGATGGATAGAATAGTTTGCATCTAAATACATTGAGACTAAATTCAGAGACGCATAGAGCGATGGCCTAAAAATCGAAAACTATCAATAGGCCTACACTACAGCTCCTCCTTACCTTTCAGGTAGGACGCAGGGTGTCAAATGAACATGCTTTCGGGGAGCCAAATAAAAGCCCATACCTATCACTGGGATAATCCAAACTGCACCGAAACAGGTAGGCTATTTCATGGATTTAAATGAATAAATCTATCAATAATCAATACGTATCACTAGTTTCAAAATCAATAGCCAATAAATACATTACGACAATTTGTGATATAATATCACATTAACATTTGAGGACTAATATAGGAATACACACCTAAATATAGAACATTCTAATTACAAAGTGCGCGCACCTGCTGCTGGATATGTGGACGTGACCACCCAGCGCGATCCCGTTGCCTGTCCAACAAACAGCTGTGGTGTTTAGTAGACCTGGCCTACAGGTCGGCAATATAATGTAACTTCTTAACAATGCTATTTGATGTTAACATTTTAGCCTACACGCTAGTAACATCACAAACATTTACAAAAACTGTCGGCGCTGAACCAGTAGGTCTATCTGGGCATAGGAGGCAACGATGAATGACGAATCTCCTGTCTAGCCCAGTTAGCTACCATTCATTTCCTCATTAGAGTGTAGTGATGTCAAGGGCATAACTTTGTTTTGGATATTGGGGGGTATGGGTCAATGTGTTCCAGTGTCAAAAGGCAAAATACATCCAAAAATGTCCTGATAATTTGGTCAATATACCCCAATCACCATTTCTTTTATTACCATCCCAAAGTGAAATTTTAACCTTCCCAAAATAAAATACTTCATTTATTTTTGTTTGATATGCCAACATGGGTCTACTGTAGGACCTACAGTAGGTAATTCACAGTGATTTTAAAGGCTAATAAGAGTATTACTAAAATAGATGAACGGGGCTGTCAACTAAGCCAGAAATTCACCTCTAAAAAGGCCAACATTGTAATAATATTCAAGTCTATTTCGCATAAATGTACAGGTAACTGACAAAATAAAGGGAACACTTGTGTAAATGAGATATACAAAGTATATTGAAAGCAGGTACTTCCACACAGGTGTGGTTCCTGAGTTAATTAAGCAATTAACATCCCATAATGCTTAGGGTTTTGTACATGTAGGATGTAAAAATGCCAGGTTGCCCATTATTTTTTTCTACCATGGCAAAAGAAGAGAGCTCAGGGGTCTCAAAGGAGCATAGGGTGTTTAAAGGGTGTGCATGCGTACATCTCAGTCACCAGATCTCAACCCAATTGAACACTTATGGGAGATTCTGGAGCAGGGCCTGAGACAACCACCATCAACAAAACACCAAATTATGGAATTTCTCCAATAGAGTCCCGGACACAAATTGAAGCTGTTCTGGTGGCTCACTGAAGCTGTTCTGGTGGCTCAACGCCCTATTATGACACTATGTTGGTGTTCCCATTATTTTGTCAGTTAGGCCTACCTGTACATCAATAAGTAGCCTACATTTCAAAGTGTAGCCTCGGATATATGTACACACTGATATGAGGGAGGCACCAGAAAATGTAGCCAAACTTTTAATGACCTACATTTAGGCTAAACGCCATTCATGTTTGACAAATATAATGTAGGATTATATTAACATCTAAAAAGCTTGATTTTGTTGACATACTCGAGGAACAGTTCGTTCAGATCAAATGGTCACAAGAGTGGAGAGAAAGGCCAGCACACATCACCCACCTTGCAATCTGAGCAGAAGCCGTCAGCATTTGGAAACTATTTAATCATACACTTAATTGTTTAAATCCTGGAGGTGTTATGCCATTTTATGAGGCATGTCTTAACTTGTTTTAAAGTAGCCTATGCAAAATCAGACCTTAGTTGAGGGAATTATTTTATAAACACTTCTTTTTGCCATTGAAACCAACATTTCTCTCATGTTCTGTTGGATTTCAAATGAACTTATTTTCATTGTCCAGCAGCCAAAGACACAATCCTAGTTATATTATCAACCCATGCTTGTTTTTTGAACATTTATTTTACCCTTATTTTACCAGGTAAGTTGACTGAGAACACATTCTCATTTACAGCAACAACCTTGGGAATAGTTACAGGGGAGAGATGAATAAGCCAATTGGAAGCTGGGGATGATTAGGTGGCCATGATGGTATGAGGGCCAGATTGGGAATTTAGCCAGGACACCTTTTACAATAAGTGCCATAGGATCTTTAGTGATCACAAAGAGTCACCGGTTTAATGTCTGATTCGAAAGACGGTACCTTACACTGGGCAATGTCCCCAGTCACTGCCCTGGGATATATATTTTTTGACCAGAGGAAAGAGTGCCACCTACCGGCCCTCAAACAACACTTCCAGCAGCTTCTGATCTCCCATCCAGGGACAGACCAGGACCAACCCTGCTTAGCTTCAAAGACAAGCCATCAGTGGGAGGCAAGCCAGCAGTGGGATACAGGGTGGTATGTTGCATCTTTGGATCTCCCGTCTTTCTAAATTTTAAACTGATATTTTCCTCTCTGTCACATGAAACCGCCTGAATGTGCAGTGCGCTTTTTAGAACAGCGTGTTACCGCTAATTGTATTTTGGAACATTTGTACGAAGCCTACTACCTGCAACTAAAAGCATATTTGTCTGTGGGGGGATACAATCATAAAATGAGGAACTGAGTCACTGCGGTGCGATGCCACATAATGCCAGTAGCTTCCTGGCACTTTACAGTGGGGATTTTTTCTCTCACCAATCAATCAAACTAATCATGGTAGGATGTTAAAAGGGGGGTCAAATTTACCTGTTTCTAATATTGTGGTGGGGGGGGGGGGGGGTCATGACCCCCATCCCCCCTGCAAGTTACGTGCCTTAATGATGTGCAGTTTGCGAATGATGTGTTCTTTTTGAACAACTCTTTTTACTTACTTGAGAGTCATGATCTGTTTTTCAGAGTGACTCATTAATTTTAGTCATTCATTTGACTTGCAGTAATGATTTATACAGGAGGATTAATACATGCTCCTCCGGCTCAGCAGCTCCACCTGTCTATCATGTGCACGCAGAAAATTTGATCATGCATGCAGGCAGCATAGAGAAGAAAAGGGCATGTTTAGTACTGATAAATGATTGCATGGTGCAATAATGAATGCAATTAATTGATTATTGAATGTTATCGATGGACACAGCTTTGTAGAACCAAAACATACACAGCCTGCTTCTGCTTAGCACTCAAACTGGAGAACTAATCACATGGGGGGGGCTAATGCAGTTCGCGAACGATATTGTGCTCATCTCCCTTGCGGCTGCCAAGCAATTGCATTCCTCTAAGAGTCTTTCACAATCTAGTCCATTTGCGGTCGCAAGTAGACCTCGTTTCATAGGTATTCATAAATAATCACATTTTCAGGTCTCTCCAGAGTTGCTTGATCGGGTTCAAGTCCGGGCTCTGGTTGGGCCACTCAAGGACATTCAGAGACTTTTTCCGAAGCCACTCCAACATTGTCTTGGCTGTGCTTAGGGTCATTGTCCAGTTGGAAGGTGAACGTTCGACCCCATCTGAGGCCCTGAGTGCTCTGGAGCAGGTTTTCATTAAAGATCTCTTTGTGCTTTGCTCCGTTCATCTTTCCCTCTATCATGACTAGTCTCCCAGTCCCTGCCGCTGAAAAACATCCCCACAAAATGATGCTGCCACCACTATGTTTCACTGTCGGGATGGTGCCAGGGTTCCTCCAAATGTGACACTTGGCATTCAGGCCAAAGAGTTCAATCTTGGTTTCATCAGACCAGAGAATCTTGTTTCTCATGGTCTGAGAGTCCTTTACGTGCCTTTTACTGAGGAGTGTCTTCCGCCAGGCCAATCTACCATAAAGGCCTGATTGGTGGAGTGCTGCAGAGATGGTTGTCCTTCTGGAAGGTTCTCCCATCTCCACAGTGGGACTCTGGAGCTCTGTCAGAGTGACCATCGGGTTCTTGGGCACCTCCCTGACCAAGGCCCTTCTCCCCCGATTGCTCAGTTTGGCCGGGCAGCCAGCCCTAGGAAGAGTCTTGGTGGTTCCAAACTTCTTCCATTTAAGAAATGATGGAGGCCACTGTGTTCTTGGGGACCTTCAATGTTGCAGAAACTTTTTGGTAAACTTCCCCAGATCTGTGCCTCAACACAATCCTGTCTCGGAGCTCTACGGACAATTCCTTTGATCTCATGGCTTGGTTTTTGCTCTGACATACACTGTCAATTGTGGGACCTTATATAGACAGGTGTGTGCCTTTCCAAATCATGTCCAATCAATTGAATTTACCACAGGTGGACTCCAATCAGGTTGTAGAAAAATCTCAAGGATGATAAATGGAAACAGGATACACCTGAGCTCAATTTCGAGTCTCATAGCAAAGGGTCTGAATACTTATGTAAATAAGGTATTTCTGTTTTTTATTTTTAATACATTTGTAAACATTTCTAAAAACTGGATTTTGATTTGTCATTATGGGATATTGTGTATAGATTGAAGAGGGTAAACAAAACTTTTATACATTTTAGAATAAGGATGTAACATAACAAAATGTGGAAAAAGTCGAGGGGTCTGAATACTTTCTGAAAATTACACTAGTTCCTCAATGTACACTGAACATAAATATAAAACGCAACATGCAAGAATTTCAAAGATTTTACTGAGCTACAGTTCATATAAGGAAATCAGTCAATTGATACACATTCATTAGACCCTAATCTATGGATTTCACATGACTGGGAATACAGATATGCATCTGTTGGTCACAAATACCTTAAAAAAGGTAAGGGCATGAATCAGAAGAGCAGTCAGTATCTGGTGTGACCAACATTTGCCTCATGGAGCGAGACACATGTCCTTCGCATAGAGTTGAACAGGCTGTTAGCTGTGGCCTGTGGAATGTTGTCCCACTCCGCTTCAATGGCTGTGCAAAGTTTCTGTATATTCGCACGAACTGGAACACGCTGTTGTACACTTACATCCAGAGCATCCCAAACATGCTCAATGGGTGACATGTCTTTTGAGTATGTAGGCCATGGAAGAACTGGGACATTTTCAGCTTCCAGGAATTGTGTACAGATCCTTGCAACATGGGGCTGTGCATTATCATGCTGAAACGGGAAGTAATGGCGGCGGATGAATGGCACAACAATGAGCCTCAGGATCTCGTCACGGTATCTCGGTGCATTCAAATTGCCATCGATAAAATGCAATTGTGTTCGTTGTCCGTAGCTTATGCCTGCCCATACCATAACTCCACTGCCATCATGGGGCACTCTGTTCACAACATTAACATCAGCAAACCTCTCGCCCACACAACACCATACACGGTGTCTGCCATCTCCCGGTACAGTTGAATCCGGGATTCATCTGTGAAGTGCACACTTCTCCAGCATGTCATCGAAGGAGAGTCGTTGCCCACTGAAGTCAGTTATGACACCAAACTGCATTCAGGTCAAGACCCTGGTGTGGACGACAAGGATGCAGATGAGTTTCACTGAGACAGTTTGTGCAGAAGTTATTTGGTTGTGCAAACCCACAGATTCTTCAGCTGTCCGGGTGGCTGGTCTCAGACAATCCTGCAGGTGAAGAAGATGAATGTGGAAGTCCTGGGCTGGCATGGTTACACGTGGTCTGCGGTTGTGAGGCCATTGCGGTTGTGAGGCCAAATTCTCTAGAACGATGTTGGAGGCGGTTTATGGTAGAAAAATGAACATTCTATTCTCTGGCAACAGCTCTAGTGGAAATTCCTGCAGTCAGCATGCCAATTGGACACTTCCTCAAAACTTGAGACATCTGTGGCATTGTGTTGTGTGACAAAACTGCACATTTTAGTGGGGCCTTTTGTTGTCTCCTTTGACAAGATAAATTGTCCACCTGATAGATGTGGCATATTAAGAAGCTGATTAAACAGCATGATCATTACACAGGTGCTCATGAAACAAGGGACCAACACATGTTGCATTTATATTTTTGTTCAGTGTATTTATACAATCTTTACAGCTCTCTCCCTTTCGATAATCAAAGAGCCTCTGCGTTTATAAGCCTATCTCTGCATTCTGTGCTAAATTCTTTAGCTGCCATTTGCTCACGGTGTAGGCTATCATACAATGTGTCCATTTGGCAGAGGGAGGCGCTCTTGCATTAGATACATTTTCAGTTTTAGAGTTGTATCATTTTCATTTATATTTAGGTAATTTAGATTACCAACATGACAATGATTTTGAGATACAAATACATTATTATAATTGAAATTAACTGTTCAATGAAAATGTGCACATGAAATTCATAACTAGCATGCAGATCAGTAGAAAGATAGTAAGATTAGTTGTAAATTGTCACTCCACATGAAAAAGGTATACGACCCCTGGTTCTAGCCTATTACCGACAACTTCAGGAGTGTGCCGGCAAAGGGGGATTCTGTGCAGCGGGAGCAGGATGAGTCATTTGTGTCTTAATTATTTCATCAAACATTGTGCTTAAAGCATCAGACAAGCTCAGTGAATATAGTAGATTTAATTAAAACAGTATATGAAAAATATATATACACTACCGTTCCAAAGTTCGGGGTCACGTACAAATGTCTTTGTTTTCCATGAAAACATACATAAAATGTGTTGCAAAATGAATAGGAAATATAGTTAAGACGTTGACAAGGTCATAAATAATGATTTTTAATTGAAATAATAATTGTGTCCTTCAAACTTTGCTTATGTCAAAGAATCCTCCATTTGCAGCAATTACAGCCTTGCAGACCTTTGGCATTCTAGTTGTCAATTTGTTGAGGTAATCTGAAGAGATTTCAGCCTGTGCTTCCTGAAACACCTCCCACAAATTGGATTCGCTTGATGGGCACTTCTTATGTACCAAACGGTAAAGCTTATCCCATAACAGCTCAATAGGGTTGAGATCCGGTGACTGTGCCTGCCACTCCATTATAGACAGGATACCAGCTGACTGCTTCTTCACTAAATAGTTCTCGTTGTGTTTTGGGTCATTGTCCTGCTGTAGGAGGGAATTGGCTCCAATTAAGAGCCGTCCACAGGGTATGGCATGGCAGTGCAAAATGGAGTGAAAGCCTTCCATCTTCAAGATCCCTTTTACCTTGTACAAATCTCCCACCTTACCACCACTAAAGCACCCCAGACCATCACATTGCCTCCACCATGCTTGACAGATGGCGTCAAGCACTCCTCCAGCATCTTTTAATTTTTATGTGTTTCATGAATGTTCTTCTTTGTCATTTGAACACCTCAAACTTAGATTTGTCTGTCAATAACACCTTTGTCCAATCTTCCTCTGTCCAGTGTCTGTGTTCTTTTGCCCATCTTAAACTTGTATTTTTATTGGCCAGTCTGATATATGGCTTTTTCTTTGCATAGAAGGCCAACATCCCGGAGGCACCTCTTCACTGTTGACTGGTGTTTTGTGAGTACTATTTAATGAAGCTGCCAGTTGAAGCTGCCACTCTAATGTACTTGTCCTCTTGCTCCGTTGTGCACCGGGGCCTCCCACTCCTCTTTTTATTCTGGTTAGAGACAGTTTGCACTGATCTGTAAATGGAGTAGTACACAGCGTTGTACGAGATCTTCAGTTTGTTGGCAATTTCTCGCATGGAATAGCCTTCATTTCTCAGAACAAGAATAGTATGATGAGTTTCAGAAGAAAGTTATTTGTTTCTAGCCATTTTGAGCCTGTAATTGAACCCACAAATGCTGATGCTCCAGATACTCAACGAGTCTAAGGACGAACAGTTTCCAGCTGTGCTAACATAATTGCAAAAGGGTTTTCTAATGATCAATTAGCCCTTTAAAATTATCAACTTGGATTAACTAACACCACGTTTTTTGAACACAGGAGTGATGGTTGCTGATAATGGTGGCTACTTTGAAGAATCTCAAAGATAAAATATATTTCGATTTGTTTCACACTTTTTTGGTTACTACATGATTCCATATGTGTTATTTCATAGTTTTCATTTCTTCACTATTATTCTGCAATGTAGAAGATAGTAAAAATAAAGAAAAACCCTTGAAAGAGTAGGTGTGTCCAAACTTTTGACTGGTACTGTAGATGGTAAAAGATCAAATTTCTGGACTGCAGCATTGTAAGATATTTTTCCATAAATTGTTTACAGACAGATTATTTCACTTATAACTCACTGTTTCACAATTCCAGTGGGTCAGAAGTTTACATACACTAAGTTGACTGTGCCTTTAAACAGCTTGGAAAATTCCACAAAATGACGGCATGGCTTTAGAAGCTTCTGATAGGCTAATAGACATAATTTCAGTCAATTATAGGTGTACCTGTGGATCTATTTCATGGATCCTTCAAACTCAGTGCCTCTTTGCTTGACATCATGGGAAAATCAAAAGAAATCAGCCAAGACCTCAGAAAAAAATTGTAGACCTCCACAAGTCTGGTTCATCCTTGGGAGAAATTACCAAATTCATATGTACAAACAATAGTATGCAAGTATAAACACCATGGGACCACTCAGCCACCATTCCGCTCAGGAAGGAGACGCTTTCTGCCTCCTAGAGATGAACGTACTTTACTTTGGTGCAAAAAGTGCAAATCAATCACAGAACAACAGCAAAGGACCTTGTGAAGATGCTGGAGGAAACAGGTACAAAAGTATCTATATCCACAGTAAAACAAGATCTATATCGACATAACCTGAAAGGCCACTTAGGAAGGAAGAAGCCACTGCTCCAAAACTGCCAATAAAAAGCCAGACTACGGTTTGCAACTGCACATGGGGACAAATATCATGCTTTTTGGTGAAATGTCCTCTGGTCTGATGAAACAAAAATAGAACTGTTTGTCCATAATGACCATCGTTATGTTTGGACGAAAAAGGTGGAGGCTTGCAAGCCAAAGAACAGCATCCCAACTGTGAAACATGGCAGTATCATGTTGTGGGGGTGCTTTGCTGCAGGAGAGACTGGTGCACTTCACAAAATAGATGGCATCATGAGGAAATAAAGCTGAAATAAGTAATTCTCTCCACTATTATTCTGACATTTCAAATTCTTAAAATAAAGTGTGATCCTAACTGACCTAATACAGGGAATTTTTACTAGATGTCAGGAATAAAAACTGAGTTTAAATGTATTTGGCTATGGTGTATGTAAACTTCCGACTTCAACTGTATATGCATGAAACATAGTGGGGAGAACATGTATTTGATACACTGCCGATTTTGCAGGATTTTAATCCATGACGGCATAATGTGTTACTAATGGTTTTCTTTGAGACTGTGGTCCCAGCTCTCTTCAGGTCATTGACCAGGTCCTGCCGTGTAGTTCCGGGCTGATCCCTCACCTTCCTCATGATCATTGATATCACACGAGGTGAGATCTTGCATGGAGCCCCAGACCGAGGGTGATTGACCGTCATCTTGAACTTCTTCCATTTTCTAATAATTGCGCCAACAGCTGTTGCCTTCTCACCAAGCTGCTTGCCTATTGTCCTGTATCCCATCCCAGCCTTGTGCAGGTCTACAATTTAATCCCTGATGTCCTTACACAGCTCTCTGGTCTTGGCCATTATGGAGAGGTTGGAGTCTGTTTGATTGAGTGTGTGGACAGGTGTCTTTTATACAGGTAACGAGTTCAAACAGGTGCAGTTAATACAGGTAATGAGTGGAAAACAGGAGGGCTTCTTAAAGAAAAACTAACTGGTCTCTGAGAGCCGGAATACTTACTGGTTGGTAGATGATCAAATACTTATATGTCATGCAATAAAATGCAAATTAATTACTTAAAAATCATACAATGTGATTTTCTGGATTTTTGTTTTAGATTCCGTCTCTCACAGTTGAAATGTAGCTATGATAAAAATTACAGACCTCTACATGCTTTGTAAGTAGGAAAACCTGCAAAATCGGCAGTGTATCAAATACTTGTTCTCCCCACTGTACATTATGGAAAACGTCCCTCACACTCAGTCAAAGTTAGTCGTAGAATAATGGACTGGCAAGAATTTGTGGCCGTGAACTTTTAAAAGGTTAGTCGGAAAGTTCTGAACCTGACTTTGAAAAATAAATGTAGAAATCCATGTTATTCAATTATTGCACCCACACTGCTCGTGCTCAAGGAGCGTCTGCGTTGCCAAGGGCTAAAATATAAGTCCTTTCTATTTCTGACGCAGATTGCGCTGCAAGTCCTGCCTCTCCCATCTCCTCATTGTTTTATAGAAGCAGGTACCCACATGCCATCTCCTCATTGGTCACACCCAGGTGGGTGATTGAAAGACAAACTGTGTTGCCAGTCATTTTGGTAATGCTATAAAAGTTTAGATGCCAATCACCATATAAATTCAAAGATGAAAAAGCCTGGAAGGAGGAGAGATGGTTAGAAACGATTTGGATGACCGTTTTATGTGTGGATTAATTGTCAGAGTACCTTGTGCATTTCAGGTAAAATAACAACTGGGGTGGCAGGTAGCCTAGTGGTTAGAGCGTTCGACTAATAACCGAAAGGTTTCAAGATCAAATCCCTGAGTTGACAAGGCAGTTAAACCACTGTTCCTAGGCCAACATTGAAAATAAGAATTTGTTCTTAACTGACTTGCCTAGTTAAAAAAATTATGTTTATATCCCAGGACAAATTAGCTAGCAACAGCAAGCTAGCTAATTAGGACAAATTTGCTAACAAGCTAACTAGCCATAAATGTTTAATACTTTTTGACATGTCCCCAAATTTGTTTGTTTTGATATTTTAACCTGCGTGTCGTGATCACGTTTGGTGTATGGGGACAAAAGACATTTATGCACGATGGTGCACGCGCGCAGCCGGTGTGGGTTCCGTGTTAGCCTAATCATTTAAACCACCTAAATATATTCACAATCCCTGAACATTTAGTATTTGAAACTCAAACATTCCCCAACTGCTTTTTCTAAAATCCTAGAAGATCTTTATCATTCTCCCTACCTTATATTCCAATGCATTCAACATTGTGCATGTCCACCATGGTATTGGGCAGCGGCGGACTCATCTGGTATAGAAATCAAACTCTGGTCATCTTATCGCAGAGCACATTGTATACAGTTTGCCCAGCCTTTTTTAAACACTGTATTGCAATATGTGTAGGATATGCAGTGTTGGATAATATGCATTTGCAGCTGTAACGTTGGTTTTTAAACCTCCATTTGTAGCATACATGACACACCACATGTCTTTCCATTTACAGTACATGCTTTTAATTGTGTTTCTATGCACATTATATGATTGAATGTTTATTTAAGCCTGCAGCTAGTTAATTGAAATTAGACATGTAACCATGCCAACACATTATGAAAAAATGTAATTCACAGACAGAGTGCTAGCTAATGAAACACTAGCTTCTTGATCAGGAAAATTGACATTTACAATAGCTAGGCTAGTCAAACTGTAACATTGGCTAGCGTTCAATAAATTGGCTAAGTGGTCAACAGAGTTACCTCTTCATATGATCAAGACAATTTGCATTGCATGCTGTATATTTCAAGTGCACTCAAACATATATTTTGGTTACTTCAGTCATAACACACAGACAGCAGCCAGAGTTTTCATGTGAGGCTGTGTTTCAATGACTGTCTGTCTGTGTTTACATCTTAAATAGAAGCCGGGCCATTGGCTGCCTTCATCACGAGGCGTATGTACGGGAGTTCTGATTGGTTCCAAGTTTAGCACTTCGGCAAATTTGCCTGAGAAACAGTGTTGAAATATACTTTTATGAGAAAATGTGCAAGAATTGCCAATACATTTTATAGTACAAAAATCTGCTCCTCCCTAGACGGGAATAGTTTTTTGGTTTCGGCCCACCACCTAGAAGTCATAATTATCAGATAGTAGGTCACAGTGTATACTGTCTTTGTCTACAATTACATCGTTTACAAACAATGGAGTTAAACAAGCTGAATCAATCAATCTGATGTCAAACAGATCATCGACAACTCAGCTCAACAAATCTCTCCAATCCATTAATATGGAACAATATCACCACAAACAATCTCTCTCGAACACACACACACACACACACACACACACACACACACACACACACACACACACACACACACACACACACACACACACACACACACACACACACACACACACACACACACACACACACACACAATGTGTGATTGACTATAGGATATACACCTCATACCGTCATGACCTATTGACTTACATTCTCAAAATAACGACATGCTATCTCATAATTATGACTCACATATCTCATAATTATGACTTACTATCTCATAATTATGATTTACTATCTCATAATTATGACTTAATATCTCATAACTAAAAGTTTTTTGGGGGTGGGTGGGAACAAGCTTCCATAGCAAACATTTATTGCATAGCCTAGTTGGGATTGAAAATCATCAAACCTTTCACCTCGCAAACACCTTGCTACTCTTCTGCCAACAAATCAGGTGAGGTTGAATTGAAATATGCAAAAAAATATGTCTAGGCTACATTGTTTTTGATTACTAGGCCTACATGAATAATGTAATGTGCATTATTGCAGTGCAAGAAAATATAGGGTTGGGTTATGTAGGTTGGCTGTGAAAACCTCTGTAGGCCTATGAGTAGGCCTAGTCTAAGGTTGATTTTATTGTGAGGCTTTAGTCCCTTCCATATCCATAGCACAAATTGAGGAAGTGGCAGAAACCAAACTACTAGGAGTGCAGCTCGACAACTGCTTATCATGGTCAGCTCAAATAACTAATCCATGTAAAAAAAAATATTAAAAACTGTATGAATGATCAGAAGGATAGCGAAATATTTACCTGGAAAGATTCTTAATCGGGAGTCAGGTGAACTGTCGTTCTGTGGTCAAGTGAAATTAGGAGGCTGGAGATTGCACAGAACAAAGCAGCAGGGATTGTTTTAAGGTGGAGATATGGTTCTTCTCTTGTAGTCATGCTCTTGGTTGGTTATCAATCAACAAGATACATTTTAAAAAAAAAACATGCTTATTTTATTTCACTATGCACACCATTTGAAATGGTCAAATTCTATTCACAACAGTATTTAGTTGGTAAGAGATAGACGTTCTGTAAATACTAGGAATAGATTTCCCACCATCTATGTGTTACCTTGACAGAAAAGAGAAATAGGCAAAAGAACATTTAGATTTAGAGCGGTAAAGAAATCGAATGATTTATCTGAGCAAACCAGAAACCTTTCAATATATAAAATTCAAACAATACTTTAAAACCATTTAACTATAATAAATTGGAAGGTTGTGTGGGACTATGGTAGATGAAGGAATCAATCTATCTTTTCAGACCGACACATTGACTATCTGGTCAAGTTGTCAGTGTATTATGTATGTTTGTAACAGTGAAAATGTGATCGGATTAGAAATTGCATTTGAATGTTTAAGGACTCTTGGAATATTAGTCCAAATGAGGACTAAAAAAAGATCCTAATAAAATCAAATCAGATCAAGCACTGCCAGTTTCCAGAAAGCAGAGGGTGGATGTTCTCAGAAGCATCGTGATGTTAATGAATGCTGCTGCAATGCATTCACACATTATTCTGAAGAAGGTACATCATTCATTTGATTGGAGAAAGTAACGCTGTCACTTATTTACAGGAGATGGCCGTGTGGTTATTTTCATTATTTCCATAAAATCATAATATTTGCACATTCGGTACATTTAAGATGAAAGTGTATCAGGGACTTGGCATTCCGGGGGATGTCTTTTACGGCTTTGCTTGCAGCAGCTGTCAGACAGCCCCTGCATGATAATACGTGTTACATTGATGTGTTGTCAAACTGTAGTTATGTTCACCAACAAATCTCAGCTGACTGAGTACAAGGGGTGCGTTCAAAATCAAACAGTTGTGAACGTTTTTATCAATAAGCAACGCGTTTCAGGTTTTACTGTAAATCATGGAGTCTGGATAACATATTCAGCAATGTGCCCATTACATTTTTACTATACTGTTCGTAGGCCTACCTCATCTACAGAAGAAGAAGAAATGTTTGCAAAAATATGTTGTATAAGCCTGGTTAGACAGACAAACTGGTGAGGCTAATTGTTTTAAGAGCCATTTGAAATAGTTGCAAATAGTATATATTTTTTTAACAAACCATAATGTACTATTTTGATAAATGTGTGCCCGGCTAGTCTGACGTTGACTCAGTTACTTATAGCCTTTTTATTGACTCCGGACAAGCCAACCACCGGACAAACCAACCACTCTAATGATTGCATGGGATAGCCTTGGGTGATGACATAATGGCCATTGATGGTGCGTTTTACAGGCCAAAAAGGCCTTTTCTGCATTGTTTGTTGATTCTCTACATTGGCGTATAGAAAACCAAATCAAACCAATCTGCTGTTTTAATCGCTGTAAGGTCTAGAAGGCCACAGCAGAGTTTATTGTTTTTTTATTTAATCAATGGCCTCAGATGGTGTTTGCATAGCTCCATACATAACACTTGCGTACTGCTCCTGTAGTGTCAAGGTGAAATGGGATATTGTTTTTTTCCCCCAGTAGAGGGCACTGTGGATGTTCATTGTAGGATGTCCAGTAGCCAGTACCTCGTTTAAATGTGTGGTTGTGTGGCCTCAGTGATTAGGACGATGTTTGAGAAAAGCTTTGTTGTGTTTGGTTGGCTTTACTCTACTCACAAGAAAAAAATAAGCTCCCTGCTGATATCAAAGGTGTTAGTCCTTTTTGTCTCAGTGTTGAAATGACTCTATTACACAAACAGTAGTTCTAGCTGGCTAGGAATCACTTGAATTCGAGACCCATATTTTGACGTGAAATGAGGCCCTTGAGTCTAACGCGAGATCACAAGCAACGCTGCTTGGTTAGCTCCAAGTTTGAGACACAGGTGTGAAACTGTGATTTTACTCTTTGCCTTGAGCGTTTATTCATTCTGAGGTAAGCACAGACACTGGTTGTTAAGCTCTTAATGAGTTTGAAGACAATTAGCTTCCTACTCATACTGATTTTTGATTATTGACTGAAAGTCAATATCACTATTATTAGACAGATTGGAAAGTAATTGAAAGTTAAATTACAGTGGATCTATCTCTTCATGTGACACTGGTAGAGATTTTATCTTTGAATTTAAGCTTTCCGCTGTTAACACAAGAATGTGTATGGCCTGTCAGTTGTAACACAAACATTCCAAAAAATTTAAATAAGGAAAGTACACTGGCTACAACTCATGTAATAAGCACTTCATATTATGGCTAACGCTTAGCAGAAGTGCATGTGTAAATGTTTTTGAATACTAAACACAAGTCTGAGTGCAGAGCAAATCTGAATTTTCCATGTTTTTAAGAACATTTTTTTTAGAAAGGGTGCAGTATTAGATCTCAATTTTGACTCTCTGTGATGCAAATATGGTACACTACATCTAGGAGAAAGATAATGTGTAATCTTGCAGGTGAGCCATCACTCCCACACCCTTACCCTATTTTAGTTGCAGTATGTCTATTTGAACGAGAATAGACTAGAGGTATTTTAATGAATCCTTTGTATGAAGCAATTTCTATTAAACTTTCTCTTTCACCCACCTCTCTATCTCCGTTCCCTCTTTCTCACACACTTTTATTCTCTCTGTGCCCCCCTCTCTTCACCCCAGGCATATAATTCCAGTGTGATTTTAGAAATGGAGTTTTGGTCTCTAAATTAAATGCTCTCCCAGTGCCATGTTGATAAAAATGTAATTCTGATAGGGAGTGTTGCGTTGAATGCAAAATCTGTTATTCTCTGGAGTATATTCCCATTTGCGTTGTTTAGAAAACCCTAAAAATAATCAATTGGTGATAATAAGACATTTGATTCATGAAAGCCTTCATTTGTGGGGGAAATTGACATTGCAAAGGATTTTCCTTGGATTAACACACATTACTGCTGTTAATGTTTGTAGAGAGAAAATTGCGTCATCATAAGCATACCATTTAAAGCTTAGTTTTCTATTGTGGTATGAGTTCCACTATTGTTGATTGGTTTCTGCCAAATGTATAAATTGGACACCAGGGATGCTATGTCAATGTAAATGTACTATATAACAAACTATACACAGATGAAACTTAGTTGAAATGACCATCTAAAAATCAACCCAAATGTATTCAGAATTAGCCACGTGTTTAGCTTCCATTTTTACTCTACTCTGTAGTCTTGGGACGGCCACTAGCTGGTTACTGCACCTGTACACAGCCCATCTGTAAATAGCCCACCCAACTACCTCATCCCCATATTGTTATTTCTTTTTTTGCTCCTTTGCACCCCAGTATCTCTACTTGCACATTTATCTTCTGCACATCTATCACTCCAGTGTTTAATTGCTAAATTGTAATTATTTCGCCACTATGGCCTATTTATTGCCTTACCTCCCTAATCTTACTACATTTGCACACACTGTGTATAGACTTTTATATTGTGTTATTGACTGTACGTTTGTTAATCCCATGTGTAACTCTGTGTTGTTTGTGTCGCACTGCTTTGCTTTATCTTGGCCAGGTCGCAGTTGTAAATGAGAACTTGTTCTCAACTGGCCTAAGTGGTTAAATAAAGGCGAAAAATATAATAAAATAAAAGATGTCACTTGCGCATTTTAAAGATGATTTTTTAATGAGAGTCCATTTGGGCAGCTTCTGTTTCTCGCCTCAGTGATTCTACAGTCTTGACCTCCTCTGTCTCACTCAGAGTCCTCATAATTCATTTAAACTGGTTTCACATCTAGTCCAAAGCACAACGAGTCTAAATAAAAGGAAGAATATGTCCCTAAGAGAATCTAGTATGATGAAGCGTTAAGGCTAGACGTGAACACAATCTCAACCATCTGTAAGGAAATTATACCTTTTATATATCAATTTGTGCTATATTGTTTGTCTTCTTAGCCAGTAGCTATCAGTGGCAATGCACTTACAATAGGCAGTTTTGTTAGCACAAAATAGAATTTTGTTCAAGTTCACGGTTAGCCAAGACGACTGACGCAAGTTGAGTAGTATTAGGTTGAGGTCTTATGTCTTATGTCTTAAGTAAGGTTGTTATGCAAGCATCATTGAGTCGAAGACAATTGGTTCTTGTCCATGGTCACGGGTAGGCTATTTACTGTAAATGTTTTTGTTTTTTTACCATCAGAAGAAGTATCACTGTTTGATACTGAAGCCTGCAGCTGACGGGCCTGCTTGTGTCAATCTGGAACGGTGGTCACCCCAGAGTCTACGTCAAATCTCTTCAACTGGAATGACGCCATCTACACCGAGAGCCGCCACTCTGCTACGGACAGAACATTCACTTAGTGGCGTACTTTGCTTAAACACTGCCGGGGCCTGCTGCTGAAACATTGATTTTTAGTGTGTAGCATTTTTGTCTGTGGTGCTGTTATGAAGGTCAAGGTGTGTACTAAACAAGGGATCCTCTGGGATCCATTATCAGCAATCGCCGATGCAGGGAATAGATTCAATGTCGAAAATAATACCTTTGAATAATTAATTTGTTTTAAATGGGCCACTAACAGACCGCACCCAGGGGAGGTCGGAGCAGGTAAGTTTACAAGTGCTGTTTTAAAAAAAAAAAGCTGCGGGAGACCTTGGGACTGTCGATAAGAAGGCAAAGGAGAGCGATTGAAGCAGTTCTTTAGTGTAGAAAGCATTCAAGACATTGGATCGTTGACATTGGAATGAGATGAAAACGAGAGTGGGGTTTTGAGTATGCTCAGCTTACAAGCATGTCAGTCAGCTGCAGTGGTCAGAGAGTCGAGTGGACATTCGGAATTGACAATCTGGCGGCACATGTCTCAGGAGGACATGGGTTTAAATACTATTTCAAATACTTATCTGTGGTTGATTGAGCTTGCCTGGCTTAATAGAACCAATAGAATAATCGCCTGAGTTATGACACTCCAGGCAGACTCGGGGAGGCTAAGTATTTAAAAGATTTCAAGTAGTATTTAAACCTGGGTCTTTTTTTTTTAGCTAGTTGTCAGAATAAGACCCCAAATACTTTGTGGCATACTGATTGCTTCAAACAGTTGTTGAGGTGTGTTTCTGTCTCAGTTAAGCCAATGAAAGGTGACTATTCACTGGACTGTGGCAAAGCAATGCATAAATGAATTCATGGGTTTTGTATAGATGCAAATTATTGGAATGTTTGTCAACAGAGGAGTTTTTTTGTCATGTTTTAATGTATTCTAAGGAAGCTTGAAAGATAACCTACAATGGGGGCGAAATGTCAACTTTGAACACGCAAATCTTGTTCCGTCTCGTACGCAGCCCTTTTAAAATGGTTTTCTCCATTGGCTATTTCCAGTGAGTAGGAGATGTTCAGTACAAATGTCACTATTTGACCTTTTGGTTGCCATTCCATTTAACTAAAGGACGCTAGCATAGGCTTCCCATAAGCCTTCCCGAGATGTTTGGTATTAGCGAAATGAAGTGTCCCAATTAGATTTTTTTGTCATGTTTTATGCGACTTCAAACCACACTATGTGCCCTGATATGTTAGTGGAATCAGCAAGCATGTTGAACTACTGACAAGCTTTTAATAGAACACTTGGCAGCCGAGCACTTCATTTGTTGATTTTGTGGAAATGTCACAGTTTCCCAAATCTTCTATTTGAACATCACATCCCGCTGCAACTGCTCACTTAGTAAGACTGTCAATTTACTTTTAAGGTTGAGAGGCATCCCTCAGCTCCCATCGGACATGTTCGTTTCATTTATTACAAGTTATTTTCTTCATTCATGATGTTTCTCCTGAGAGCAACCATCATTTTTTCTTGCAAAAACACACACACACAATTAGTGTGAAAACAGGGCCCATATGAATTCAGAGTGAATCGGGAGGGAGAGAGTGGTACAAGAGGAAACAGTGAATTCAGGAATGAACTGAAAGTAAACCAGACATACTGAAGGAATCTCTGTTCTACAATCTCAGGAAGCCCGTTTTATTCTTTATTCATGTTGCGTTGATTCGAATGCGTCTTCGTTTGGTTGTCGAATGAATGAAGACACAAGTGGAATTGTGTCATAACGACTTCTGAGGATAGTCTCCCAGCTGGGCGGCTGCTTGTAGGCCCAGCAGTTGTTTGTTGTTTGCATTATATGTATTATGTAGTGTTTTCTGTTTGCTCTGAATCAGATAAGAAGTATACACATGCATCTGAATACTGTATCTTACACAAGACTGGTATTCGTGCACATTTCCTGTGAGAGAGGTGATGATGCCACAAATATACTGTTCTGTTATGTCAACGTATTATATACTCCCATGTAAATTGTGTTGTGGTCTCTATTTAGTGATAACGGGTCACTTGAAGTTCAATGCTCATGCTTATGAATAGAGCCCAGTCTGGACATGGCACTACATTAACTCTAGGATGTAGGTTGTTTATTTTAGTTTTAGGCATCTTTCCAAATACAATGAGCTCCTGGAAATGTTTGTTCTCTCCTGGTTGAGCCCTTAAGACCACTTGCATTAGACTGCATAAATTAGACTGCTATCAGCCCAAGAGGTTGGGTATTTTTTTCCTGATATTTCATAAATAATGGCACAATTCCAGGTGGCTGAAAGCCCTCAAAGTCATTTTGTTCAGAGTTGGAGCTCCAAGGACTGTGTTTATTGGTGCCTTGGCTGATAAGGTAAGAAGGGACAATTCATTACATGCCAGAGGCCAATGTTGCTAGAATTCGCTTCATTGTTCAAAATGTCTCTCAAATACTTTTTTTGAATGACCAAATATAGACCTGTGTTTACTGTTTACACACTAACCCTCAAAGTAATGAGCCTTTATCTTCATATATGGTCAAGATAGTAAGTTAACACCCCTTTTTTAGTGTGCGCATTCTTGATTGGTGGAAGGACAATTATTTGCATAGAGTACTGATGCAACCTTTTACAATAGTTTCTGAGAGGGTTGAGTTTAATCATCATGTTGAACACTAAATAAGCCCTTAGGAAGCGTTAAACTTCTAGACTTATTACACAGCCTATTATTTACATTTGTCTGCAATCAGTTAAACGCAGAAGAGAATTTCAGTGTGAGAAAAAAACTCAGCTCATAATTTTGTTACCCTAGCCAGACATGGAAATATTAATTAGTTGGGATTCATCATTTATGGAAGCTAATTATACAAAGTACATGGTTTTTAGGCATATCTGGGAGGATAAGGAGTAGGAAATCGTGATATTTCTGCTCAGCCTGCTTGGGGTAATTTTGATTATTATAAGGGAACTTTAGCAAATTGAGTCGGATTACAAAATCATTATCAGTCTCTAATGAACATGCAGTTTGGCCTGTGATTTAATTGTGAGCCCAATTCTAAACAAACAGGAGAAAGGGATTACAGCAAACAATCACAATTTATTCTATATATTTATGTGTCAAACGTCACAGCACAATTTAATCAGGGAATGTCACACGAATCACTGCAGGTCTTATAGAAAGGCATCAGGTAAACCTGTCCATGTCTCTTCTGCTTGAGGCAGATATGATATGTTTTAATTAAATGTCCTTGCCCCTGTTGGACCGTGTGTATTATCATTTCCATTTATTCACACTCTTCTTTATTTCATGGGCCACACTTCCTCTCTGGAAAGTCAAATGATATCTGGCCAGAGGTGTCTTCTTCCGTTTCTTTTCACATTATGTGCGTTTTATTTTTGTTCCAATTGTCTGCGATGCGGAATGATACATTTAGAACTCACTTGAGTGAATACGTTCCAGAGTCTATTCCTGTGATGGTAAAAAAGGCCTCAAAGAATGAAAGTGGTGAGCCGGTCCAGCAATTAGAATGTCTTTAATTCGCTATGGGACAGTTTTGCACTGTCATTTCTCATAGGGCTGCTAATGAACTGCTCACTTGTACATACATCACGTGTCCTGCTGGCTGCTGGTTCAGACTAATGCAGTTTGTTCTAACAAATGGGAGACAGCGTCAAGTTGGCCGCTTCCCCCCGCCCCCAAGTATTTGTTAATCTAAACTGCACAATTTAGCCAAATCTAGTAATGGAGAGGTACTGAGGAGAGAATGGGGAACATTTACAACTCTCTTAGAAAGTATTTGTGTTTAGTAACTTGCCTAAACAGAACAATGGTCAGTGTCTAACAGAGTCTAGATATTCTGGATGTATAAAGTTCTCTGTGCCCAAGTTTACAGCAATTTACGGCAATATAAAGATGGACTATGATGTCTGCAACAGATACTCAGACATCAATCTTCTTCCCACAGATAATATGATCCAGCGCAGTATAGGGGCTATCCAAGCTTGAGCACAACTTCTATTAAATTGTTGCCTCTCCTGGACATTTCCATGACCCTGTACCCACAGCAGCCATAGAAATACTACGTTGAGAGGTAGAGCTGGGACTTGGAGCCGCAGGAGAGAGAAATGAAAGGCATTGGAGTTAATTGGAAGCTAGCTAGGCCAATGCCAGATCAATTTTATTTGAGCAGGTTTAAGAGCCTAGGTTCTACAGGCGGCATGTTGCTGTCCTCTCACAGACTCATGCATTACAAAAGGGGATATGACAGAGGTTATGGGGGAGATGATATATTGAACAGTTTATTTTTTTTATAGGAATCTATGATTTAAGATTCTACAGGACATGTTTTTCCCGGGAGCTTGGACGTTTTTCTCCAAACACTGTACCACAAATCTTTTGACCCAGCTTGAGGTATGTTTGGTTAATTGCAATAGTTTCCGGCCCTTTAACTCCTAAATGATTTAACATATGAACTTTATGTCAACCATGCAAATTGTAGTGACCTTCAGAGTGAAGAATTGATGAGGTTCCAAGCATCATCCTGTTTTCGGAGAGTTTCTTAGATGTATTATTGGATGAAGTTGGAGCATCGCCGAGGGAGATGATTGTAATCCTTTGTCAGGCAATACAGTACAATATCTAGCCTGAGAGTATTACCTGGGTACTGGAAGGCTGGCTAAGAGGGTGTTAATCTTGTAGAGATGGCAGGCAGAGAGGACATGCTGTGTTTTGGCTGCACTCTGATCAGTGTCGGCAGGACATCACGCTCCCTATAGTGAGATGTCTCACTGGGTTGGGGGTTGTTTGGGAGGAAGCCAGAGCCCACTTCTCTGTTTAACAGCAAATCATTGTCTGGCCATGAGTGGAAGGATGGCAAACACTCGAAAATATCTATTTTTGATATAACCATAATGTTGAACAATCTATCTACAAGGACGTTTGTAGTCAATATTTAGCTTGAGTATTTTTCATTGAAGATATTTTACTGAGTAATGCTCAAATGGAACACGAACCACAAAAACTGTAGGCCTAAAACATATTTTCTCAAGGTTGCTCAACAGTGCTTTCAAACAAATACTATGTTTTTGGATGCTTTCACGCAAATCTGTTCTAATGTTGCTAAAGCATGTCCCATTTTGCTGATCAATAAGCCCTTACCATGCCTGCTATCTGAACCAGAGGGAACAAAGACCATTAGAACAGCTTCCTGCACTCATTCAACCAAAAGAGAAAGCTTTTTATATGGACATTTTTCTATTCTACTTTGTTTTTCATTTATGATCTAGATATTTGATTGCATTTTTCCTGTTGTGAGGAGCTTCGTTGATGATAAAAGGTTTGTTGATGGAAAGGGTAATGTGGTTGACTTTCCTACTTGTGGTTTCTTTCCCTGTGTGTAATCCGCCGATGGTAATTTTGAAACAGTGGAGTGGCTGTGTCTCTCCGATGCCAGAGATACACACTTAGTGGCCCGTTTATTAGGTACACCCATCTAGTACTGGGTCGGACCCACCTTTGCCTCCATAACAGCCTGAATTCTTCGGGCACGGAAACATTGCTCAAAGGGACCTAACAGGTGCCAAGAAAACATTCCATTACACCATTACACCACCAGCCTGTACCGTTGACACTAGGCAGGACTGGCCATGGACTCATGTTGCTTACGCCAAATCCTGACTCTGCCATCAGCATGGCGCAACAGGAACTGGGATTCGTCGGACCAGGCAATGTTTTTCCACGTCTCAATTATCCAGTGTTGGAGATCGCGTGCCCATTGGACCCGCTTCTTAAGTTTTTAGCTGATAGGAGTGGAACCCGGCGTGGTTGTCTGCTGCAATAGCCCACCCGTGACAAGGAATGACAAGTTGTGCATTCCGAGATGTCGTTCTGCACACAACTGTTGTACTGCACCATTATTTGCCTGTTTGTGGCCCGCCTGTTAGCTTGCATGATTCTTGACATTCTCCTCCGACCTCTCATTAAAGAGCTGTTTTCACCCACAAGCCTACCAGGGCTGTCCCACCATTCTCAGTAAACCTTAGACAAGTGTTGTGCATGAAAAGCCCAGGAGGCCGGCCATTTCTGAGATACTGGAACTGCCATCGACGATCATACCACGCTCAAAGTCGCTTCGGTCACTTGTTTTGTCCAATCTAACATGCAACGGAACAGTAACTTAATGCCCCAATGACTGTCTGCTGTCTGTCGGAGCGAACCATTTTTGTAAATTGGGGGGTGTACTGAATAAACTGGCTGCTGTGTATAAAAGGTCATTAAATCCACTTCAGTCTTGTTACTTGGCTATGAGGTATCAAATGTTAACAACACATTTGGGTGGATGGTATGAAAGTTTCCCCAGAGTCCTGTCCTATCCATACTCACCCCGAGGAGCTGAATATGCCAGAAGATTTGCAGCGGTTTTCCAGCAGAACGTCTCTCCATGTTCTACTACATGCAGTCAGCCGCGGTTCCTCCAGCATCGGGCTTTGCCTTTTTGGCTCTCTCCGGGTCACTCTGCTACTTCTTCTACCACCGCATCGGTGCTTTCACTTACTACTTCTAGTTCCATCATATCACCAAACTTGATGAGAAGAGACCAACAGAGATACTTCCCTGCCGAAACCTGTCAATACGGTTCGACTGTCTGCGCTGACTGCCCACGATGTGGAGCATGTTGGGGAGATGTGGGCTCCTTCCGCTGAACACAAAGCGAACCTGACCAGCCATGTGGATCAGTCGAACGCAAAGCAGACCGGTTCTCCATGACCGAAGAGGAGCGCCACCTTCATGCGTTCGACTGGACCGACCTGTACGAACGTCGTGTCGCTTGCATGAAGCCCGCTGCGCGGTCGACGACTGAGTCAGTGAGTCATTTTTGTTGTTGTTGTCGTCGTGCCTTTGATCTTAATCATTTTAGTGGAGGTTTTGCCCGAGGCCTGCAGGGTGTATGGAAGATGTCAATGAACCAAGAAATATGCACACAGACCTCCGTCTATTCACGAATCAGAGATGTTCCAACTGACCAATCAACTGTTGTAAAAATAAATAAATAAGTGATTTCATAGTCAAAGAACAATGTATGGCTACTTTGGAGTATTGAGAAGCAAGACTTCTATTACCTTTTTGACTAAGCTCTCTGCAAACTCTTGCTTTTTTTTTGGGGCCCATAAAGGCACTAACTACACATCAAAGCTTGAAATATATTCTGTTTGAAGTCCCCCTTTTTCTACTTTGGTATTTCCAAAGCAGTTCATATCATTTTTAGACCACCAGTCTTACACTCCTGAGTGCACATGAATCCTGAAATAAGGGGCTAAAGGAGGCTGTTGGTAAGACTGTTGCAGACAGAGTAGTCTGTCATGCTCAGCTTCCCTATCTGATACGAGTAGTACTCAGAATAAGCCTTTTCCACATACCATACTGTGCTAATACACTTCACACGCCACCGTATTAGCCCACAGTCAGTAAATAAAGTAATTCATTGCACTGCTACAGTGGGGCAAAAAAGTATTTAGTCAGCCACCAATTGTGCAAGTTCTCCCACTTAAAAAGATGAGAGAGGCCTGTAATTTTCATCATAGGTACACTTTAACTATGACAGACAAAATGAGAAGAAAAAATCCAGAAAATCACATTGTAGGATTTGTAATGAATTTATTTGCAAATGATGGTGGAAAATAAGTATGACGTAAACGCATGTTCTGAGCTACCTGTTTCTCGCTAGATGTACTCATATTTGTGAAGGAACTTTTTGCCCTTACCTGGCATCTCAGTGTATTGGTAGGGTGGGTTACTCTGCAATGATATTTACAATCTTTCTCTATGTGATTAGAGATCTAAGATCATCAAAGCAGATGAACTCTCCCCTTGGTGTAAATAACTTCCCTGCTTTCTCTTCACCTCCACGGCAGCGACTGACAAGGCATTAAAGTCGTGAAGACTTTATCCTCCGTTCTAGTGCTTGGGGTTTAATTAAAACTCTGTTCACTCAGGGGAGTGTGTCACCACACAGAGAGATGTCTCCCGAAAAGATGAGGTTCCAGCCATATCTTATCAATCTGACTGTCGTAAACCTCCAGTAATATATCGGTATATTGTGTCGGTGAGTCGTCTTAATGAAAGCCGCACAGTACCTTAGACATACTGCACTGGAGAACTTGAGAAACACCACCATTAACTTACCAAGAGAGGATAAAACACAAACATCGGAATAAAGCTTTGACGGATTTCGTACCTTACAAATACAATGTTCCTTTGGCATGTTAGCTGAACGAGAAATGTATAATGATACGATGATATTGCGGGTACATTTTTTTTGTGCCATGAACTACAGCATTTGTACAGTTTGCCCATTTGTACAATGTCCAGTAGCAGATGGTCAACACTTGATAATTTGACTATTTCTCACAATGCTACTCCACTTGACCCCTGGGATGAATACAGAGAAAAAACAAGGGTATAGTAAGTCGGCTAGTTCGTTTCCTTCTCTTTATTAATCGGTATCTGAGGTTCCTGTAGGACGTGTCGTTTATGCCGGCACATCTCATGTTCCAGTGCCTGTGGGGGGAACTGTTTTTCTCTGCAGCCCTGTGGCCTGTAGACAAGTAATTGGTCTCTAGATTATTCATGTTGATTGTCATGGAGCGTTCATCAAGCAAGTCTAATTGACATATGGAAATCCTTCTCTCTCACCCGTGTAAACAGCACACCCCCAGAAATGCCTCGGCACAGACATTCATGATTTGTAATTTACTAGTGTACATGATTAGACTTGCAGACCTTTTATCCTAATAGTTACTGACATTATGTAAACAGAGTCCCTTGCAGTTGGTATTGACCGATTCTGACTTGATTGATGGGCGTGTTAGGTCAGTTGTATTGTCTATCCATTTACATTTGTACATTTCAGTCATTTATAGCAGATGCTCTTATCCAGAGCGACTTACGGGAGCAATTCGGGTTATGTGTCTTGCACATTGGCACATTGACAGATTTTTTCACCTAGTCGGCCTCTGGGATTTGAAGCAGCGTAATTTCGGCCCAATGCTCTTCACCGCTAGGCTACCTGTCGCCCTCTATATGGAGAAAAGGCTTAGATTAGGCTTGTTTTAGAGGTTTGATGTGTCGATTTGTCTATTACAGTGGTAGGTACCGGGCTACTACAGATGATCAGATCAATGCAGCCTTACAATGGAAAACAAACCAGAGGGTGCCTCAGCACTCTGATTGGCTGCTCGATATTGGCGTCTCGTCACATTGCACCAGGGTTATCATTTATTTTTAGAGGACGGAAATGCAAGCTTATGTACCAGTTTGGAGGTCAATCAACATTAATAATAATAAAATAAAAAATACAGTTGTTGCCCTTTTTCTTTAAGCATAAACCACAAAATATGAACTTTCATGTCAAGAAAGAATGATGCTTAAATCTCCCAGACATGCACAAGCTGAAATATATTTACAATGTTGGTATATCTAATGAATTAAATGCAAAGCTAGTGTCTTTATACCTGACTGGCAGTGTCTTTAAGTTTTTGCGTGCTTGGCTTTAGCAGTGGTAAATAGGAGTGTAATGAACCAATCCAATATGTTGTCATGCAGGGGAACATTCCCATTTCCAGCTCAGCAGGTATCCATGGCAACCCTAATTCTGCAGGTACAGCCAGATCGCTGGTGGTAATTGCTTCAAACGGATGCATACTTTTACCAAATTGACCTTTATCAAAACCTTGAGTCGTATTAATCTTCTGTTTAGTCGCCATTAGTCGGACTCGGCAACGTCATCCTGATTTATTGCAGTGTCTGGAGGCAGGCTCCAGACACCAGGTTTTATAAACAGGCCTGTGAATGTCATCATTTCATCCCGTCTATCAGAAAGAAAGAAAACAACTGACTGTCACTGAACCTTTGCTGTTGGTTTAGTGGTTATGAAGGGCCTGTCGGCCATTTAGTTCACTTTTGATTGGATCATCTTCCATTTCCAATAGAAAAGACAGTAAATCACTGAAAGTGGATAAAACATTTGCAATGATATCAAGTTGGAAGTGGATCGACATGGACATAAACGAATGTGCCAGACCTGATTTTATAACTAGCCTAGAAGTTTATTATTGCAACATTGTTGTCTTGTATTTCTTACAATATTCCCACAACGCTTTCAGAATATTACATGACACTCAAACTTATAGTGAATTGGCATATTGATGATAGTTATTTAATTCAACAAAATGTACAAACTTTTGTTCACAGTCCGACACGTGTGGAGTTTTTTGGTTCAGAACATTCTATTTTAGAACCACATGCGTCTTTGGGCCAGACTGGTTGAGAACACTTGCATAAGACCCATTACTAATAGAAGATTAATCTTTGAGAAGCTTCTACCATCCTCTGACTAGTATAAAATTGTCTTGTCAGGGTTTTGGGCTGGTAGCTTAGAGTGTTAGGGAAAGATGCCTCCTACCCTGCTTCTACCTCCCTATGCATCAGAAATCCGTAGTGTTTATCATCAGAGATTCAGAATCCTCAGATTATCTATGTGTTCCGGCAGCATGAGGGAAAAGGCATCAGCTTCCAATTTTCTAGTATCAAAAACAGCATTTTGTCAAAGTTTGATGTGTGTCTCTCAGTAGGTGTTTGTGATGTTATTTGAGGGCATGCTTTCACTCTGGCCACATGGATATGATATATCCTCAAACAACCCATTGGTTTGCTCTTGGCATATCATTAGAGTCAAAGACTGGTCTGTGATCATTAACAACATGATATTTCTGCGGCGTTACGGTGAGTGACCTAGAGTAGCTTCATTTGTCCTGCTTTTCCACCCCATCTTTAGCTATGACCCTAAAGCTGTTTGCTAACCAGAGGAGTCGAGAGGGGACTCAATTTGCTTAAATGACTCGCTAATAGCATTTAATGAGCTGTGTTTTGGCATGATGATGTCTTCCGGAGCTTGTTTGCAGAGCGAGGCGATCTGACACCACCCGTCTGCAACCCAACCCGGAGTGTGTGTGAGGTGGCGTGTGTGTGTGAAGCAGTTTGTGTGAGGCGATGTGTGTGTTGGGTGCTGTTCACAGAGAGCCAGCCTCACAGGCTTAATGGAGCCAGATGTGCTGTACCAAGGGACTCCCTAAGGACCTGCAGCTCTCAGGCCTGCCTCTGGAAAGCCGCAGTCCAGAGAGACCCTGGCTATTTTAAATCCACTACAGGGAAAATCAGTTCATGTGTTTCTAGGAAGCCATGCAGTCATGAATTGAACCAAGTGATTACGCTGGAAGTTGAGAGAAGAACCTCCCACACAACAAGTCAACAGGACCAGGGTGTATCATTCTCAGGACCAGACAACTGGCTGGATCAACAACTGGCTGGATCATCAACTGGCCAGGAACCCAAACACCTGGACATCCTTAGCATTATGGGTATGCTAGGGTCTCAACTCTATGGCTTCTAGTACCCTGAAGGATGTTTCTTAAAATAATATTTCAGCCACCCTGATTTCTCCCCAAATGAGCTCCACATGGATTTGTTGTCTCCATGGTCTGTTACATCATTAGCCCCTATGACCTGATTTTTAAAACCTGGTTGCATCTGTCTTTTACTCTTTTAAGTACTATAAATAACCTATCTTGGATGTGTTATTATCTGGTACAAAATGAGCATGCCTTTTGTTATTAAACCCATCTTATCACGTTAGTTATGTGTTTGATCTTTGCATGAGACGAATTAATGAACTTCAGTCCGGCCCTTGACTCCCTGCTGCTTTGGAGGATTTATCTATTAAGATTCTATTGGAATCTCGTTTGGATTCTTTTGGAATCTCTTTTGGATTCTATTGGAATCTCTTTTGGATTCTTTTGGAATCTCTTTTGGATAATATTGGAATCTCTTTTAGATTCTATTGGAATCTCTCTGTTAATAGACATGTCTGGTATTTTTGGTAATTACAGTCATCTGTTAATATTTGACATACGTAAAGCAGGAGTCTAAAATATAATGAGATAATGTCGATATTAATTTGCAGGTTTAGCCTATAGGTGGCGCTACCGTCTTCGATGATGCCTGGATCAAATGGTACTATATCAGTAATTGTTTAGTTATACAAGTGTGCCAATTTTCACATGTCTATACCACAGCGGTACGATTTTATTTGAGCTTATCTGCTGTACTAACTGTGTCTGTTTGTCATGCAATTAGGGGGGTGGCAAATCGAAATGTTACAGGAATGCCTGCGCTCCGGTTGAAATTAATTTTCCGGACCACGGTGAACTTTGGATTTAATAAGCCATTATCAAGTAATCTGTATTATGGTTAAATGCAATAACTACTGAACACACACATTTACAAAAGGAAAGCCTAATGAGGTTTGCATGACTTATAGTCTGTCTTGCAGTCTGTTTCATTCATATCCATGAAAATTGATTTGTAAAAATATTATTAAAGCTACTGAACCATCATTTGACTAATAATCATAGAGCAACCTCAACATTTATATCACCCTCCCAAGTCCTTTTTATTCTGCACCCAAAAACCTTTCAGCCTCCCCGTCATCTCTGGGTAGCTGCATGCCTGGAATGTTAAACTCATGAAGAATAGTCTATTTCTCCTGCTTTCTCTCCCTCCCCTGTGTTAGTAATGGGATATCCCCATATACACAGCTTTGTTGATACATTATATATACAAAAGTATGTGGACACCCCTTCAAATTAGTGGATTCGACTCTTTCAGCCCCACCGTTACTGACAGGTATAGAAAATCGAGCACACAGCCATGCAGTCTCCATAGATTAAAACATTGGCAGTAGAATGGCCTTACTGAAGAGCTCAGTGACTTTCAAAGTTGGCACTGTCATGGGATGCCACCTTTCCAACAAGTCAGTTCATCAAGTTTCTGCCCTGCTAAAGCTTCCCTGGTCAACTGTAAGTGCTGTTATTGTGAAGTAGGATCATCTAGGAGCAACAATGACTCAGCTGCGAAGTGGTAGGCTACACAAGCTCACAGAACGGGATCACCAAGTGCTGAAGTGCGTAGTGTGTAAAAATTGTCTGTCCTCGTTTGCAGCACTCACTACCGAGTTCCAAACTGTCTCTGGAAGCAACGTCAGCACAAGAACTGTTCGTTGGAAGCTCCAAGAAATGGGTTTCCATGGCCGAGCAGTTGCACACAAGCCTAAGATCACCATGTGCAATGCCAAGCGTTGGCTGGAGTGGTGTAACGCTCGCTCCCGTTGGACTCTGGAGCAGTGGAAACTGTTTTCTGGCAGTTCAATGGACTAATCTGGGTTTGGTGGATGCCAGGAGAACGGTACCTGCCCTAATGCATTGTGCCAATTGTAAAGCTTGGTGGAGGAGGAATAATGATCTGGGGCTGTCTTTCATGGTTCGGGCTATGCCTCTTAGTTCCAGTGAAGGTAAATCTTAACGATACAGCATACAATGACATTCTAAACTATTCTGTGCTTCCAACTTTGTGGCAACAGTTTGGGGAAGGCTCTTTCCTGTTTCAGCATGTCAATGCCCTCGTGCACAAAGCGAGGCCCATACAAACATGGTTTGTTGAGATCGGTGTGGAACAACTTGACTGGCCTGCACAGAGCCTGACCTCAACCCCATCGAACACCTTTTGGATGAATTGGAACGCCGACTTCGAGCCTGCCCTAATTGCCCATCATCAGTGTCCAACCTCACTAATGCTCTTGTGGCTGTATCGCATGTCCCCGCAGAAATGTTCCAACATCTAGTGGAAAGCCTTCCCAGAAGAGTCAAGGCGGTTGTAGCCGCAAAGGGTGGACCAACTCCATATTAATGCCCATGATTTTGGAATGAGATGTTCGACGAGCAGGTGCCCACATACTTTTGGTCATGTAGTGTATTTTAGATTGAAGTGTGGGTGCAAAGAGGAATGATGCCTTTACAGCTACTCACCCAGACCGTTCTGTTTTTTTCTCTCCGTCCTCTCTTCATGCAAAACAAACATGAGTTTGAAATACGCCTCGTGGAAGTTGGAATATGCAGTATTAACTTTAAACAGCCATTTTTTGTCTAGAACTATAAGATTTTTTTGTTTGTTGTACAATTCCATGTCAATTCATAATGCGGATATTGTCCTGCTCATGACCAATAAGGGGGCTATTTAGTTCCATCTACGCGGTCAAGGCTACCAGATGACGCTCACCTTCCTGCTGTCCTCCACCCACTCAGCAATAATGGTAGTTAATGCCGTTTTTAGGTTCTGTGCTGTGTGCCATTCCTCCATGTTCTCAGTGGTCTCTACATGGGACTTCATGTCCCACCTGTCATCTATATTATGGCTCGATGCAGTGATGTATGACAGCATGTTCATAGAGGTCCAATCATCTGTAACCACGTATGTGGTGTTTGAGAGCTTGTGCTTTGTACATGCAGAGGAATCATTGTACAATTTCTCCATCCGGGCCGTCGCGGTTTTTAGACCTGGCATCCTGTAGTCTGGTTCTAGATATGCCATCAGGGCATTGAAGCCGACATCCATTAACAATGGCTGCATATCAATTGTAATCATCCCTGCTGAAAATAAACAGCGTAGACCAGCATACATTTCAAGCTGGTCCATGCTGGTCTAAGCTAGTCAGTGCTGGTTGGATGCTGGTCAAGCTGGTCTGACCAGCATGGTCTAACTGGTTCTGCTAGCTGACCAGCATGGTCTAGCTGGTTATGCTGGCAGACCGGCCTTCGTTGTATTTTCGTCGTGACCAGCCTTCTTTGTGTTTTTTATTTCTGGTGACCAACCTTTGCTGTGTTTTGGACACTGGTGACCAGCATCAGCTAAAGCTAAACCAGCATCAATTCACATTATGCTGGTTTACAATGTTGTTCAATTCCTATTGGATTCCAGCCAGAGTAGATTCCCACAATCTGCATACAGAATGACTACCGGGGTTAGAAAGTTAAATTAATGAGACTACCTAAACCTTCTAAACTGGAACAACCATTTCAATAACAGATGCAATAAATCCAACTAACATATTGGATTAGTTTATAAAAGTGTATGTTATATATCTTTGTGCAGCATAAGATACATGAATTTATTGATTGATTAATGCACTTGCAAAAACATAGATATTGCAACAAACAATTTAAAAAAAATCAAACTGCAATAGAGCATGCTGGTAAATATTATAATGATGGGTGTGGTTTTGCAAACCAGCAAAATTTGGGTTGGTTGGGAGTCAACCTCACTTGGGATATGAACCTCTCGTGTGAGCAACCTTCATTTTCTGCTACGTCACTGGATCTGTTGGTATAATAAAGATTGTAAAAGCATACAACCAATGGACATTCTGTCATTTGTCTCTATGGGGGAACTATTTTGGGTGCCACATAGAACTCTTTGATTTGTCTAAAATGGCATGGTCTAAAATGTTGCATTTGTGCCAACCGTTAGTGGAAGTGTTGTACCAGTTTAAGTTGTTTAATCGTTATGTTGATGAAAGTTGAGCATCTCATTTGTCCACATTGAGTTTTACAATCTTTGTCAAATCGGGTGTCAATCAAGAGCTGCACTCTTAATTAAGAGACTGCTGTGCATTTTCCAGTATCTTAAAGGAAATCTTCACCCATTTTGAGTGTTATATTGTTTTTGTGTATTAATGAGCAAAGTTTTATTGATTTCCGGGGTCATTTCATGTTTTCATGTGTATCTGAGCTATTGCTGTTCAAGCAGGCCAAAATGTGTCTGATATGACGTATTATTGTGATTAAGTTGCTCTCACTAAACTGGAAGTTAATATGAATACGACTTTTAGATTGCAAAAATGTCTATCATACATGTCAGATTTCAGTACTGGCCAATGTCATAACACGGGAGGTTGTCTACTCTCGAATGAGCCATAGATCATATTTTTTAGATCTTCCTATCGCAAAAAAATATGTGTAATTTAACAGAGGGTCCACCACATATCTCCTATTTGTCTGCCTCTTCATTCTATGGTGCATTGTATTGCTGTTGCGAATGTCAAACTGCGAGACACATCGATCTGCAGGTTGAACATGGTGATAGTGCTGTTTGTTTAGGCTATTTTACAACTCCTTCACATGCTTTGGTATTATCGTGTGTAGCTACATTTGCTAACTAGCTAGCCAGCCAGCCCATAGAGAAAGCATTGCATTGTGGGTTTTGTAGTCGACTTGAACTTGAACATGACTTGAACTTGAACAGACCTTTACAACGATTTTCACATTGCTACCAACCTTATTATGACGGATTTAAAAAAATATTTGTTCAGCAAAAATATTGTTCTCACATATTAGTGTTATTTAACACTGTAAATGATAGGAATTTGTGGTTTTGGGTGGATTTTTCCTTTATTGGCAGTTGGTCATTGGGAAATTCATTCAACTTTCAACTTACTGTCAGCTTGCTGCAAGTAGTTATTGTAAAATTCACAGTAACTTACTGTAGCTGATTTCTGTCATGCTCACTGACCTGAGGGTGTGGCAGGAAGGTCACTTTGCTGTCAACTGAGAGGTTGAGGCCTGGTGAGCCTTGTGTGTGCTCACCACAAAGAATTCTTAGTAGTTTTCACCTACTGTTATAAGCTTTCTTGTAATAAGAAAAGTGAAGTGAAGGTACAGTGAGTTACTGTGCATGTAAAAAAAATGTTTTGGTACATTTTACCCCTTTTTCTCCCCAATTGGTAGTTACAGTCTTGTCCTCCGAAACACAACCCGCCAAGCCACACTGTTCGCTTAACCTGGAAGCTAGTTGCACCAATGTGTCGGAGGAAAAACTGTATACCTGTCAATGTGCATGTGCCCTACCTGCCACAGGAGTTGCTAGAGCGCATTGGGACAAGGACATCCCAGCCAGCCAAACCCTCCCATAACCCAGACAATTGTGCGGTGCCTCATGGGTTTCCTGGTCACGGCCGGTATCAAACCTGGATCTGTAGTGATGTTGCTAGCACTGCTAGGCATTGCAGTGCCTTAGACCGCTTCGCCACTCGGGAGGCCCTTACTGTGCATTTCACAATAACTTATTGACATCTTGTTGCCAGTTAGGTTGCCAGTTTTGCCAGTGAGTTACTAGTAGTCACTGGCTATTACGTTACTGTGAATTTTACAATAACTTACTGACAGCTGGTTGCCAATTAGGTAATGTACAATTCAGAGCAACTTCCACACTGTAAAAAAGTAATGTTGTTTTTACGGTAACTTACTGACAGCCATTTACCTGTAAGTTACTGTAAAAATGGTACAGTATGTTACCGTAAATTCCAAATAAACTTTGCTTTAACAGTACATTACTGTAAACTTTGGTAACTTATTGTAAACTTTGGTAACTTGCCAAAGTTTGCATTACTGTAAACTTTGGCAAGTTCAAGTTTAAATCCCCTAAGAATGTATGCACGTTTTACATCAAGGGTGCCTGAGCACTTGACTTGATTCTGGGCAACTTTTAGCAAAGTGTAGAAATGTATTTTTGCCGTTAAATGTGTGGCCAATCTCTGTCATGCCCACAGACCTGGTGGTGTAGAAGGAAATTCAGGTTATTAGCAGCCAAGAGGTTGTAAGCTCAAAAAATGAGGTATAGTCTCAAGTAACCAGAATTAAGCAGCATACTGTCCATTTACAGCAATAACACCTTCATTCAGCTGTCAAAATGCAGTAACTTGATGTTTACCTTACTTTCACTGCAACTAGTGGCCTGTAGTGTACTGTCAAATTACAGGAACCTTTTAACATTGTAGCATAACATGGCATAAAAGGATGACGTGGTGCAGAGTTAAAGAACAGGAGGGTTCTTCACAACCATCACAGCACTAAAGAACCCTTCCTGGTATGTAAAAAAAATGGTTACACATCACCCTCACCCCTAACAAAGAACCCCTCAATAACCTTTTGTTTCTGTGTGTATGCTGGTCCAGCGTTGTCTGGTCAAGCTGGTCTGCAAAACCACGTCCATCAGTATTAGATTTGCCAGCCTGCTTTATTGCAGTTTTTTTTTTAAATAATTGTTTGTTTCAGTATCTATGTTTTTGCATGTATGAAGGCTGGTTAGCAGCAAAAACACAGCGAAGGCTTGTCACCAGCCTATGCTGGTCTTTTTTGTTTGTAATCAGCATTGTGATTTTATCACTCTGTCCCTCATCACACTTCTTTTGTGTGAAGAGCCTGTCTAATGTCTGTTGTTGGAGACCTGCACTGCTGCCAGCAACGGTTTGGGTCTCACTGTGCCTCCCTTTCATATAGCTGAGCATTGCACCTGCATTGCCACAGTTACTCAATTCCACCTCGCAAAGTTTGCATTTCACCGACACCTCATTTAACTCCTCAAAATATTGTCATATGGAACTTAACTGCTGTTGCTTCCCTGTCTCACTCTCTGACATTTTTCCAACTGTTAAATGACGATGACGTGCAGAGGGCTTTGTATCCGTGGTAAATCATTTGAAAGTGGCATATCTCCTACTAACGTCACAGCGTTGTTGCGTTAGGTGCTGTATGTTTAATTTAGTATTTTCCCCGTTATGATGATAGTTGGGACCTGTTAGTGGTAGTTTTGTGATAACTGCACTGTGATTTTAATAAAAATGTTTTTTAAAATTTTATTTGGTTAGAGATTGTTTTTTTAGTTAAGGATCCGACCCCTTTGAAAAATAAATAATTTAGCCTAAAATGACATACCCAAATCTAACTGCTTGTAGCTCAGGCCCTGAAGCAAGGATATGCATATTCTTGATACCATTTGAAAGGAAACACTTTGAAGTTGGTGGAAATGTGAACGAATGTAGGAGAATATAAGAAAGGCCATAATGTATTATTCCAGTCCATTTGCAATTTAGACTGTGGCCACTAGATGGCAGTAGTGTATGTGCAACGTTTTAGACTGATCCAATGAAACATTGCATTTCTGTTCAAAATGTTGTATCAAGACTGCCCAAATGTGCCTAATTGGTTTATTAATAACTTTTCAAGTTCAAAACTGTGCACTATCATCAAACAATAGCATGGCATTATTTCACTGTAATAGCTACTGTAAATTGGACAGTGCAGTTAGATTAACAAGAATTTAAGCTTTCTGGCAATATCAGATAGAGTATGTCTATGTCCTGTTACTTGCAACATCATGCTAACCGCATTAGCCTACGTTAGCTCAACCGTCCCGTGGACGGGTCACCAATTCTGAAGAAGTTCGTTCCTAACGTTTTTTCTTAATGTGTCAAAGCTAATAGCGACACATGTTGATGCTTGCCAAAATTCACTTGTGTTAATATTTTACATTCTGTGGTAAAGTCCGCCTTCAACAAACAAGATGTGCTTCATCACTCTGCCATATGCTTTGCCACTAGTGCTCCATTCCAAGCCCATCACTGTGACTTATAGTATATTCATCCCTTAACTGACATGTACAACGTCAAACCCACTGGCTCACATTCATATACAAATCCCTCCTCAGCAAGACCCCTCTTTATCTCAGCTCACTACGAAGACTCCCCACCACCATCAGCAACCTGAGATCCAGCAATTACTGTACATAAACCTGGCAATCTCCAAGACATGCAGTATCTTTGGTGAAAATGCTTTTCAATTATCCGCTTCTAGAGACCGGACCATCCATAAAAAAAAAAACACCGAAAATAAGCTATTTTGTGTCCATTGCTGCTTTTAAAAACAAACTGTCTGAGATTTGAAAAGATAACTGCATTTGTTTCCCCTGCCTCTTAAATACTGCCTATTACTAAATGTCTTACCGCCTGTTTTACTGACTGTGCATTGTGTATTTTTGACTATTGTTTGTATGTTATTGTTTAATCTATTAGTATGTTATGTGTGCTGTGCTCACTCCCTGACAGGTCATCATTGTAAATTAGAATTTGTTCTTAATTGACATATATGTATAAAGAAAGGTGAAAAAACAAACAATTATCTTTATAAAGGTAGCGAGAGATAAAATACATCCAATAGCTTCTGAAACATTTCAACGCGCAGATTATTTAATCCCACGTTTGAGTTTTCTATTAAAGATTAGGACAAAGTTGGAGAGACATGGATGGGTTTTATCCCTGCATTGTCTGTGTTGGTTTGTATCAGCACGTCCACATGAATGTAGAGAATTGCTGTAATGAAAATAAAAGGCACAGGGATAAAGGAGGCACATGCATGTCCAGCTGTAGAAGCATTCCAGGTCTGAGTAGATGACATTAGATTCCCTGACCAGCTCGATGGGCCTAATCTCTGTCTTGTTTCAGGAGAAACACACACCAGGCTGCCATGCTGATAATTACAGATATGGCTTTGAGGTTTTGCCCTGTAATTCTACGTGATGGACACTAATGACATTGAAAGACTCCATCAGTGTTATCTCACTGTTATCGGGATGGATTCCCGTCCGCATGTGTGCTGCCATTATCGCAGCCACTGCTGTCATCATTACTACCGCCGCCATGGAGACCGAGACAAGGTCTCATCCATTCCAAACCCATCAGCCACTGGGAATTATTCAACCCTGGACTGGCCTTCTGTCCTCCTCTGGACATGCCAGACCCACTGGCCCAGAGGGGGCGGGCGCGACATCATCCTGCATTATACACTAGTTTAGAAAATCGATGGATCTACCGGGCAGTGAGAACACAGGGCAGTGGAAGAGGCAGGAGAGAGGGAGGAAGGGGGAGGCAGCGGCTTCCTGTGTGTGTCCAGCAGACCAGAGCCTCATGTTTATGGAGAAGTTTTGAAGGATGCAGGCAATGGCAAGGCAGGGAGGCAGGAAGGCCACTGAGATTGTCTAGGTTCCCCCAGCAGGACTCTGAGTCACTGAGATTAGCTGTGCTGAGGGTCAGCGTCACATTGGGCTTTATGGTTCATCAGGCAACCCCCGATGGAAGTGGGTTTGAATGTGTGTGACATGCTGGGATCAACCTGAACTCTGTCGCTCTCACCAAAGGAAGAAGCTTTAAAGCCTGCGGTGTGACTAAAAACACCTGCCTCTCCACTTCCAGTCTCAAACCGGTAAGATGAAGTGCAGTCATTTCATTACTCTAGGATGAGTTGAAAGGCATGGTGTGTATGCATAGTACAGCCAACACACATCTGAAATGGTGCACAGTCACTTGAAAAAAAAACTATGTTCAGACGGGAAGTCATTTTAGAAGAAAATCTGAAATTGGTACTGTTTCAGGGCATTTGCTTGTGGAGGTTGGAAGAAGTGCATATGATTATATTGACTATACAGTATACTCAGTGGAGGCCGCTGAGGGGAGGACGGCTCATAATAATGGCTGGAATGGAGTCATTGGAATGGCATCAGCCCCAACCATTTGTTTGATACCATTCCATTGACTCCCTTCTAGCCATTATTATGAGCCGTCCTCCCCTCAGCAGCCTCCACTGAGTATACTGTCTAATACTCTATATGAAAAGGATCTAAGAATGTCCTATTGGTGTCGTCTGGGATTGACATGAAACGTTTCCGATAGTTTTGCTGAGCGGTGTTATTTTACGACTGAAAAATAAGACGGACTGAGCAAAATCTTATCAAAGTGTATCCTTCTCCACCGATAGTCTGTTCATTCAGTTTACTGTGACACACCGTGTCATCCTTCATCTGATCTCAACAAAATGTGCTTTATTTTCCTTGTTCCAATGCCAGGGTCCTCCCAGGTGAGGACAGGGGCCAGCGGGCCCCGTACAGCTGGAAGACTGGATGGATGATATGTGTATCTCTGGGGTTGACGGATCTCATCCACTATGATCCCACTCCTTCACTTTCATTCACTTTCACTATGATCCCACTCCTTCACTTTCACTATGATCCCACTCCTTCACTTTCATTCACTTTCACTATGATCCCACTCCTTCACTTTCACTATGATCCCACTCCTTCACTTTCACTATGATCCCACTCCTTCACTCTCACTATGATCCCACTCCTTCACTTTCATTCACTTTCACTATGATCCCACTCCTTCACTTTCACTATGATCCCACTCCTTCACTTTCACTATGATCCCACTCCTTCACTTTCATTCACTTTCACTGTGATCCCACTCATTCAACGATAGGCCAGCGTATTATGGACTAATTTACAACTCAAAACCCCTAAACTCTTATCCAAAACTCCCCCTGGAATCTACAGGGGTCCATGCCGGCTCTGAGACTCACAGGCTGACAGATGGACTGGAAAGGGTTCCAGCTACATTTGGATTAAGGACTTGTTTTAAATATTGAAGTAGCCTTTCATTAGGATTTGTTATCCATGTTGCATATGCTGTACTAAATTGAAGCACATCGTGCTTCCTGCATCCAGATTAATAATGAATATTCAGTTATCTGTGATTCATTTTCTACGATTTACTGAACTGTGTTTTCATATTTACTGGCTATTCTGGTCATACATCCCCATACATTTTTGTTGTTGTTGGACAGAGTTTGGCACAATGAAAGATTGTTTGACAAGGTCCGACATTGACAAGGACCTCATTGTCCCTGTGGAAAAATGTGTCGCAGTATTATGCACACGTTTAAAATGGCGTTAAGAAAAAGCAAATGTACCATAGACAACAAACAAACTCACGACAGTTATATACAGTATATAACGATGAAAGAACACCAGCCTGATATCAACATTAACTCAAGCTTTTTAGGAGGGATATCACACATGGCACAAACAATTGTCTAGATCTGTCTTTCCTGCACGGAGGTGCCCCCATATCTGCGCCCAGAGGGGAATAGTTCAAGGTCCAGGGGAGAATCTCAATTGCCTACTCCTCGCATCCTCTCTCCTAGCCTCCTTCTCAAAACCCATTGGAGGAGAAGATCAAAAGGGAGGGACCTCTGCTTTTCACATGGGTTTTGATAAGGAGACAAGTCGAGAGGACACAAGGAGTATGCAATTGAGATCTTCTCCAGGTACAGGGGGTGGCTTGGGTCTAAAAGGATTCCGTGACCCTTGCTTAAAGATCCAACCCAAGCCTGTCTGTCTGACTCCAAGTACCTCGCTCGCTGTAGTGATAATCCGTCTCAGCATGTTTTTCCTGACTGACAGTGGCATTACCAAACACACAAACAAAGCAGAAAGTTGTCAGTTATTACATTTTTTTAAATGTATCCAATGAGACTTCCCCTGGGCCGGAGAGGATGTGCACCTTAATTCTTACACATATACTATACCAGTGTTTTCCAAACTAAGTACTTGGGGACCTCAAGCAGTGCACATTTTGGTTTTTGCCCTAGCACTACACGGCCAATTCAAATAATCAACTCATCATCAATCTTTGATAATTTAATCTGCTATGTAGTGCCAGGGCAAAAAAAAAAGAAAAAAAGTGCACCCCTTGGGGTCGCCCAATGACAAAGTTTGGGAAACGCTAAGCCCAAGCCTTGTCCGAGCCAGAACAGGCCATAGGACAGGACAGCATCTCCTGTTTCCGTAACGTGAGGCAGCTTGATGTACAAGTACCCACCCTGGACAGGACTCTTGAGGGGAGGTCGAAATACACGTGGGTCCTCTTTCCTTGCGTGCCTACAGTAAAATGAGTAGTTACTGCCGTGCTTCTATTTTAACCATTGCCCTGACGTACTGGGATTGACTGTGTAAACAACACAACATTCCTCCACTTGGCGTCTTCCAGTAGCTCAGTCAGATATTACATTGAACATTTATTCTCCAGTTCTACATTCTCAAATTGCTAGTAAAAGGGGGGGGGGGGGGGGGGGGGGGCTCATCATTACTCTTCTGAAGATACATTTTGAACTCTATACCTTATCTTAAAGATAAGTTAAACACAATCATAATGGTATTTAGCAATCGCCGTAGTGGATTATATGAAAGAAGTCATGTTGTGACTAATTTGCATAAAAACATGTCTGGGCTGCTGTGCCTTCAGTCATGAAGTTCAGGCGCACTCATCTAAGCAGCCTCTGGGCTTGTAGCATGAACATATTGGAGCTTGGGTATGCTAAAATGGAGGCAATTGAGTATACTGACGTTCAGCTACTTTGCTTAGAAAAACTATAGAACAGAAGTAGGTAAAGGATATTGGTAGGCCTAGATTTAGTATACTAGTATAATTTGTGTTGTAAAAAAATATTCAACTTCGATGTGATAGTTTGAACTGTTGAGTTGAACTACATACATTCCCCTTGTTAGGCTTTGAATAGATAAAGGTTTTGTTGACTAACCAACAGACAGCTCTTTTAAACCGAATCTAATTTGCTAAGTTGATTGATGCTCCGGGAAGCCTGAGCAATCTACAAAACCATTGCTCAGTAAAAGAGTGTGTGAACGCATCACTGGCCCAAATATCACCAGGCTGGCTAACATTTCTAATCTGTTTTCCATCACACACGTAGCAGTTATTTTGGAGATATTTCTTCCACAAGGGACTTGCACTTGGTTGCCATCCGTATCATGTTGATTTAGAGACGCTGCTTGTGCATAGTGTGATCAACTGCAATCCAGTCATCTCCATGTGAAGTAGCAACTGAATTTGATGAATCTTTTGGCGTTGATCGGGTCTGCATTACCTTTTGTAATTTGAATATGTTGTCCGTCAAGAACCCTTTTTTAAAAGCCTAGAGATTTAAACGCCTGCCCACTCCGGCCCCCACCCCACTCTAACCTTCCCCTCCCACAGCTTCATCAATCAGCAGTGTGGTCACCATGATGACAGAGAGCATCTTGGGTTCTGCGTCAGGTTCTAATAAAGGTCCAGCAGTGTGCCCTGACCCCTGTCACCTTGACACGTGTTTACTTAGCTCAAGTGTGGAGGATTGGAGGGTCCTGCCCCCGCCTTGCCCCTGTTGGCCTCTGCCTGTCACTGGCCTCCTGTAATCACTAACTTATTTGCAGTCGTCTCCCATCCCGCAGCCTCTGATTGATGGCAGGCTTCTCATTAACGCCAGGCCAAGGCCTTCACACCAGCCAGAGGCATGTCCAGAGCCATACAGCCCAACCCAGCCGGCAGCCCAACCCCTCAGCTCACCTTTAAGCCAAGCCTCCCTACCTCAATTAAACAAAGCCCTGAAAGAGAACTGAGAGGAGATGGAAACAGCACTAACCCTAGCTCCCTAGCTTTGAGTTGTTATTATTTTAGAAAGTGTGTGTGTGTGTGTGTGTGTGTGTGTGTGTGTGTGTGTGTGGGGGGGGGGGGGGGGGGGGGGGGGGGGGGGTATAATAACGGGAGTGAGAGAATGTGAGAGTGTTGAGGGGGGAGGTGAGTGGATGTGAATGATTTATAAGTGTAGCTGGACACTTAATAATTACTTAAAACACACACATAGATCACCCTTACAGTATTTCTGTCACGCAGTGGTGCAGGAATGGAAATGACACGTGATTGATGCCAGGAAGCACAGGCCCGGCCCAGGGGGAACGCGGTGCAAGGTCTTACTTATAAAATCATCAATCAGAGAGCATGCCCTCCCTGTGAAACGGGGCTGTGAAACACTAGCGGTACCCCTCGCCTCACACCGCACTGCACTGTGCACCATGGAGCACTGCCTACCTGTCTGCCTCAGAGGGAAGGGGCTTCCTTCTGTTGATTAATGAAGACAATACCCATTCTAGCGTACTACATACTTAAAAGTATTTATACGCCTTGACTTATTCCACATTTTGTGTTACAGCCTGAATTCAGAATGGATTAAATATAAAACGTTCTCACCCATCGAAACATAATACCCCATAATGACAAAGTGAAAACGTGTTTTAGATTTTTTTTTTTTCTAACTTCATGAAAATTAAACAAAAATATCTAATTTACACCTTTTGGCTGCTGTGACTATTTCTGGGTAAGTTTCTAAGACTTTTCCACACCTGGATTGTGCAACATTTGGCCATTATTCTTTTCAAAATGCTGTCAAATTTGCTATACTAGACAACCATTTTCAGATCTTGCCATAGATTTTCAAGTAGATTTAAATCAAACTGTAACTTGGCCATTCAGGAACATTCACCGTCTTCTTGGTAAGCAGCTCCAGTGTAGATTTGGCCTTGTGTCTTAGATTATTGTCCTGCTGAAAGGTAAATTAATCTCCCAGTGTCTGCTAGAAAGCAGGTTGTCCTGAAACAGTTTGTCCTCTAGGATTCCCTAGGATTCTGCCTGTGCTTAACTCCATTCCGTTTATTTTTTATCCTGAAAATCTCCCCAATCCTTAACGATTACAAGCATACCCATAACATGATGCAGCCACCACTATGCTTGAAAATAGAAATGGAGATATAGGCCTACTCTGGCTGGTTATAGGCAGACTATCACATTCAACACATACCTTAGAAGACCATATAGCCCATCTAAAACTTTTCACATGTTCAAATCAAAAGGGTATCGCATAGAAAAACGTGGACAGTTGGGTGCATCGCAAATTCAGAACCCCTGGACAGTAACACAATAAACTAAACCACTGATCATTGGGAATGAGATCAGAATGACTGCCAAGGCTTGATCCAGAAATGTAATAACTGAACTTAAACAATACATATGTTGAAATCAAACGGCGTGATTAACATGGCATCAATAACGCAGCCACATCCCGAGTCCCCAGGTGCCGACAGGCAGAAATCAAAAGATGGTTTAGCAATTAGTTTAAAATACTTTCCTGTGAGAAAACAGAAATCCACTTAAAAAAATACTTATTTTTTCAAAGATGTAGCCTACGCATCGTGATCATTTTAAGGAGAACATTTGAACTTCACCGCAGAAGCTTTTGGCATTATCTCAATTAAGTAGCCTAGTTTTGTTGTGAAAAAGTGTGCATCGAATTCTACTAGATGAAGAGCCGAAATGAGTATAACATCCTGGAATTTAACTTTACATTTAATTTTTTATTTTTTTTGCATACTATGAAACATTCTATTTTCGCATATTGAGAATGCGTCATGTGTGATTGCGTTGTTTCCCGCCATTTGTTGATTTCGGTAGCACATCCCCATATCTAATTGATCAGCTGTTTTCAAAGACGAAATGAGTATGACATCCGGTAATACTAGATTTTCGAAATGTCACATACTATTAAACATTGTTGTTTTTTTCCCGCCTACTCAAATGGCCTACTATTTAGTATGCAAGTATGGGTATTCAGACAATTCCATTGACCCCACATGTGTCTACAGTACAGTATACTACACTACTGTACATAGGCTACAGCACAAACGCTTGTATAAAAATCTAAATATTCTATTTAATATAGCTGGCCTGGTTTGTGGGGGTCCTATTGATGTGAAGTTGGATAGGAGGAGCAATTAGGTACAGTACATTCAGAAAGTATTCAGACCCCTTGACTTTTTCCACATTTTGACACTTTACAGCCTTACTCTAAAATGGATTCAATCATTGTTTTTCCTCGTCAATCTACAAACAATACCCGATAATGTCAAAGCAAAATGTCGATTTTTTTTGTGCAAATGTATTAAAAATTAAAAAACGGGAATACCTCATGTACAGCGCATTCAGAAGTATTCAGACCCCTTCCCTTTTCCCACATTTTGTTACGTTACAGCCTTATTCTAAAATGGATTAAATGAGAAAATGTCCTCATCAATCGACACACAATACCCCATAATGACAAAGCGAAAACAGGTTTGTAGAAACTTTTGCACATTTATTAAACATAAAAACAGATACGTTATTTACACATAAGTATTCAGACCCTTTGCTATGAGACTCGAAATTGATCTTAGGTGCATCCTGTTTCCGTTGATCATCCTTGAAGTGTTTCTACAACTTGATTGGAGTCCACCTGTGGTAAATTCAATTGATTGGACTTGATTTGGAAAGGCACACACCTGTCTATATAAGGTCCCACAGTTGACAGTGCATGTCTGAGCAAAAACCAAGCCATTAGGTCGAAGGAATTGTCCGTAAAGCTCAGAGACAGGATTGTGACGAGGCACAGATCTGGGGAAGTGTACCAAAAAAAAAATGTATGCAGCATTGAAGGTCCCCAAGGACACAGTGGCCTCCATCAGTTTAAAACGGAAGAAGTTTGGAACCATCAAGACTCTTCCTAGAGCTGGCCGCCCGGCCAAACTGAACAATCAGGGGAGAAGTGCCTTGGTCAGGGAGGTGACCAAGAACCTGAAGGTCAGTCTGACAGAGCTCTAGAGTTCCTCTGTGGAGATGGGAGAACCTTCCAGAAGGACAATCATCACTGCAGCACACCACCAATCAGGCCTTTATGGTAGAGTGTCCAGACTGAAGCCACTCCTCAGTGAAAGGCACATGACAGCCTGCTTGGAGTTTGCCCAAAGGCACCTAAAGGACTCTCAGACCATGAGAAACAAGATTCTCTGGTCTGATGAAAACAAAATTGAACTCTTTGACCTGAAATCCAAGTGCCACGTCCGGAGGAATGCTGGCACCATCCCTACAGTGGAACATGGTGGTGGTAGCGTCATGCTGTGGGGATGTTGTTCAGCAGCAGGGACTGGGAGACTAATCAGGATCGAGGGAAAGATGAACAGAGCAAAGTACAGAGAGATCTTTGATGAATAGTTGCTCCCGAGCGCTCAGGACCTCAGACTGGAGTGAAGGTACACCTTCCAACAGGACAACGAACCTAAGCACACAGCCAAGACAATGCAGGAGTGGCTTCGGGACATGTTTTTGATTATCCCTGAGTGGTCCAGCCTGAGCCCGGACTTGAACATGATCGAACATCTCTGGAGAAACCTGAAAATAGCTGTGCAGCGACGCTCCCCATCCAACCCGACAGGGCTTGAGAGGATCTGCAGAGAAGAACGGGAAAAAATCTCAAATGCACGTGTGCCAAGCTTGTAGCGTCATACCCAAGAAGAATCAAGGCTGTAATCACTGCCAAAGGTGCTTCAACAAAAATACTGAGTAAAGGGTCTGAATACTTATGTAACTGTGATATTTCCATTTTTTATTGTTTTTTGCTTTTTCATAATGGGGCATTGTGTGTATACTGATGAGGCAAAAAAACTATTTAATACATTTTAGCTGTAAAGTAACAAAATGTGGAAAACGTGAAGGGGTCTGAATTAGAGGTCGACCGATTAATCGGAACGGCTGATTAATTAGGTCTGATTTCAAGTTTTCATAACAATCGGTAATCAGCATTTTTGGACACCGATTTTTTTAAAACCTAACAGGCTGACTACCTGTTACGCGAGTGCAGCAAGAAGCCAAGTTAAGTTGCTAGCTAGCATTAAACTTATCTTATAAAAAACAATCAACCTTAACATAATTACTAGTTAACTACACATGGTTGATGATATTACTAGTTTATCAACGCTAGTTCTGCGTTGCATATAATCGATGCGGTGCCTGTTAATTTCTCATCTGATCACAGCCTTCTTCTCTAAATGGGTGATGATTTAACAAGCGCATTCGCAAAAAAGCACTGTCGTTGCACCAGTGTGTACCTAACCATAAACATCAATGCCTTTCTTTAAAATCAATACACAAGTATATATTTTGAAACCTGCATATTTAGTTAATATTGCCTAATAACATGACTTTCTTTTAACTAGGGAAATTGTGTCACTTCTCTTGCGTTCTGTGCAAGCAGTCAGGGTATATGCAGCAGTTTGGGCCGCCTGGCTCGTTGCGAACTGTGTGAAGACCATTTATTCCTAACAAAAACCGTAATTAATTTGCCAGAATTGTACATAATTATGACATAACATTGAAGGTTGTACAATGTAACAGCAATATTTAGACTTAGGGATGCCACCCTATAGATAAAATACGTAACGGTTCCGTATTTCACTGAAAGAATAAACGTTTTGTTTTTTAAATGATAGTTTCAGAATTTGACCATATTAATGACCTAAGGCTCGTATTTCTATGTGTTTTTATGTTATAATTAAGTCTATGATTTGATAGAGCAGTCTGACTGAACGGTGGTAGGCAGCAGCAGGCTCGTAAGCATTCATTCAAACAGCACTTTCGTGCATTTGCCAGCAGCTCTTCGCTGTGCTTCAAGCATTGAGCTGTTTATGACTTCAAGCCTATCAACTCCCGAGATTAGGCTAGTGTAACCGATGTGAAATGGCTAGCTAGTTAGCGGGGTGCGCGCTAATAGTGTTTCAATCGGTGACGGCACTCGCTCTGAGAGACCTTGAAGTAGTTGTTCCCCTTGCTCTGCAAGGGCCACGGCATTCGTGGAGCAATGGATAACGATGCTGGTTTGAGCCCAGGTAGGGGCGAGGAGCCCAGGTAGGGGCGAGGAGAGGGACGGAAGCTATACTGTTACACTGGCAATACTAAAGTGCCTATAAGAACATCCAATAGTCAAAGGTATATGAAATACAAATGGTATAGAGAGAAATAGTCATATAATTACTATAACAACTACAACCTAAAACTTCTTACCTGGGAATATTGAAGACTCATGTTAAAAGGAACCACCAGCTTTCATACGTTAGCTTTTTTACATGGCACATATTGCACTTTTACTTTCTTCTCCAACACTTTGTTTTTGCATTATTTAAACCAAATTGAACATGTTTCATTTTTTAATTGAGGCTAAATTGATTTTATTGATGTATTATATTAGGTTCAAATAAAAGTGTTCATTCAGTATTGTTGTAATTGTCATTATTACAAATAAATAAATAAAAATTGGCCGATTAATCGCTGCTTTTTTTGGTCCTCCAATAATCCGTATTGGCTTTGAAAAATCATAATTGGTCGACCTCTAGTCTGAAAAATTCCGAATGCACTGTAGTATGTCTCCCATGATTTAATGTCCACAAAATCCACATACACTCTAGTGAGGACAATATGCAATATTGATGGTTAATAGGTGTTCTGGCTCAGATCTTGTGGTTAGATGGTAGGACTATAGGGCTGGCCAGGCAGGCTTATTTTTTTTTTAATTACACACATGCACACACACTCATTCTCTCTATCTCACCCTCTATCTCTCTTTCTCTCAGCCCCCTCTCTCTTTCTCTCTCTCTCCATTTCACAGTCCTTTGATAATGAATTCAAATGGTTTTGGTTGTTGAGTCATGCAGCATTATCTCAGACGGCCATGCTGCCTAAACCAGGGCTTTACTTGCTGTCTCGCTGGGGGATCACAAATAGTGGAAATGAATCACACATTAAAGTAAGGCTGACAAATGTATCCTGGGTTCTAGGGTGCTGATAGTTTCTCTCCCGACCTAACCGTCTAAACTGTGTTTGCAGGAGGGAAAATACATCCAGGGAGGCTCTAGATTAGCTCTGAACATATCTGCAAATATACCATGAACGGAATATTGCTCCTTTTTGAGGATTTGGTTACAATATTGTAATTTTACGTACCTAACACAAACCTAATGTCATGGTCTACTAAGCAGAAATGGTCTCGTATACAAAAATGTTCTCTTTCAATTGTCCGTTTCGATATCTCACCGTAGGATTCACCAGAAACTCTAAGTACTGTAGCTCGACTAACTAATCATACACGGCTGTCGGAGACAGACAGGTCGAGTGGCGAATGAGGGACAGACTCCCCTCGTTCTAAAGAGGGCAGTGACCAGACTCGGTATTGATTGGCCCGAACCAGTGGGATGTGGCAGTGCAGAGAGGGACGCACCGCCCCAGGCGAGCAACAACTCCCTGCTCTTCCAGTTTACATGGTGGAAGCCAAACTCAATTGGGCACCTCCCTGTTTGCCATCATTAGTGTCAAGGACATGAACATGGCACTTCTCTCCCTGGTAAGACGGACTACTTCTTTGACCCCATCGACCAAAATGTCTACTTGTCTGCCGCACGTTCTGTGCGGGCGTTGAACGTTGGTTTACCAGGCCGATTTGATGCTAGAGATGCACTATCTTCTAGCTATTGGACCCACGTGTCCTCAACAGCTATCTGATGAATTTCACGTTCATGCTTATGTTCGACGTGCTGTCTCGTGCTATTCGTCGAGGTGACTGGTCCTCCTCAGTTGACCTGCAGGACGCTTATTTTCTCAAAGGCATTCTGCCAGCACTCAGGAGGTTTCGAAGGTTTACTTTTCAAGGCACAGCCTATGAATACCTCACTGTCCTTTCTGGGCTAGCGCTAGCTCCCCGAACCTTCAGCAAATGTGTAGAGGCAGCCCTCAAACCCCTGAGAATCAAGGGGCCGAGAATCTCCTCCTACATAGACGATTACTTGTTTGCTCCTCATCCTGGGAGGATGACTTCCCTTGTTACTCACCTCTCTGGGCTAGGGTTCAAAGATCAATCAGAGAAAGAGCTGTTTGGTGCCAATGCGGAGAATATAGTGCCTAGGCGTCAAGCTGTATTCACTCTCGGATGACCGGTAAGCAACACTCGTCGTTCTGAGAGGGCCCTCTTCCTGTTCCACATGGGGCACTCGGTCATGTTCAAGATCTGCCTCCGAGTGCTGGGGTTGATGGTATCCACCGTCTCAGTAGTACCTCTTGGCATACGGAGGATGAGACTTCCAGCGCTGGGTTTTTGCCCTATGTCTTTGTACATGACACCTCAATCGTTTTTGGCGCTCACCTAAGGATAACGGCAACGAGGAATGTGGTGACGAGAGACAGAGTTTCTTTCACTGAAACACTTTCTACTAGGGGTTTGCCGAATACTCGGTCAAACGAGTATCGTAACGGATATGGAGAACTTTACAAACATCTTTTGTAATTTGTAATTATCCGTGATCTATTTAAAAAAAAAAAATCAGCTGCCAGCCCGCATCTTCCACTCAAACAGTGTGATGCGCTGTGTGCTCTAAACAACTATTGACTAGTTGGAAATGGGCAGGGTATCAGTTGAACCTGCTGCAATGATTGGATAAGAACAAGCCGCTCTCTGTCGGCTCTCATTTCCCCAGACAGACACAGAGGTTGCTGTTTCCCTCAGTAAGTCACTCTTGTCAGTGCACAAGTCTCCCTTTTTCCAAACATCCGTCAGAATCCGCAACTAGTCATTGTTGTTCAATCTAGTTATTTTCTGTAGACTTTGCTCAGGCCATATGTTTTTTCTGTCTGTCTACTTGGCATTGTTTAGTAGGCCTACTTTGTCTGTCTGTATAATTATTCCATTGCTGATGACGTCTGTCGTTATGTCGTGATCCAAGCCCATGCTATTATTATTTCTTCTTCCCAGGTATGTTTACAGAGCGACAGATCATTAAAACATTAAATTACGGCCTCCCGGGTGGCGCAGTGGTCTAGGGCGGCTCTGTCGCAGCCGGCCGCGACCGGGAGGTCCTTGGGGCGACGCACAATTGGCCTACCATCGTCCGGGGTTAGGGAGGGTTTGGCCGGTAGAGATATCCTTGTCTCATCGCGCACCAGCAACTCCCGTGGCGGACCGAGCGCAGTGCACATTAACCAAGGTCGCCAGGTGCACGGTGTTTCCTCCGACACATTGGTCGGATGATGAGACAAGATAGTAATTTACTAACAATTGGATATCACGAAATTGTGGAGAAAAGGGGGTAAAATGTATTCAATAACACAACAACAAAAAAACATTAAATTACAAATGTAGATTGATCGATGGCACAAATGTTGTGACATAATTGTCGGGAGAGAAAAGCTCCGCTCCTCTTGAAAGTAAAACAATATATGGGGCAAGATAATTCAAATCTGTGTCTGGAATAAATGCAGGCAGTCGTAGCCCAGTGTATTTATTAGCCTATCTCGTTGATAATTGAATAGGACTAAGCAAGTCAATTGCCATAATGTGCAGTTTCATCTATTATGGCCGTTTACCTTCAAACAATTTGTGTGAACGAGTGAAGGAACATAACTATGCTATCTGAGTGAGCAGTAGTCCAATGCGGACCTGAGGTATAGGCTTGACCGGCATTTAAGGTGCACTTCTGGGTTTTCCTCGTAAATCCGATTACGAGTATCAAGTGTGATTACGTATCAAGTGTGTACAATTGCGAATACAAGTATGCCGAGATCAGCACACCCCTACCTATCTCCCCTCCCTTTCGGAAATGTCAGGTCTTGACCAGAACGGACAATCCGACTGTGGTGGCACTCGCCTCCCTGCGCTTACACTTACTATCCATCAGGATTATTCTGTGGAGCAGAGCACACTTACTATCCCTACACGCGACTCATGTCAATTCAAATTGTATTGGTCACATACACATGGTTAGCAGATGTTATTGCGAGTGTAGCGAAATGCTTTACCCGGGCGTATTGAACATAGGAGTGGACTTATTGTCCAGAAGGTATCCCCATCAACTGATCTGGGGACAGATCTGGGAGAGATAGGGTCTAGCATCCATACATCTCTTTGCATCTCGAGAAAATGCACACTGCCCATTGTTCTTCGCACTGGCAGGAGACACATCTCTGTGGGGTGGACACGCTGGTGCACCGTTGGCCGAGGGCGTTGCTTTGCGCTTTTCCTCCCCTCAGCCTCATACTCCCCACTCTAGCCAGAGTGAGGGAACAAGGTTATCCCTCATCCTGGTCGGTCCTCGATGGCAGGGCAAGCTCTGGATAGGGGAGATCATTCTGCTGTACAAGGAGCCATGACAACTCCCGTTATGCAAGGGTCTGCTGACCCAAGCGAACAGAGACCGTTGCCACCTGGGCCTCGACTATTGAGCGGCCTGTCTGTCATTGAGACTACCCAGAGTGCTAGAGCCCCTTCTACACGCTCACTGTATGGAAACAAGTGGTGCGTTTTTTGAGAAGTGGTGTGACCCAAAAACAGATCCTCCCTTACCAATGCTCTATATCCAAGATTTTGTGCACTCTGCAAGACATTTTGGCCTATAAAAGCAATGGGTCACATCCTCCAGAGGGCCCGAGGGCTCATTTCACTCGAGGTATGGCTACCTCTTGTTCAAGGGCATTGTGCGATGCGGCTTGTAGGGGCATCCCCTCATACTTCGACGAGGGTCTACTAGATGTCACTACACCTTCATTGGTGCATGCTCTTCTCAGTGTTGGGGTCTCTGAGCATTGGTCTCTGATGAATTCCACTGTGGGACACTGTATCTCACTCATGTCAGAGAACCGTTGCGTAACCCCCAAGCTTCCAAAGAGGCCTCACCTACTTGGCTTCTCTTAGATATTGGACTATTTTGAGACAAATCCTATTTGAGTAAGTTAATAACGGATTGAACACAGAAATAAGGAAGGGGGTGAATACCACCAAGCTTTATCAATTGTTTACACATGTGGCCATGGTTCATCAGGGGAGAAATGCACGCAAGCAGGGTTTTGTGGGACCTCCAGATGTCTTTTTCTGTAAGCGCAAATGTGCCCCATTAGTCAAACTAATTATCGTACCTTCTGAATGTACAATTGCTCTGTCGTTTTCATCTCGTGTTTTTCTTCCAGTAGATGTGTTAGTATTGACTCTGCCTTTCGGGGATTGCAGAACTAGAAATGTTGAAAAGCGATTTGAGTTTTTCTGACTGTGTCAGCCATTACCATCATATTATAATGCAGGTGAGGCAGGGGGAAGGGGGGGTGAGGGAAGGGGCTGGAAATTAACATTCTTGTTTTAATTAACTTCAAGTTAAAATGGCGTGAAATTGAAAATGATTATTGCCAAAGTAAATATGCCTAATTAGGAAACGATGACTGAGTAAATTATTTTATAACCATTGTTTATTTGAAGCTGTGAGAGTCACCTGGGTTAGATTTGAGGAATGAATCTCGGTGTCAGAAACCGAAAGCTGAATTTGTGGAAGGCATTTATGATGGGGTGACAGTCTGTGGTAAAGAATTGTGCTCATAAGTTCCACATTGTAGGCATATGGGGCAATCGTGCTCGTGGGGAGTCAGAAGTCCGACAAACTCTTCAGCCAATAATATTTTAGCTAGCTTGATAAGATGGCTAATGTTGTTAGCAATAAAGTTAGCTAGCTTGCTTAACTTTGACAATAGGGTCCAACTATTTACATGAGTCACATTGATACGTTTGTAAATGTCAAAAACATATTTGTTTGCATTCTTCTGGTTGAAAAGGTGAGCGGTGAAACATCACAACTCTGGTCATAACATTTTCTCTGAGTTTCCCACTTGTAGTTACGACTTGGAGGGTAGTTCATGTTAAACGTCCCAGTCAGAACTTCTGATAACTCCAACAGCATGTGATCGCCACATACGGTTGTCCAATACCTGTTTATAATGTTTCTTGAAACATCTACTTTAGTTATAAATGTTATTTTTGAGGTGCCCATTAGTTTAGCTCTGTCACAGCCTCACAGAGGCAATTTGTGTGGCAAGAAAAACATACACTTTCACTTGATAGGATGTGATTGAAGTTCACAACACTCTTGAGACAAAATAAAGACATTTATGTCTGAAAGAAGGTTCACGGGAAGAGCGATATTGCTTATTAGACGGCAGAACACTTATGGCGACAGTTCCAAACAACACTTTCATTTTCCCATCAAAGCGGCGCAGCAGAACAGAACAGATCGAGGGGCTGCTGGTGGTGACAGAGAGGAATCTGACACAGCCTGATGAATGGGCCTGTCAAATTAAGGACAATTTGATCATGTTCATTGGCTTTCCTTTTAATCTTACTGATTGCATCATGAGCAACGATGCATGCATAGACATATGCTTAGGCATTAACATTTGGAGTGGCACATTCTGACACATTCTTCATTCTTCTGTGGTGATTCATTTTTAACGGATTTGTCGAAAACTTGACGTCCTTTGGCATGGACACCATACCAATTTACTGCTTTTATCGATTTCACTTCTCAGACATTCCAAAATGAAGTATTTTAGGAATACAACATTCAAATGTGACAAGTATAACACTTGGAGTTCCCTAAGCATGGGAACGGCAAATTTCACTTCCTGTTTATGCCATTGTAAAAGCAATGTTCGCAATTATTTCTCAATGCAGTATACATTTTGTTGTTGTTGCCATTGTCAGTGTTTGTGTTAAAATGTATCTACTGACTGACTGGACCGGAACGATATTTAACCTAAAAACATTGGCTATTGAAGTCACTGGAGCAACTTCAATCTCTGTCTCCCATTTGATCCTCTGCCATGGTGGATCACATCAAATAATAAACCCAGTTCCGCAACTCTCCTCCTCCTGGCCACTGTCCAAAGCAATTAGATTCCTCCCAACAAATTCCTTTTTGTGGCAAGATGGGAAATTCAATTCCACAAAGTTTGAAGGTTGCAAAATTCCATATTTTGAATCTTTATTCAAAGGCAAAATGCTTTTTTTCCCCCCCTGTTCAATTTGGTCATTCCTTTTGTGTTCCTTTGAGGCACAGCATCATGTGCAAATACTATAGTGTGCGGCATGCTTATCCGTTGATATGGCTTTGTACTCAGGTTTTGTTATTTCACAATGACGTTATGCCGTTAAAAACGTATTGCTGATAGAAAAGCGAGCCCTGGGCCTTTTTCCATTGAAATCCCAGAGAGTAGAACCCAGATGTAATCATATCCCTATCCTTGCCCTCTTACCAAATAATAATTAGTCCTCCAAAAGCTGTCTCTGCCGGTGTTTTAAGAAGCTGTTATCGAGGAGAGAATTAATAAAATAAACCTCTGTTCAGATCCAGAGGGACACGGTGAAGTGTACTTAGCTGGAGCCCAAAATGACAGCGTGTACTCGTGTTCTCAAGGACTGTAGTGGCTGTTCAGCTGAACCCATTTCTCTCTTCAGCAGAATGAATGCTGCCTTTGTGAGGACCTACACAGAGGAGAGTGTTTTGTCAGAGTGGGTGTCCAGTATAATCTCAATCATCAATATTCTCTTCCTACGTAGAGACGGATTAGACCCATCTACACATTTGTAGAGAAGCTAAAAAATATGGGGGACAATGTCGATGTGGAGAATTTTATTCATACGCTGAAGAGCAGATGAGTGCAGGTTGATGGACAGGCAACCACTGGAATTACAGGACTATTTGACGGAAACCCCAATACAAATGGCCTTTGCTTTGGCTGAGTGTGAAATGCCACTCGTTCCCTCATCCCCTTCTCCGTTGTTAAGCTCCACACACGTCGCACGCAATTACAGTTCAGATACATGGCTTTTTCCTCTTCCTTTGATGGTATTTGTTGACTAAATAAAACATCTCCTTTGGGTATGCTCCAATTAGTGACTTGCTCTGCCCATTGTCTACTGTTTGAGGGCTGTAGGCTGTCTGCACACTCCCAGGCATTCCCTCCCGCTGCTTTTTTTTCCCGTTTCTGTTCTACACACAAACCACAAAAGCACTAAAGACCTGACATGGCAGAGATGGAGGCTAGTTCAGGCAACCGCCCTGCAACAGGAAAATGGCACTGTTCCAGTCCAGACTTAAAGGAAATCTCAATGTGCACAATGCTATTAAATATGCAGAATAGATACGCGTCTGGTTGAATGACATAGCGTTCTTTTTTTTCCTTTTTTTTTTTTTTTTTTTACAGTCATCTTTAATGAGTGTGACCAAAATCATTTCGGGTCAGTTTACAATGGCCAACCTGAATTGACATGAATATGTTCTATTTTCGACATCATTCCATGTACAATAACAATGTTTCTTTTTGGGGGGGGGGGGATTTTATAATTGTGAGGAGGTTTGGTCACACCCTTAAATATCACCTCCAAACCTTTTGATTTGAAATCATTTGCTTTCTCCTGGGGTTTAATTGATGTAACGCCAAAATGAGGAACAACAACAGCAAAAGTCCTATTTCCAAATATCTACATAGATAAGTGGGTGGCTCTAGCAACACTGACATGAGGAAAAACAACTTTAGTGAATTCAAACATATCTGGAGAGCCCAACCTTAACCATAACATGGCAGTGATTGCTTGAACCCTTGTAACTTGTTAGAACTTAGGATAGTGCTTATACTGTATAGCCTAAGTATTGATACTCATCATTCTATAAAGGGTTAACGAGACTGCCAAAGACTGACGTACTTTAGAAAATACGGATCTGATTTAGAATCTTGCCTCTCAAATGTAATAATGTACATCCAAGTGTATTTCCATGGTTCTACATCCCTTCGAATGACCCCTAAACAGAACTGGACTGTGACCCTGCTCTAGCAAATCCATCCATATCCACCACACAGTCACTCGTGCTGCTTTCTCCAATAGACATTTACATGTTATTCATTTCGCAGATGCTCTTATCCAGAGCGACTTACAGGAGCAATCAGGTTTAAATGCCTTGCTCAAGGGCACATCGGCAGATTTTTCTCACCTAGTCGGCTCGGGGATTTGAACCAGTGTCCTTTTCGGGTTACTGGCCCAAAGCTCTAAACCGCTAGGCTGCCTGCCTCCCAACATTAGCACGTATTCATCCAGCAACCATTTAGGACAACTAGACAGCACTAGCATGGGGCATGTTCTCCAAATACACACTGTTGTTACTCTGATCGAACTGAATACACACACACACACACACACAAACTGCTATTGTAGGCTCATCTTGCCATTTCACTGGAGCTGTTTACATCGCTGTCCCACTATGATAGTATTGATGAACAATAAAGATTTTCCTCCCTTCAACTGGCTGTGAGGCATTTCACCAGTCTAAAGAAGCAGTGGTAATATGAGCCACTCTGAATGCATTAACGCTGTTTTGAACAAGCTGAAGCTTTCCTAGGAAAAAGTTTGTTGTAATCGTATCCCAGGCAGACCTAGGCCTTATTTCAAGATACAAAGATCAGGTGCGAAATGAGAAACTCTCCTTTTAATAAAAGACCGAGAATCCACAGAGTTGTATTTATGAATGTAGCCAGTGGGCTTTTTGTACACTGCGACATTTGAATTTGGTCACAAAAAGGACAATTAGCATCTGTTTAGAATGACCTTCGCCGCTCCAGACCACTTCAAAGTACCTGGAAGTAGGTTTAACAGTTCATTTCCTATTTGCCTCTCCGCCATTTTCTAATCATTGTTTGCAATTGTCTGTCCCTTTCTGCAAGAATCGTCGCTTTCTGATGCTTTAACGATTGTTTTCACTGTCACAGTAGTCAGTGTCGTCAGTATCACTGATACAATGGAGAATTGGACTACTCTGTAAATGGGAAAGAAATTCAGATCGCGTTTATTCAGAAAATTACACACCTCTGCCAAAAACACTGTTTCCCAATTTAACACCCAGAAGTCCATTTTGACTATAACTCCACCCAAACTGATATGTAGCTCAGCAGCTGCTGAATCAATACATCCAGAAACATTGTGAATAGAGAAATCAATTATTGTTTAAACACCAGGCCCGAGCGTCCAGGATTCAATCGATGAGATGTATTACAGCTCAGACACTCTTTACTATACTGAAAAACTGTTATTTTTTTGTGTGGAAGGGACACAGAAATAGCCTGGTAGCTGGTCCAATGCATTACCTTGGGCACAGCTGAAATGGCTCATATCGTTAGGAGTCTCTGCCCTAAGACAATGCTCACAGTTGGGTCAGGAGTATGTTTTGAGATTTCAGTCCTCGTATTGACGTGCAGAGAAGGAACATCAGGCTATATGCTAATTACGACGGTCAGGTAAACTAAACTTTTTAACACCTTTTTAACATCTCCCACATAGCCTTGCTTCTATTCATCCGTTATGCACAGGTTGAGTAAATACTCGTTTAACGCAAAGGTCTTGCGAACATATTGCCCGGGGCACCATTCAACTCAATGTTGGCGGGACATTTCCAAATGATATGACAGAGTATTACAGGGTTGTCATTTTCTGGCACTGATCAACTGTGTCTTTCATAGAGTGCTTGGGATTTCTGCAATGGACACAATAAGCGTTTGTCACCACGTTGAGCTTACAGTGCATTCGGAAAGTATACAGACCCCTTGATTTTTTCCCACATTTTGTTACTTTACAGCCTTATTTTGAAATTGAATACATTGTTTTCTCCCCCTCGTCAATCTACACTAATGACAAAGCAAAAACAGGTTTCTAGATTTTTTGTAAATGTATAATTTTTTTATTTTTTATGGAAATATTACATTTACACACCAAACCGTAAGTATTCAGACCCTATACTCAGTACTTTGTTGAAGCACCTTTAGCAGCGATTACAGCCTTAGGTCTTCTTGGGTATGACTCTACAACCTTGGCACATGTGTATTTGGGGAGTTTCTCCCATTCTTTTCTGCAGAACCTCTCAAGCCCTGTCAGGTTGGATGGTGAGCGTCGCTGCACAGCTATTTTCAGGTTTCTCCAGACCTGATAAATCAGGTTCAAGTCCGGGCTCTGGCTGGACACTCAAGGACATTCAGAGACTTGTCCCGAAGCCACTCCTGCATTGTCTTGGCTGTGTGCTTAGGGTCGTTGGCCTGTTGGAAGGTAAACTTTCTCCCCAGTCTGAGTACTCTGGAGCAGGTTTTCATCATGGATCTCTCTGTACTTTGCTCCATTCATCTTTCCCTCGATCCCTGCTGCTGAAAAACCTCCCCACAGCACGATGCTGCCACCACCATGTTTCACCGTAGGGTTGGTGCCAGGTTTCCTCCAGAAGTGACGCTTGTTATTCAGGCCAAAGAGATCAATCTTGGTTTCATCAGACCAGAGAATCTTGTTTCTCATGGTGTGAGAGTCCTTTAGGTGCCTTTTGGCAAACTCCAAGCAGGCTGTCATGTGCGGAGTGTCTTCCATCTGGCCACTCTACCATAAAGGCCTGATTGGTCTTAAAGACCTGACCTGAGAGCTGCAGAGACCGTGTTCCTTCTGGGAGGTTCTCCATTCTCCACAGAGGAACCCTAGTGCTCTGTCAGAGTGACCATCGGGTTCTTGGTCACCTCCCCGACCAAGGCCCTTCTTCCCCGATTGCTCAGTTTGACCAGGCGGCCAGCTCTTGGAAGAGTCTTGGTGGTTCCAAACTTCTTCCATTTAAGAATGATGGAGGCCAGTGTGTTCTTGGGAGACCTTAAATTCTGCAGAAATGTTTTGGAACCTTTGCCTAGATTTGTAACTTTCCACAATCATGTCTCTGAGCTCTACGGAGAATTCCCTCGACCCCATGGGTTGGTTTTTGCTCTGACATGCACTGTCAACATGCACTGTCAACCTTATATAGACAGGTGTGTGCCTTTCCAAATCATGTCCAATCAATTGTAATTTACCACAGGTGGAGTCCAATCAAGTTGTAGAAACAACTCAAGGATGATCAATGGAAACAGAATGCACCTCAGGATGCACCTATGAGCTCAATTTCGAGTCTCATAGCAAAGAGTCTGAATACTTACGTAAATAAGGTATTTCTGTTTTTTATTTGCAAAAATGTCTAAAAACCTGTTTTCACTTTGTCATGGGGTGTAGATTGATGACGAAAATTGTTTATTTGATCCATTTTAGAATAAAGCTGTAACATAACAAAATGTGGAAAAAGGGAAGGGGTCTGAATACTTTCTGAAAGCCACTGTACATTTTCGTCAAGCAGGCCACAGTGAATAAGTGTGTTGTCTAACGTAAGTCTATCAACATGCACGAAATATGTCTTTATTTTCTGCTACAGTAAGAGGGTAGCAGAATGATGCATTGACCCATCATTTTACAAATATTTTTTCACATACTGGGATTTTTTTTTTTATAGGAGCAGCAATTTTTCTAATTTGGCAAGACTACATTTTTGCTTGGGTATTCATATTTTTTCATGTGTCCATTTAGCAATTATGCCGTTTTAAGACTTCCTACCTTGCAGTCATAGTCAGTCACCTATACATCACATGCTGTTGTGACTTTAGCTGTAAAGGATTGTGGAAAAAGCTAATTATATTCAGTATTTTGCAGACCTATTCTTTTGTTATGCCACACAGCACATCGCTGATGCCATTACGATCTAAGGTGCATCACAATGATATGTCGTTTCTGAAGTGTGCACTCGTTCACTACTTACCATAATTCTAAGAACATTGGATTGGTGGAAGCATGGGCTAGTGGGACTTTCCACAATACTTTTTAAACCAGCCATTTCCTTTCAAATCAGTGAAGGGAAGTGAGCAAGTGCACACTTTGGGACATAATAATTGGGACATAACCCACAGGAAATGTTGGTATTGGAAGCAAGGAATCCAATGTTAGATTAACTGAAAAAGGAAATCATACTGGTTTCCTAGAGGTTTCATGGCGAAAGGCGCATGGACGGTAACCACAGGGTAGACTGGGGGATAATTTAATATATGGGCATTGGCCTTGTCTCTCTCTGTTGAATGTGCTTCAGCTACAGCCCACTTTCTCAGTCGTTACGTTCCTTAAGACATCAATTTGATATTAACATGTTCTTTTACCAACAAACATGGCTGCCTCTCGCTTTGCTTTTACAGAGCGTGTTTGTTTGATGATAAAAAAATAAAAAATACTTTGTAGTTTGGGGAAGTGCTCTTTTGGATTTCCTGGCTGCTACTGAAGATTTTAGCAGTCAGAAATGACAATTTCCCTGAGTATAAAGAGTTGTTACCTACAGTTTTCAGCTTTTATTTACAGCGTAATGCTGTCTCTACTGCTTGCTGTTATGTAAAGACATGTTTTTTTTATTATACTTAAACATGGACATTTCTAGGAAAGCAATTCATTTTATTATCCCGTTCTAGTCATACCTTACAGAAAATTGAAATGATCTGTCGTCAGAAGCCCTTAATGGAATTTTATAAGCCTGGTAGTTTGGATACTAGATGCTGATTGGCTAAAACAGCATTCAGACATTTGCATGTGAGGTCATGTACCGTGACTATGACCTTTAGCCTTTTCACCGTGAAAGCCGTGGTATATGAAACCGTATACCACGGGTATGACAAAACATGTATTTTTACTCTTCTTATTCCGTTTGCCACCAGTTTATAATAGCAATAAGGCACTTCGGGGGTTTGCGGTATGTAGCCATTATATCATTGGCTAAGGGCTGTATCCAGGCACTCCGCGTTGCGTCAGGATTGAGAACAGTCCTTAGCCGTGGTATATTGGCCATATACCACAACCCCTTGGGCCTTATTGCTTTAGCATACAGCAGGTCAAACAGCTACTGTACAACCACAGTCTAAACCTGTAGTCCACCTTTACCCGATACCCTAGACCCACTACATTTTGATTACCGCTCCAACAGATCCACGGATGATTCCATCGCATTATCCCATCTGGATAAGAGGAACACCTATGTGAGAATGCTGTTCATTGACCACAGCTCAGCCTTCAACACCATAGTGCCCTCCAAGCTCATCAATAAGCTCGGGGCCCGGGGTCTGAACCCCGCCCCGTGTAACTAGGTCCTGGACTTCTTGATAGGCCGTCTCCAAGTGGTGCAGGTAAGCAACAGCACCTCCACCACGCTAATCCTCAACACGGAAGCCCCTACAAAAATGAATCAAATTGTATTTGTCACGTGCGCCAAATACTACAAATACCTTACAGTGAAATGCTTACTTACAAGCCCTTAATCAGCAACGCAGTGAAGAAGTGTTTAGTAAAAAAATACATAAGTAAAAGATAAAAAAATAACAAATAATTAAAGAGCAGCAGTAAAATAACAGTAGCGAGACTATATACAGAGGTACCAAATCAAATCCAATTTTATTGGTCACATGCTTAGCAGATGTTATTGCAGGTAGAGCGAAATGCTTCTAGCTCCGCCAGTGCAGTAATATCTAACAAGTAATATCTAACAATCACACAGCATATATCCAATACACACAAATGTAGTAAAGGAATGGAATTAAGAACCTAAGAATATAGTCCCGGGACAGAGTCAATGTGCTGGGGCACAGGTTAGTCGGGGTAATTGTTCATATAAAAAGAGAGTAGCAGCAGCGTAAAAGGGGGGGGGGACACACAATGCCAATAGTCTGGGTAGCCATTTCAACAGCTGTTCCGGAGTCTTATGGATTGGGGGTAGGAGCTGTTAAGAAGCCTCTTGGACCTAGACTTAGCAGTCTACTTAACAGGACCTAACAGTCTATGACTAGGGTGACCTAGAGTCTTTGACAATTTTTGGGACCTTCCTCTGACACCGCCTGGTATAGGGGTCCTTTGTCTTGATCACGCTGGGGGAGAGGTTGTATTTTTTTTTTAAATCTTTTTTTATTTCACCTTTATTTAACCAGGTAGGCAAGTTGAGAACAAGTTCTCATTTACAACTGCGACATGGCCAAGAATAAAGCAAAGCAGTGCGACAAAAACAACAACACAGTTACACATGGAATAAACAAACGTACAGTCAATAACACAATAGACAAAAAGTCTATATACAGTGTGCAAATGGTGTGAGGAGGTAAGGCAATAAATAGGCCATAGAAGTGAAGTGATTACAATTTAGCAAATTAACACTGGAGTGATAGATGTGCAGATGATGATGTGCAAGTAGAAATACTGGTGTGCAAAAGAGCAAAAAAGTAAATAAAAACACCACGGGGATGAGGTAGGTAGATGGGATGGGCTATTTACAGATGGGCTGTGTACAGCTGCAGCAATCGGTAAGATGCTCAGATAGCTGATGTTTAAAATTAGTGAGGGAGATATATGTCTCCAACTTCAGCGATTTTTGCAATTCGTTCCTGTCATTGGCAGCAGAGAACTGGAAGGAAAGGCGGCCAAAGTAGTTGTTGGCTTGGGGATGACCAGTGGGATATACCTGCTGGAGCGCGTGCTACGGGTGTGTGTTGTTATCGTGATCAGTGAGCTGAGATACGGTGGAGCTATACCTAGCAAAGACTTATATATATATATACTTATTTTGCACCATAATTTGCAAATAAATTCATTAAAAATCCTACAATGTGAGTTTCTGGATTTTTTTCTCATTTTGTCTATCATAGTTGAAGTGTACCTATGATGGAAATTACAGGCCTCTCTCATCTTTTTAAGTGGGAGAACTTTCACAATTGGTGGCTGACTAAATACTTTTTTTGCCCCACTGTATTTGTTGTTGTCCACATATTCTAAGTCAGAACTGTCCAGAGTAGTGATGCTACTCTGGGTGCCTGCAGCAGTCGGTTGAAAAGCCGGGTGCAGGCAGCGATTGGTTGAAAAGCATGCATTTAGCTTTACGAGCGTTTAAAAGTATTTGGAGGCCACGGAAGGAGTGTTGTATGGCATTGAAGCTCGTTAGGAGGTTTGTTAACAAGTTATTCTGGCACCACAAGGCCAGGTCTTTGACCTCTCCCCTACAGGCTGTCTCATCGTTGTTGGTGATCAGGCCCACCACTGTTGTGTCATTGGCAAACTTAATGATGGTGTTGGAGTCGTGCCTGGCCATGCAGTCATGAGTGAACAGGGAGTACAGGAGGGAACTGAGCACGCACCTCTGAGAGGCCCCCGTGTTGAGGATCAGCGTGAAAGATGTGATGTTACTTACCCTTCCCACCTGAGGGGCCTCCCATCAGGAAGTCCAGGATCCAGTTGCAGAGGGAGATGTTTAGTCCCAGGGTCCTTAGCTTAGTGATGAACTTTGAGGGCACTATGGTGTTGAACGCTGAGCTGTAGTCAATGAATAGCATTCTCACATAGGTGTTAATTTTGTCCAGGTGCGAAAGGGCAGTGTGGAGTGCAATAGAGATGGCATCATCTGTGGATCTGTTGGGGTGGTATGCAAATTGGAGTGGGTCTAAGCTTTCTGGGATAATGGTGTTGATGTGAGCCATGACCAGCCTTTCTAAGCACATCATGTCTGCAAACGTGAGTGCTACGGGTCAGTAGTCATTTAGGCAGGTTACCTTAGTATTCTAGGGCACAGGGGTGCGTGCTCTGCCCCCTCCTGTACTCCCTGTTCACCCATGACTGCGTGGCCACGCCCGTCTCCAACTCAATCATCAAGTTTGCTGACGACACAACTGTGGTAGGTCTGATTAACAACACTGACGAGAGACTACTTGGAGGAGGTGAGGGACCTGGCGAAGTCACGTCAGGGAAATAACCTCCCCCTTAACATCAACAATACAAAGGAGCTGATCATGGACCTCAGGAGACAGCAGAGAGAGCACGCCCCCATCCACATCAACAGGGCCGCAGTGGAAAGGGTGAAATGATTCAAGTTATTTGGCGTGCACATCCCTGATAACCAGAAATGGTCCATTCAAAAAAACAGTGTGGTGAAGAAGCTCTTCAACCTCTGGAGGCTGAAGAAATTCAGCTTGGCTCCTAAGACCCTCACTAACTTCTTGAGAGCATCCTTATTGAGAGCATCCTGTCGGGCTGTAGCACCGCCTGGTACGGCAACGGCACCGTCTGCAACCGGAGGGCTATCCAGAGGTTGGTGCAGTCAGCACAACGCATCAGCGGGGGCACACTGACTGCCCGTCAGGATATCTATAGCACACAGGAAGGCCCAGAAGATCATCAAGGACCTCTAGCTACCCAAGCCACGACCTATTCAACCCACTACTGTCTAGAAGGCGGAGACAGTACAGGTGCATCAAAGCTGGGACCAAGAGACTGAAAAACAGCTTCTATCTCCAGGCCTTCAGACTGTTAAATAGTCACCAACAGTCAGCCTCCTCCCAGAACCCTGCCCTGAACCTTAGTCACTGTTACTAGCCTGCTACCACTCTATACTCTATCCTGCACCTTAGAGACTTCTGCCCTATGTTTACAGTCAAAATATGTGTAAGTGACCCATACAGTTTGATTTGATTTACACTTGATAGTAATAGTTGTACTAAGTAGAGCTGGCTGATATGGACAAAATTCATATCATGATAAATTGACTGAATTTTTACGATAACATATCAATCAAACGATAATGCGCACCACAGTTGTTCAAAAAAAATATTCTCCGTTAAACTGCTACTACTACTTTGAATGTTGGTTGCTATCAATTGTCAGATTAAAACACATCCATATATTTCATTTAAAACTTCACATTTCACTAGTAGGTTATTTATTGTAATGTACGACATCAGCAAAATGTCCGCGATAAGTCAGTGTCAATCATTTTCAGTTTACCGTCCCAGCTCTAGTACTTAGTCATCAATACGGCAAGTATCAAGCAATTTACCAAAAGGAATGATAACTGATTAGACGGCATCTTAACATGTAGGTTCTCTCACCTTGCTCTCAATCTGCCTGTCAACGCTGCCTGTCAATCAAGTACACCAGAGTGACTGATTAGATTTTAAATGCAAAACAGTGAGGATGCTCTAAAACTATGGGACTGATGAGTTCCCGGCAGTTTCTTCTCCTGCAACAACAACTCCTTGTAATCGTGAACAAGGACGCCGGTATTCTGACTGCACACAGCGGGGATAGATCTTCCATATTCTCCTCCTTCTGTTAGAATGCTTCCAAGTAATCAAATGAATTAACCCCCGTCCAAATTAGAAGCACCGCGTACGGGGTCCCCCGCCTCATCAGCGATGAATGAATCTGAACACGGTCCCAGACGGCACCCTATTCCCTAGGGCACTACTTTGGACCACAGCCCCGTGGGCAAATAAAGGGAATAGGGTGCCATTTGGGACACCGTCCTCTGTCTTCAGATCAAGCGATCTCTGGCTGGAGTTTTTCCTTGAATAGAGCCAGAGGTGGCGGGTTATTTGATCAGAATCGCCCTGCATCACAGCAGGTGATGCAGTTAACACACCAGAAAGCTGGGTTGAATCATGAAACAGAGCAGCTGCCCTTCAGCAATTAAAGTTATGAACCCATCCATCACAGCTAATAGGGCCTAGACTGGGGTGGAGTGTAAGGATCACAGACTTATGGACCTTACAGTCATTTAGCTGTTCCCCCCCCCCCCCCCCCCCCCCCCAATACAGCGAATTCATTACATCGGGTGTGGACTTTGATTATTGGAACCAATTGGAATTTCTAAACGGGAAGTTGAAACCTAATTTGACTTTAGTTTTTTGAAATGCATTGTCGATCACATCAGCACTCTGTAAGAAATTGCATTGAGTTGGGAACTTTTTTCATTGCTTCAATAAATACCTTAACATGACCTACACAAGGTCATAATTTTCAGCCTTTCAGCAAAGGATAGAGCGTATAGAGAGCCTTTACAAACAGTTAGTCACCTCCTGTCCTTAACCCCTGTAAGTCTAAAGGGGGGGTTCTAAACTGAGACATGGAATTGTTTTAAGATTGTGACAGTAACGCGTGTACGAACTCCAACCCAGGCGCAGAGGAACTCCAACCCAGGCGCAGAGAAACACCGCAAGCAGAGGTAAATCCAGAACTTTTACTTAGTCTTGAAAGAAACAAGGCAACAGCACAAGAGCCCACTAACCGAACATGCGACCAAAGCAGCGATACAGGCCAACTGAGGAACTTAAATAACCAGGCCACCTGGTGAACAGAGAAGGTAATTAAACACAGGTGAAACCAATAAGAAATAATCAGGGTAACCTGGAAACTGGAAAGGTAAAGGGTGCCCTCCAGCAGGAACCTGAGAAAACAACACAAAAAAAACAGAACCTGTGACAAAGATGGCCATACAATGAATAATTTAGTTATTTCATTAACAAAATGTTGGACCCATTAGGTATCAAACAAATATAAATATTGAATATTGAATTTGGCCTTTACTACTATAGCCCAGATAAATGCATTGAATAACACATTCATAAATGGCAAAAGAGACAGTCAAGGGTGAGTGGGTCAAGGGTGACTCTTTCCGTGGGCGGAGTACGCCCAGAATTCGTTAAGTCACTCCCCCACTGGGTTGACTCCCTTCCAGTGTGTTCTGGGTTTTCAGACGGCTCTGGGTCCGTGGACCCCAGGCCAGACCGACGCTCCTGCGTTTGATGAGTGGTTCAGGCGCACAGAAGTCTGGAGTGAGGCTCACGTCAGACTCCAGTGTGCCATCCACCGTAAGAAAGTTTGTAGGGCCATTCAATGTTCTCCGGAAGGTCAATGAGGTGACTTATTGGTTAAAGCTTCCCAGTGATTACCATATCTCACCTTCTTTTCATGTCTCCCTTCTCAGACCAGTGGTTCCTTGTCCCCTGGCTGATGCTGTTCCCCACAACACTTACCACCTGCTTCTCAACTCCCAGTGTCTACGTTACAGAATGAGTAGGTGTGTCCAAACTTTTGACTGGTACTGTACAGTATATATACATACACACTGTATATATAACACATTTTTTGTGTGTTTTTTTAAAAACAAATTGAACCCCTTTTTTTGAATAGGCACAAAACTACCTTTGTACTTCCATATTTTCTTTTTACTGGTACCGGTTACCTTCAGACAAATCTGTGACACTTGAGGGGGTCGTAGAACAAAATGGAGAACACCATCGTATTCGTAAGAATCTCCCCTTTCCACAGTGTGGTCACATGTGTTTTTAGTCCAGACAGTTTTGGACGCTACAAACAGAAGTTGGCCACATTGATGGTACCGACTTCAGACGAGTCCCCTTACACTTGTGGGGGTCAATAGTTTGTAGGTCAAACTGTTCGTTTTTGTGAGACAACCGGTGTTCAGAATGTCTCACGGTTTGACAAACACCGCTCTAGCTCTGCCACCTTTTACCACAGATGTGGAAGTGCGACACAGGCGGGTGAAGTGGATTGAGACGCATCTAATGCAAAAAAGATATCTCTATTTTAAACGGACAAATTTTGATTCGTTTTTTTATTATTATGTTAGTTAGACTGACGTACCGGTGCGTCAATCGACTCTAGGTTAATGTTGATGAGCAGATTCTGCTGCTGCTGTCTGTCTGTCAGGTGGAGAGGTGTATTTCTCTAAATACCAAGCCAGCCCCCAACTGCTGCTGGTTTTGTCTCTATCCTCTCCTTTCTTCTCCTCTCCTCTCCTCTCCTCTTGTGGAGATCAAACAAGATAGGTGGCCTCCTGAGGAAAATCCCCCAGTGCAACAGCTTGCTCCCAGGCGCCCGCTTTGCTGCAGAACACTTCTAATGGAGACAGGTCCATGCGAAGGTTAATCCTCTTAGACAAGGAGCAACAGCAGCTCAGGTGTGACAAGCCCCCCTGTTCTGTTTGTCCACAACGCCTCTGCAACCTGAGGCTAGACCAGCGTCACCATGGCGCTGTGTTTGTTTGTTCAAATATATGAATCACTAGGTTCCTGCAGTGAATAGATATGTAACATGCAGTATCGTTACGTAGTACTAGCATCACCATTACGCCCGTCTCTCTGTCACTTACTTACTTACTGACTTTATTGTCCCCATGGGGAAATTTTGTTGCAGTGTCATGCACACATTTAAAGTGGCGTTTAAATACAAAACAAAATGGACTTTCATGACAGTTACGCACCAATAAAAATGATGATAATAATAGTAAGAAATAAGAAATAAAACATTAAATGAAAAAATAAGAAAAGACTAGCCTGCTGGCCTTACGGTGTCAATGGGAACATTCGCCCGAGCTATTTAGGAGGGATATCACACCTGGCACAAATGATTGTCTCGTTCTGTTTTTCCTGCTGAGGGGTGCCCTATACCTGCGCCCAGAGGGGAGTAATTCAAAGTCCAGGTACAGGGGGTGACTTGGGTCTAAAATGATTTTGTGAGCCTTACGGAGGGCCCTGACCTTAAAGATCTCATCCAGGCCTGTCTGTTTGACTCCAAGCACCTTGCTTGCTGTGGTAATAATCCTTCTCAGCATGTTTCTCTGGCTGATAGTGGCGTTGCCAAACCAACAAACAATACAAAAGTTAAAATACTCTCAATAAAGGATTTGTAAAACAGAGTCAGTATAGTACAGTCTATATTAAAAGAAGCCAACTTTTTGAGAAAGTACAGTCTCTGTTGGCTCTTTTTGTAGATCAGGTCTGTACATTTACTCCACTGAAGCTTACTGTCCAAAAGGACACCCAGATATTTGTATTCCTCTACCATTTACATATTCTGACCTCTGATAGATGTTGCAGAGGTAGGTGTTGTACGCTTCCTGAAGTCTATGCACATCTCTTTGGTCTTGTTGGTATTGAGGACCAAGTGTGATTCCTCACACCACTCTACAAAGTCATCTAGGACCGGGCCATGATGTTCCTCATCATCATGCAACAGGCTGATCAAGGCAGTGTCATCAGCGAACTTAACGAGATGTCTGTCAGTATGGGAACTAGTACAACTATTAGTGTACAAGATGTACAGAAGTGGGGACAAAACAAATCCCTGAGGAGAGCCTGTGTTGGTATTGCGTATATCCGACACATGGGGACCTATTTTGACTCGCTGTGAGCGTTGGCTCAGGAAGTCCAACAGCCACAAAACCAGCCCCCCATCTAAGGAGAAGTCCCGAATGAGTCTCTGTGCCAGAATGTAAGGCTGGATTGTGTTGAAGGCAGAAGAAAAGTCAACAAACAGAACCCTGACATGGGATTTGGCACCCTCTAGATGTCTATAGACCATGTTAAGGAGGGTAAGAATGGCATCATCAACTCCTCTGCTAGGCTGATAGGCAAACTGAAATGGGTCGAGGAGCTTCTGGGTGATACTGAGAATATGACTTTTCACAATTTTCTCAAGGCATTTCATTACTAAGGATGTCAAAGGTGACAAGGCGGTAGTCATTCAGCACAGTGGGATTAGATGCTTTAGGAATTGGTATAATTATTACGTATTTCCACAATACTGGCACGTGTTGCTGGTCGAGTGAGGATTGGAAAATGTCTGTAAAAACACCAGCCAGTTGTTCAGCACAGTGCTTTAACACATGTCCACTTGTTTTGTCTGGGCCTGGGCTTTTGTATGTGTTACATCCCCTGAACAACTTCAGAACATCAGACTGTTGAACAACCACTCTCTCAAACATTTGTAATGATGCTTCCACTTGTTTTACCTCTGACAGGAAGATGTCTGATTCAAATCTTGAGAAGAAAACATTCAGTTCATTAGCCATGTTCTGGCCCTCATATCCCCCAAGGTCAGCACTGGTTTTTCCCCTGCCTATGTGGGGGGGTACTAGCCATGGATTTAATCCCTTGCCAGGCCACCCTTGTGTTTCCTGAGGCGAGGGTCCTCTCCACCCTTTGCTTGTCTGCCTCCTTGTCCACCAGTATCTGTCTTTTGATCTGACATTGTACATCTCTTAAAGCCTGTCTATCACCCCAGCATAAACTGCCTTCTTCCTATCAAGTAGTGATTTTAGATGTTTTGATACCCAAGGCCTGTTGTCAGGGAAGAGTTTACAGGTCTTAGTAGGTAGAACTGACTCAACACAGAAGTTTACATCTGTGAGTTCATCTGTGAGTTCATCCAGATCAGAGCTGCTGTCCTCAAATACCTCCCACATTGTACAGTCAAAACACCCCTGGAGACCAAATACCTCCCCCATTGTACAGTCAAAACACCCCTGGAGACAAGTGATACTGTTGTCATTCCAGATCTGGACAGTTTTAACTGTGGGTTTCTCCCTCTCCAAGAGCCGACAGAAGGTTGGCCTGAGGTAGACCACATTGTGGTCTGATGTCCCCAGGGGAGGTCTGGTGGTGGCAGAGAACGCATTTGGTATTGTCCCATAGCACAAGTCAAGAGTCCTATTTTTCCTAGTGTGACATTTCACATACTGATGGTATGTGCGCAAGACTTTGTGCAAGGTACAGTTGTTAAAATCCCCTAAAATAAATTTGGGTGCGTCGGGGGAGATGGATTCCAGTTTCTGTGACAGATTATAAATAATCTCTGATGCCTTTGTTATATTAGCTTTAGGTTGAATGTACACAACGGTAACAAACAATTGGGGGAACTCACTGGGCAGATAGTAAGGTCGCAGTGACACAGAAAGCAGTTCAATGTCGGGGGTACAGAGTGCTTTAGGAATTGTCATTAGACGCATGGCATGTTAGCAGAATTGTAGTCCGCATCGTCTGTACCAGGGGAATTCAAGTACTATTTGAGAAGACGCTGTCACACAAAATTCCTAGGTGGCAAAGGACCGGATGGATAATGTAATTTATCAGCGTAGTAATAAATCCCCACCCTGCTACACTCGCAACCCTAATTTCCCACAATTCCACACATTTTGCATGGGGCAGAAATTGTATTTACTGTTTTAAAGCTAATTTCCTGAAATTACAAGCATTCTTCCATGTCTTATGTGGGTTTATATGATTCCACGGGTCGAAGCCTGACCAACAATTATTATTATTTATATATATATATATATATATATATATATATATATATATTTATTTTTCTTTTTTGACTCCATTCTGGGTCCGGATTCCGGTTCTCTGTCTGCCAGTTGAGTACGGGTCTATACTGTATGCAGGCGTCCATGTTTGCGGCTTTACCTTAGCCGAAGGATGTAATGGCATGACATGGGTAGCACACGTCTGGTAGCTACTAAGCTACATTCAGTACATGTCTTTTTTTGTGTTGAATTAGTTATGTTTGTGTTGAATTAGTTAAAAATGAAAAGGACTCGTTAAAAATGAGTCCCTGGTCTCAATGGGCTCCCCTGATTAAATAAAAAAAAATACAAATTAAAACGGATGTTCAACACTCTGTTTTTGCACACGCGCATCGTTAGCTGTACACCCACTCTCATTGAGGGTGGGGGTGGGGCAGGCATCTATCACCCGCATGGCCACAGGGACAGGTCAAGCGGTCATGTTGTCAGTGTTTATTAATGGCGACTGTGAAGCAGAGTGACAGCAGGGTGCTCTCTGTGATGATGATGCCTTATTGCTTTCCATGAACACCCTCGGTGCATTGCATATTTATGACCCGCTGGCTGTTCCGTTGCTTTGACGCGTGGTAGAAATATCTGTTTAACACCCTGCCTGGCTGCCTACCCAGGCAGTCCTGGCAGTAAACGCCCACTTTTAGTGCGAATACTTCTACCGCCTCGCTGGTGGTCGGTAGGATCCCCGAGAATGACTTTCATTCAAATTGTTTCATTTGGAAGTTGAAGTTGAAGTTAGGAAGAGAGAAATTGCTCAACAGCAGGCCATGCATTGGACAGTCGAGGAAAAACTGCCTATTCTATTTGACTTACTAAAAAGCTAATTCGCAGTCCCAAATCAATCATTACTGTACTGATGTCGGCAATTCGCATTGAACAGGAGTGGTTCTTGACCATCGATTTAATTAATTCAAACTAATTGGAGGGACAGATTGATTTGTGACATGATGACACGTGTATCTATTAAATATTAACGGCCATCAGTTCCCTCCAGACTAGGCTGGAATTTGAAAGGGCAGCTCATTAGATGTAATTTACTTGATTAATAACGGCCTCTCATTGCTAGCCAACATTTTTGTCCCTGTTCGTCCATATCTTGTTCCCATTGCATCTTCTTTGATGTTCCGTCCATAGGAGGCTACTGCCTCATGTGCTAAGTCATTTGTTTTCTAAAACTGAAAAAAATAGGAATCTCATTCTTTTTGTAACAGTTTCTTACGAGTCAGATCATAGTTAATTGTACAATGGCGTTATCATCAAACCTAGTTCAAATAAAGCCGACGTCATGCATTGAGGTCCAGTTTCCCGAGACACAAACTAAGCCTAGCCCAACAATTAAAAGCGTTCGCAATGGAGATTCTCGATTGAAAATAGCTTTTTACTCCAGGGACTCTGCCTTATCTGTGTCCGGGAAACTGGCCCACCGAGTGCATGCAATACTACAATACTGAAAAGCCTATAGGCATGCATTGTCTCCCTCCCTAACAACTGCAGCCATTTTTTTTATGTATCTCTCATAAATGTTTACTAGGGACTTTATCTTCACACTCCGATTTGTTGTTTAAAGCACCAGTTTTGAACAGAGGTCCTAAATCAAAGTACTTTATTGTTATACACCTGCTTCCTTTTGAACAACCGGGAAAATAGCTAAATAAGATGTAGCATTTATCTTCATGACACAGGCAGAGTGTTACATGATAGTCTACGGCACTGTAAATCCAAGGGCTCTCCTCAACTCTGCCTGCTGAATATGTTTGGAAGTTGCAGTTCACCAGGCTCCCGCTGTACAGGGCTGTAGCTGAATGTAGAAATAGTAAATGCGGCCTGCAGACAATGTCACTCCTCCGTGCAGTATCTCTCTCTCTCTTAACCAAAGGCCACCTTCTGCTCTCTAAGTTGATTGGCTTGTCCTGGCTCTTCCCCTTTCATAAGTGCTAATGCTGAGATCTTAAATGCTCGTAAAACGAAATGCATGCTCTTCAACCGATCGCCGCCCGCACCCGCCCACCCGACTAGCATCACTACTCTGGACAGTTCTGACTTTATATACCTAGGTGTCTAGCCAGACTGTAAACTCTCCTTCCAGACTCACATTAAGCATCTCCAATCCAAAGTTAAATCTAGAATTGGCTTCCTATTTTGCAACAAAACCTCCTTCACTCGTGCTGCCAAACTTACCCTCGTAAAACTGACCATGCTACCAATCCGTGAATTCAACGATGTCATTTACAAATTATCCACCAACACTGTACACAGCAAATTGGATGCAGTCTATCACAGTGCCATCTGTTTTGTCACCAAAGCCCCATATACTACCCACCACTGCGACCTGTATGCTCTCGTTGGCTGGTCCTCGCTACATATTTGTCGCCAAACCCACTGGCTCTGCTAGGTATAGCGCCGCCGTATCAGCTCACTGGTCACCATAGCAACACCCACCCGTAGCACACGCTCCAGCAGGTATATCTCACCGGTCATCCCCAAAGCCAACACCTCCTTTAGCCGCCTTTCCTTCCAGTTCTCTGCTGTCAATGACTGGAACGAATTGCACGAACGAATTGCAAAAATCACTGAAGCTGGAGACTTATACCCTTACTAACTTTAAGCGTCAGCTGTCAGAGAAGCTTACCGATTGCTGCAGCTGTACACAGCCCATCTGTAAATAGCCCATCCAACCAACTACCTACCTCATCCCCATATTTGTTTTTCTGCTCTTTTGCACACCAGTATTTCTACTTGCACATCTTCATCTGCACATATATCACTCCAGTGTAAATTGCTAGATTGTAATTACTTCGCCACTATTGGCCTATTTATTGCCTTACCTCCTTACACCATTTGCACACACTGTATACATATTTTTCTATTGTGTTATTGACTGTACGTTTGTTTATCCAATGTGTAACTCTGTGTTGTTGTTTTTGTCGCCCTGCTTTGCTTTATCTTGGCCGGGTCGCAGTTGTAAATGAGAACTTGTTCTCAACTGGCCTACCTGGTTAAATAAAGTAGAAATAAAATTTAAAAAAATTGCAAAAAAAATTGTCAGCTGTGAATTCACGCATGTTGAGGCATTTGCTCTCAGGCACCGTGGAGGTGGCTGAAGTAGATGGCCCCAGTGTTTGGGCTCAAGAAATGATGAGCGAGATGGCCTCTGGTCTGCTGCTGATGTGACAGTGACACACCCCCAATCCCAAACCTGACCCAAACCCGAGATCAAGCCATCCCTGTTCTATTGTCTAGATATGGGGATTCAATTGTAAATTCCACAATTTGGTCATGCAGCCAAATCAGACGCTCCTCCCTCCACCTCTTCCATCATTTTCCCAATGGGATGCAATTCGTTAAATACATTAAAACTCCAATCTAGCCACCAAAATGAGAATAAATCATTCTACCAGCTCTGCTGAAGGGGGGACTGATTATTCCACTGCGTGACCAGGAACGGGGGCATTATTTCAAAGCCTACGTCTGGGGAATGCAGCCACACATTCCCATTGACAAATGCACAGTTATTCAATCAAACACCTGCACATGTTGCTATTTTTGTTGTGTTAGTCATCCACTTATTTTGAAAAAAATACATAATTATGCCACTTTATTTAAAATCTGCCATGTTGAAGATTGAGAGGGATGTACTACTCTGATTCATGTGTCATGTCGTATCGCACCAGACCTTCATGGAGCCGTTATGGCCAGGGCTCATGCTTTGGTTAGTTTTACAGAGCGTCTCTTTCCGTTGCCATCCCCAGTGCTTGTTGATAATTGCACCTAGGCCACGGAGCTCTTCAGGGTCATTCCATATGATTTCAATCACTTTCTGACCGCACCCTTTTTTTACTTGAATGAAACCTTTCATACATGCCCATGGTAGAAGTGGTCAGAAAGTGACATGTTGGACCTGAATGCCAAAGAATTTAGCAGATAGAGCTGCTCAAAGTTGACCCGTTTTGCAGACCCCACCCTACCGTAAGCCGTCCACGTCTTCATCACTGAAAAACATGAACGGTTGAATTGGATTCTCAAACAATTATGTCATGTTTTACGTTTTAATGTTAATGATCTGAAAGTCTGATTAGCTTAGACCCTATTTTACATCATCTGAAGTGTTTGTGTTGTGCCCATCATCTGTTGAGACACAGCATACTATTGAATACACGATGAGTGTCATTTCAGTTATAGAAATAGAATTCATAGAATGGACCCATCGCTTCAGACCTCTGGTGCACTATTGACATTTACATTTCATTGAAACTTTAACTTCCAATTACTGCCAGTAAGATGGCCGCTGGTCAGTGGCGATTTTAGAATGTAAATCTTTCTGAGGCAAATAATTATTTGACATTTTTAAGCATGCCAGCAAAACCACTGCACAACACAGCACTAAACAATACATTAATTCCACTATAACTGTCGCAAATGGTACACACAAATTGTTAGGGCCTATATAAAGCAGTCCCAACAGCAGAGGTTTTTTTTCTGCACCATGGAGTGAATCCTTACCACTGCTACACCTGGCTATCAGCGGAGCCTTGTCTGGCAGCGAAATAGTTCATTCAGCTTAATTTACTGCCTTTTAAAAAGACATAGCTGATATGGCTGACTTGCTTAAACAAATGTGGTTTCTACTGACAATTGAGATGTACCAACTTTGGCATAAGGGGACGATGAGTGGATAAGAGGCCATCCGTAATTTCGACTAAGACATTAATGAGCGAGCTAGGACAAATGTAGTTAATATAACTATTTGTTCAGCACTTTTGAAATGTACAGTGACAGAACTCAGAACATGGGTCGTTCTCACATTATTCTCCCTGTACACCAAGTCAGAACAGTAGGATAAATAAAGGTGGCGGATAAGCAGAAAATGAAAACTCTTACAATATTTGATGATTACATTTCTCTAAAACAGGTTATAGGCTACGTGTGCACCACCAAGTCAGAACAGTAGGCTGAGTTATGAGGGGTAAATGGAGACACATTAGGGTGAGACACATGGTCTACCAATGGCTTACTACAAAACATACACTTAGCATGACTTTCAAGGCTGGCATATTACATAATTTATACAGCAGCATATAATACATTTTTGGACTTACCTTGTTCTGCTGTGCTCACTTATACAGAAAGGTGGCACTGCGGTTCTTGTGGGCAAATTATCATCAAAGTCTGGCATTCTCTGGATTTATGGTGCTTTCAAGACAACTTGGAACTCGGAAAAAAACAAGGTTGAATCATGACGTCAGTGGTGTTTAGATCAGAGCTCTAGAAATAGGCCTGAGTACCCGACTTGAAAACCTGAGTTGGATGACCATTTAAAGTTCCCAGTTGTCTTGAACTGATTGAAGTCTGAGATTTCCCAGTTCCGAGTTTCCAGTTGTTTTGAAACCTGACAGAAGTCTTCCTGGATTGACAGCATGAATGTTTATCCTTTTAAGCTTGAAAAAGAGACCCATAAAGCCAAACTTGGACCACACACCCACTCCACTGAATAGCAGGCTGGTGATTGCTTTGTAACGATTGCAGTTAGCCACGGATTACTTCCAAACCAATCATTGTTGAATTTTCGATTTACAACTTGTGTAATGTTTAGGTACAATGGCCGATGAGCACCGATATGTTTTATCTATAATTTCTCTTTATATGACAAGGATTGTAAAGGATTTGCCAGTAAATTGTCGACGTGATTCATGATGATATCTGCTTGTCTACCTTGCTAGTTAAGATTTTGAAAGTATCTATTTTTTTCATGTCTTAAAAAAAGTATGTTTTATTATGAACACAACAAATACAAAAACAGAAATATACAAACACAAGTACATAAACCTAACAGACAGTACCTAACAGTGTTACATATCGAAAGCATTTTCAAGTTGTCAAAAACGTTTGAGGGTGTGTATTGCTTTTTTTGTTTGTACATTTACTGATAATTTTAAAATAATATTTAAATTCTATCTAAATAATGTGAAGATGGGTGTGTTCTCTGCCCACTTCATTTTATAGATAAAGAATCTTCCATGAAAAAAACAAATGAACAATGATAGTTAAATCAGGGTCCATATCATCTGAATCAAAATATTAGAGTCTCTCAGATTAACATTTATAGTCGTTTCTTTTCAAATAAAATCTTCTAACTCACTCCAAAATCTTCTGACATAAGAACAGTCCCAAAATAAATGGTCAAGAGTCTCTGGGTCACAATCACAAAATACACATTTGTTATCATTAGCTATTTTAAATCTGTGTATAATAAAGGTCTTTACAGGGTAGATTCCATGAATGAGTGTGTATGATACTTCTTTCACCTTATTAGATATACAATATTTGCCAGACAACAACATGACTTTGTTCCTGTTCACTTGTCCTAGGGCTGCATTCCAGTACATTTTAGCAGAGGGAATAGTAACATCTTAACATAGTTTTCTTATATACATGTTATTATACTTACAGTTTGAAATGTCAATTCCTTCTAGTTGTATTGAGGCTACAAAATCCTCAACAGTTGCACTTGGAGTACTAGTATATTCTCCTAAAAGAAGAATAGCACCTTTAGGGACAGCTCTAACAACAATTTGATGCTCCTCAGGACTGAATGTAACATTGTGTGTTCTAATAAATTCTGGATAATCATATAGTTGTCCATCATTATTCAATAATTGTTTAACTCAGATGATGTTGTTGTCAAACCAGTTCTAGAAAAACAAAGAATTATTTTAGTATTTTATGTCTTTATTATTCCAGATTGTATGTCTATGTGAGGAAAAAGTCTGTTAGTACATGAGGTTCCAAGTTAGAAGTACTTGTTTATGAAAGTTAGCGAGCTTAATAGGAATTTTGCCCACATCAAAGTTGCGTTTGAGTAAGAATTCTAGACCACCAATCTGTTGGAATATTAAATTAGGGATTATATTCCAAATGCAATCCTTATTTCTTAAATAGTTTTGTATCCATTTGATTTTAAAGATGATCTTAGTCATTTTGAAATCCAGAGCATTCAACCCTCCCTCACTTTGGGTGCTTCATATTACTGCTTTTCTTAAACAATGAGGTTTATTCCTCCATATGAAGTTAAATAATTTAGAATCAACCATTTTAGTTACTGACAGAGGAACATCCAAGGCAAGGGAGGTATAAACTAATCTGGACAGACCTTCAGGCTGTGATAAAAGTACACATCCAGATAAAGAAAGATCTCTTAATAACCAGGAGTTAAATCTCTTTCCAATTTTCTCTACAATAGGAGAGACATTTAAGTTGGCCCTTTCTTTCTGATCTTTGCTAACTTTAATACCAAGATATGTGATCACATCTTTTACACTGATATTCCATACTGAGCTTAAGTCAAATCTTTTCAACGCTAATAATTCACATTTCCTAATATTCAGAGATAAACCTGATACATGTGTGAAGGCATTGATACACTCAATAGCTTTCCTGCCTTCATTATGATCTTTCAAAAAAAATGGTGGTGTCGTCAGCCAATTGTGAACATTGGATCTCTTTATCTTGTATCTGAATACCCCTAAAACTATCCTTATGTATATGAAGTGCCATAATTTGTGTGTCCTATAAAAATAAGGAGAAATTGGGCATCCTTGTTTAATTCCACGTCTAATGTCAAATCTTTGTGAAGTTCCATGGGATAATTTAACAGAGCTGTTACTATTATTGTAAAGTGTCTTAATTACACTTTGAAAATATTGACCAAAATCAAAAAATCGAAGACTCTCAAAAATAAAATAATGTTAAACTGTATCAAAAGCCTTGTAACAGTCTACAAATAAAAGAAAGCTATCTTCCATGATGTGCTCATTGTAGTCTAGCAAGTCCAATACTATTCAAATATTATTACATATATGTCTGCCCTTCATAAAACCAGACTGGGTATCGTCAATGATCTGGTCAAGATCTTTTTTAAGTCTTTCTGCAAAGATGGATGTATCTTTCCATCATTGTTCATTAATGTGATTGGCCTCCAATTTTCTAACATCATATAATCTTTGTTTGGTTTGGGTATTACAGAAATTAGGCTCTGTGTCATGGAAACCGACAGGACACCTAAATCGCCTCCTTAAAAACATTAAATACAAATTAAACAATATCCTCCTAAAAATATTTATAGAATTTACTGATAATGCCATCATTCCCTGGAGGTTTGTTCTCTTTTAACATGCTGATTATTTGTTTAGTTCGTTAACATAAATAAATTCCTCACAAGACTGTTGAAAGTCTTCACCTATGAATTTTGTATTGTCTTTGACAGAGTCTAGAAAGGCAGATACTGTATGTCACTAGTAGGACAGGCATTACTGGTATAAATGTTACCATAGAATTCTGAAACATATTTTCAAATATATTTGGGGTTTTCATTTTCTTTGCCATCTATATTAAGTTTTTGAATAGATGTAAATTCAGAATTCTTTCTTTCTAAATTGTAAAAGTATTTTGTATTTGTTTCACCTTCCTCCAACCATCTCCTTCTTGATCTTACAAATGCCCCTTTTGCTTTCTCTTCAAACATTTGTCCATTTCTAATTGTAAAGAGAATAACTGACTCTTTCCCTCTTCATCAAGGTCCTCCATAGAGATTAGAGAAAGGATTTTCTTAACAAGTTTATCTTCCCTCAATCTTTTAAGTTCAGCAATTTCTTTACCTCTCTCCATTGCTGTTTGTCTTATTTCATACTTCATCAATTCCCAATATTTTCCAAAAGACTTAAATAGTTGGGCTTCCTCCAATTTTCTTGTATAATATCTTTGGCATCCGTCTTGAAATGATCATCTTTATTGCTTTATTCTATTATTGCGTTTCCAATAACTCCGATTTGGTTTAACTTCAAATCCATTCATATTTAAAGATAAGAATCTAACTTTATGATCAGTAAGAATTGATGGTTCAGTAGATACCTTGACTACAGTGTTATCTAACGAATTAGAAATCAACCAGAAGTCAATTCTTGACTGTCTGGACATGTCAGATCAAATCAAAGCAAAACAAACTTTATTTGCCACATGCACCGAACACAACAAGTGTAGACTTTACTGTGAAATGCTTACTAACAAGCCCTTTACCAACAGTGCAGTTCAAGAAGAAGAAAATATTTACCAAGTAGGCTAAAATAAAAAATAAGTACAAAAAGTAACACAATAAGAATAACAATAACGAGGCTATATATAGGGGGCATCAGTGGGCGGGGGTACAGGCTAGTTGAGGTAATCTGTACATGTAGGTGGGGTGAAGGGTCCATGCATAGGTAACAAATAAACAGCGAGTAGCAGCAGTGTATAAAAGGCAGGGGGTCAATGTAAATTGTCCGGTGGCGATTTTTAAGCAGTCTAATGGGTAGAAGCTGTTGAGGAGCCTTTTGGTCCTAGACTTGGCCCTCCGCTACCGATTGCTGTGCGGTAGCAGAGAAAACAGTCTATAACTTGGGTAACTGGAGTCTCTGACAATTTTATGGGCTTTCCTCTGACACCGCCTATTATATAGGTCCTGGATGGCAGGAAGCTTGGCCCCAGTGATGTACTGGCCCGTTCACACTATCCTCTGTAGCGCCCTACGGTCAGATGCCGAGCTGCTGCCATTCCAGGCTGTGATGCAACCGGTCAGGATGCTCTCGATGGTGCAGCTGTAGAACCTTTTGAGGATCTGGGGACCAATGCCAAATCTTTACAGTCTCCTGAGGGGGAAAATGTTTTGTCGTGCCCTCCTCATGACTGTCTTGGTGTGTTTGGACCATAATTGTTCTTGGTTGATGTGGACACCAAGGAACTTGAAACTCTCGACCCGCTCCACAACAGCCCCGTCGATGTTAATGGGGGCCTGTTCGGCCCGCCTTTTCCTGTAGTAGAAAAATATGTTCAATTCCAATGATTGCACGTTAGTAAGAAGAATGGAAGGGATTGGGAGTTTACTCGCTCTCCTCCGGATTCTCAATTAGATCCCCAATCTGCGTCCCCATTTCCGGCGTCTTTTCTTCATGCAAAAGGCGTGGATCTGGGCCTGTTCCAGTGAAAGCAGGATGTCCTTGTTACTCCAAATGTCCTTTTTATCAGGGTATTTAGATCTCCAAATATCGACTAATCCAAGACCAAGACATAGATGATTACATTTAGGATTAACAATGCTGGATCTGTTAGGAGAGGGATGATCTGTCAATCATCACATTAGATACAGAATTACAATCTCCATCTAAGATAATTGTGATATCCTGAAATGTACTTATAACTCTATTAATCTCTTCTTCAAATTCTTGAAATAGTATCCTGTTGTTTTGTCAGTTGTTGGACGCATAAATACTCCCTCATAAAAACATTTCACAGTTGAAAATCACTGTTCAAATTAACCAACGTCCAGAGTGGTGAGACTTACTACTGATGACCTTCCCTTTAAACGCACCTCTTAAAACTGCTACACCTGCAGGTTGGTAGTTGCCATGTGATAACTGATATCGTTACCGAAATGATTTTTCAACAAGCATGAGTCTCTTGTAGAAAGTAAAAGTAAAAAACGGTTGTTTGCAATACACGAAAATAGCCTTACGTTTGAGTAAATTACAAATACCCCTGACATGAATTGAACAAAGAGATAAAGACATAAACTTCAGCCAACAACCTTGTTATGCTAATTTGTATTTTTTAAATGTACCTTTATTTAACTAGGCAAGTCAGTTAAGAACAAATTCTTATTTTCAATGACGGCCTAGGAACAGTGGGTTAACTGCCTTGTTCAGGGGCAGAACGACAGCTCGGGGATTTGAACTTGCAACTAACATAATATTTTCCTAAGGACATGTAACTCAAAAGGATTTCCATCCCATTATTAATCTCTCCAACAAAATACTAACAAATACTGGTCATAAAGTTAACAAAGTATTCTTACTCCCACAAGGGGAAGACATTGTGTAGACTTTACAATAAGTAGTTATTCACCCATAGTTAGTGTTAAGTTTACCAGTTCTCAGGTCAGCCTTTTCTCATTCAAGTCGTTTTGTACATTTTTTATAATAAAAGTTTGCTTTTCACCTGGCAATTAGGACGTTTTTAGGGCTACCCGTTCTGTCCGAGTTAGACTCTGGCTGTCTCTCAAGTGTTCTGATTTGGCCACATTTCTTTCCCATCGATGATCACTCTTGCACCGACAAAAAAAAAAACAGTTTTCCGTGCCTTTCTAGCTGCAGCCACCATCGTCCACAGTTTCTCTCTTGTCACTTTGTCCGCTGAGGTCAGATCCTCCGTGAACCTCAATTGTTGCTTGATGAGGAACTCACAACTCTTCGCTCGGCTCCAGTTAAGATCCCGTGTAGATCTGTTGGTGAACCGGATGATGGTTGTCCTTGGTCTCTTGTCTAGATCCTTGAGTCTTCCCAAACGATGAACAATGTCCACATTTTCCTTAAGTTTGGCTTTTGATTCAGGAATGACAGATCCACAGATGTCAACAACTCTGCATTTGATGTCCTCACCCGCCTGCTCTGGAATTCCATGGAGCCTCAGGTTCCACCAGCGCCGGTATCTCTCCGCCTCATTCACCTTTTGCTCAAGTTCAGCCACCTTCTTTTCATTTTCCTGGCAGATGAGTTCCACTTTCTTCATGTCACTTTTGAAGGTTCTCACTTCTCCAAAGATAAAGTCAACAGATTTTTTCATGGCCTCAATTTTCATCGTATTCTCCCGAACCATGTCCTCCAAGCCATTTGCCCTTTCATCTATCTTTGATGTCAAAAGCATTACAATATTGTTTTGCATCTCAATAAGTGACACAACCTCTTGGCCTCTCATATTTCCCCCCTGGGGCTTGATTGGAGTGCTGGGGTCGTAAGGTAATGGCCTGAGCTGGGGACTGGAGGGGCGCAAGTTGTGAGCATTGTTGGCCGTGCTCAGCAAATTTTCATCACCCATAGCAGTATTTCCCCCCCACAGTTACATTCTGAAGAGGAGTACACCAAACCATATATTTTGCTGTTAATTGTCCATCTGGTGATTTCTCCATTTCTTTTCTTTTGGTTCTGGTCATGGAAGTTTCCATGTAATGTTAGACAAGCTCGTTTTTGAGCTACTGTAGCTAGCTGATCTGGCTATCTAGTGTTATCGCTAAATTAATTGTTATAGAGGTGAATATCTTGCAGAAAGTAATCAATTACTTTGATAAACAAACTAAACCATATTCACATGAGGTTTTATGACCTTAGAAAGTACCAAATTGTCATATTTGGGTAAGGAAATACAATAATTCCTTCAGCTACCAAAAAATGAATCTGCACTGACCAACCAATTTGCGCGCCTCCCAGGATTTTGAAAGTATGATGTTGACATGATCAGTAAAATCAAAGCTATGGTAGATATAACATGATTTGATGTCATTTTATCTATGACCAATGACCTTGAGCCTTCTTGGAAGGGCACTTCTAATGTAACTATATGGCAGCACACAAGGGGCTTGAATTGTTGAGCTCTCCCCGTATATTTTGTGGTGATGTACTGTAGTGTCACCATGAGTGTCAGAAAACGGAGCCAATAGTGGCGTAACTAGAGAACATTGCCAACCCCTCTGCACCATATTTTCTGCTGACTGTCCCACCACCATAAAAAGCACTGAGCTAGAATAAAGAACTTGCATTTTGGAGCTGCCTTACTCAAGAAAGCAAAAAAGAGACCATGTCTGTATGTGGCTTTATTAATTAACTCAATAATATAGATATTTTTTACATTGTTTGCTAACTGATATGTGACACATATTAATGCCAAAATAACATGCAAAACATGCAAAAACAATAATAAAATAAATAAATATAAATATACAGTACCAGTCAAAAGTTTGCAAAGCTGTTATCAAGGCAAAGCAACTTTAAAGAATCTCCAATATAATACATATTTTACTACTTTTTTGGTTACTACATGATTCCATATGTGTTATTTCATAGTTTTGATGTCTTCACTATTATTCAACAATGTAGAAAATAGTACAAAATAAAGTAAAACCCTTGAATCAGTAGAATCAATGTGTGTATATATATATATATATATACAGTGCCTTGCGAAAGTATTCGGCCCCCTTGAACTTTGCGACCTTTTGCCACATTTCAGGCTTCAAACATAAAGATATAAAACTGTATTTTTTTGTGAAGAATCAACAACAAGTGGGACACAATCATGAAGTGGAACGACATTTATTGGATATTTCAAACTTTTTTAACAAATCAAAAACTGAAAAATTGGGCGTGCAAAATTATTCAGCCCCTTTACTTTCAGTGCAGCAAACTCTCTCCAGAAGTTCAGTGAGGATCTCTGAATTATCCAATGTTGACCTAAATGACTAATGGTGATAAATACAATCCACCTGTGTGTAATCAAGTCTCCGTATAAATGCACCTGCACTGTGATAGTCTCAGAGGTCCGTTAAAAGCGCAGAGAGCATCATGAAGAACAAGGAACACACCAGGCAGGTCCGAGATACTGTTGTGAAGAAGTTTAAAGCCGGATTTGGATACAAAAAGATTTCCCAAGCTTTAAACATCCCAAGGAGCACTGTGCAAGCGATAATATTGAAATGGAAGGAGTATAAGACCACTGCAAATCTACCAAGACCTTGCCGTCCCTCTAAACTTTCAGCTCATACAAGGAGAAGACTGATCAGAGATGCAGCCAAGAGGCCCATGATCACTCTGGATGAACTGCAGAGATCTACAGCTGAGGTGGGAGACTCTGTCCATAGGACAACAATCAGTCGTATATTGCACAAATCTGGCCTTTATGGAAGAGTGGCAAGAAGAAAGCCATTTCTTAAAGATATCCATAAAAAGTGTTGTTTAAAGTTTGCCACAAGCCACCTGGGAGACACACCAAACATGTGGAAGAAGGTGCTCTGGTCAGATGAAACCAAAATTGAACTTTTTGGCAACAATGCAAAACGTTATGTTTGGCGTAAAAGTAACACAGCTCATCACCCTGAACACACCATCCCCACTGTCAAACATGGTGGTGGAAGCATCATGGTTTGGGCCTGCTTTTCTTCAGCAGGGACAGGGAAGATGGTTAAAATTGATGGGAAGATGGATGGAGCCAAATACAGGACCATTCTGGAAGAAAACCTGATGGAGTCTGCAAAAGACCTGAGACTGGGACGGAGATTTGTCTTCCAACAAGACAATGATCCAAAACATAAAGCAAAATCTACAATGGAATGGTTCAAAAATAAACATATCCAGGTGTTAGAATGGCCAAGTCAAAGTCCAGACCTGAATCCAATCGAGAATCTGTGGAAAGAACTGAAAACTGCTGTTCACAAATGCTCTCCATCCAACCTCACTGAGCTCGAGCTGTTTTGCAAGGAGGAATGGGAAAAAATTTCAGTCTCTCGATGTGCAAAACTGATAGAGACATACCCCTAGCGACTTACAGCTGTAATCGCAGCAAAAGGTGGCGCTACAAAGTATTAACTTAAGGGGGCTGAATAATTTTGCATGCCCAATTTTTCAGTTTTTGATTTGTTAAAAAAGTTTGAAATATCCAATAAATGTCGTTCCACTTCATGATTGTGTCCCACTTGTTGTTGATTCTTCACAAAAAAATACAGTTTTATATCTTTATGTTTGAAGCCTGAAATGTGGCAAAAGGTCGCAAAGTTCAAGGGGGCCGAATACTTTCGCAAGGCACTGTATATTTATAGCTAAACAGGTGGGGCTCAAAATGAGCCCCACCTGCCTTGAATGACAGGTCGTCACTGCCGCCGGTCAACCCACCGTCGAATGTCAACTTGAATGGGTATCTATATTCTATTATCTATATTTCTATGATTTCAATGCCAGTTTAATTCTATGACAATGTATATTGCCACTCAAGTCAACATTATTTAATGTGTAGACCTCAAAGTTGAAATTCCAAATGCTTTCACATTTTAGTACATTTATTGCTAATTCATGACACCCATCCTGTATTCAAGAATATGCTGTGTCTCAACTGATGGCGGGCACAACACAAACACATCAGATGATGTAAAATAGGGTCTACAATGCAACATATATAAACATGAACAAAATCAGATTTTACACTTTTTTGGGGGGATAATTGGCGTAAAAGCTCAAAAACAAATAATTTAAAAGACAACTTTTTACATAAAAAAAATGTATTTCAATAAATCATTAAACAGTTTGACAACCATGTTTGCAAGCTTTCAAATGACATCAAACTCAACTGTTTATATTTTTCAGTGATGAAGACGTGGAAGTCTCATGGTAGGGTGGGGTATGCAAAATGGACCAACTTTGAGCACCCCTGTCGCCTGAATGTGCATTCAGGTCCAAAAAGTCACTTTCCGACCACTCCTACCATGGGCAAACATGTATGGAAGGTTTTCCTCAAATCAAAAGGTGTCCGGTCAGAAAGTGATTGAAATCATATGGAACAACCATGAATCCAAGCCATGCCCTTGACTATACAGTCAAGGGCATGGCTTGGATTCATGGCATTTATAAGTTAAGTGGGAAAGGGTTCACAGCGCAGCCACAGCTTTAAGACCGTATAAAAGTTATATATCCACCATTTTAACGGGGTCCTTGGTTAAGAATCACCATATCACATTTTGATGCATAAATGCTTAAAATTTAGGCTAGTCAGTTTACTGCTCTGCTAAAGAGTACCTACAATATAATGACTTTGGCACTGGCAGAGAAATGACCGCCAAGGTCACTTATCCTGTGTATCACTGCTTCAGTAGAATAGACGGAAAGTAGAATTGACAATGATTGTATATGATAAAGAGCATTATCTTTCATAGGATACAGAGCAGTTGCCTTTTGGAGTGTCAGGAAATATGTTTGAATGGAAATTGTTGAATGGCAAATATCTTGGATGATACTGTTCTAGGCCTTCTAGGCAACGATTGTCTATCTACAGACCCCGGAGTCGATTTTACTAATGCACATGTATCACTTTTAGAACCAAGTTTTTGCAGCCCATGGATGGTTGTGTTGTCTCTCTGTTTTTCTTTTACTCCAACATGCAGGTTGTTGCTCCCTTTTAGTTTGATTAGGCTACTGAGTATTTGGTACTACAGAGATGATGGGTTTTTTGTTTTCCGAACTAAAGAGATCTGGGGGTGTTAACGTGCTACGTTTAAGACACCCTTGATTTGGGCTCTCAAGACAACGGCATGATTCCCACATACGTCAGATGGCGTCTGAGTTGAGGCTTGATTTATGTCTGCTTGTTGGGCATCGGAGGTGACTTTGATTTATCATACTCAGGCACAAACAAACGTAATTTACTTACTTCCTTATTGTGCTTGTTGTCGTGTTACCCAAGGCTATTTTGAATGGGTCTATTTAAGTCTTCTAACTGAATCTTCCATTTATAGGCTGAGAGGTGGAGGAAAGTGAGAGCGAGGAAAGCAATAGGCACTCTGCTTTGTGATTGGATGAGAAAAAGTAACCAAGGAAACCACAGTGCTTAACGTGTCCTGAATTGGTTTAAAGCCATTTAACTGCAACCCGAGTTGCAACATTGGTGAAGTAAACATGATCAATCAGTGATGAGGCACAGCTCAATATGTTTGAACACCGTGCCCTATTTCTGTGCTCCCCATATTAAGTTTATGTATCTGCAATGTTGCAAGTGGACCTGCAAGAGTATTTTATGGAAATGTGGGAAATAATTAAGGAAAGCGTTTCAAAGGTACTCTCATAAATAATGTAGATTTGGCGTTAAATGTCCCTGACAGCCAATGCTGGCGCTGCAGAAAGGTTGCCCTGGGAAAGGCTGCGCTGGTCTGTCTGGTCAGGTGGACTCCTTGGAGTGCCATAAATTGACAGGAATGGGAGACAGTGCAGAATAAATGGGATGGCTTGAGTGACGAACATTCCCTAATAATGTGTCCAACGGGGAGATCTGATAGCATATAGGAGGGCTGAGAAATAGATTAGTTATCACACAAAACAATGTTTTTACTCCTCAGATCTGTCCAGAATAAATTTTAGAACTAATTTATGGCTTCAGAATAGATGGTCTTTATCAATCCCGTTTGATAATATTGATAAACCTGAAAACGGATGATGGTGGTGATGATGGGTCACAAATCCCTCTCTCTGAAACCAATAATAACTGATACGAGCTCTTCTTTTGTGCTACATACATAGCAACAGCAGAACTGACAAAGTATTGCCACACTATTCAATACTTGTCCCTGCCTGTTTGGAGTGTGGTACGGTAGGCCTATGTCCTGCAGCACCAGCTTCACCATATCGAACCAGTCACAGAGAAACCCTCACCTCTCTTTTCCTCTTCCCTCGAAGCCTAGTGAGCAAGGGTTATGTAGGACAGCTTTAGTGACAGTTACCCATCATTGAAAGGAGTTCTTACTCACGTCTTGATTTTATAAAAAAAATAAAAAAAACATTTAAGACAAGACCATTTGTCTCGTAATGTCTTTAGCAGTCACCGCTTTGTTCCTACGCTGTGTTTCACCGATATCCTGGAAGTTGTCTCTATGTGAAGTTGAGCTTTACTGTCATTATAGTGTTTGGACCGTTTATTTTTTTCTTGAAGTTTTTCAGTTGTTTATGCAACAGCTTTAGTCACTCAGGATTATACCCGGAGTTAAGAAGACCCAGTAAGAAGGCCCAGTAATGTCTAGTTTCTTCTCCAGAGAGCAGAGCATTGCAGTGCAAAGCAGCCTTCTTTCTAAGTGTTGGTTTAGCCTGTGGGCCTGTGACGGATGAGTGCGATGTCTCTGGCCCAGATCTCCGGGAGTGTGTCCCCTTTGATATTCCCTGACTCCGGGGCGTGCATAAGCGCGTTGAGCAAAGAAGTCAAGGTCACTCCCACTCTGTCACCAGCCGCACACTCATGAATATTATGATTAATCAGAGTCCTTTGGCTTGGAGTAATAACAAACCCGACATTGTTGGGGTAAGTGCACAACCCGTAGATTTGACTCCGAGTTGTGAAGAGCTGTCTGTCGCAAGCCCCATTGGCGCCGTTTACCTTGACTGAAAACAAAGGCTTTCTCCCAAGGCACCCGTTTGTCTAGTTTAACTGATTACAATCTATTAGGGTGAATATTTTCCTGAACATTAAATATCGGGAACTGAGGTTATCCTGAGTTCCCACTATGGATCACCTTGCTCTTTTGTATGCAGTAATTCATGTGTTTTTGTTTATTAACATTGATTCCTCCGGACAATTCTTTCACGTTTTCACATTTCACATGGGGGGGAATGGCGCACGCTACAGTGAATCAAATCGATCTCGCGCAACACAAATCAAAAATGGTCGCATAATCAATTCGCCCGCCTCTTTGAATCGGCACGTTGAATTGAGCAATTCCATGATCATAGTTGCAAAGTAGTCAATCTATCAGAGTATTCAGGTGTGTCGATAGCACAGTACCAACAATTATTAGACTTAATGTCACACCCGGCGATGCTTGTAGAGCAGTGAAGAGTAGACGTCATTTCACGTGCAATTGGGCAGAGGGAACAGATCGGAGTCTCTTCATTATGCGACTGGAGACACTTTTTGTTTCCTTTATCAACTCCACGCCAGCCACGGGGAAGACAATATTTCACATAGCTGAGGGTCCATTTGTCATGATAGTGTAATGTTACTGTTGTTTTCTACAAGCTGTAAAACATGAGCCTCTCAGCGATGTGTGTTCAGAACAATTAACTTGTCCAACTTAGAGCCAGCGCGTTGGCTAACTCATTAGCAGTCGTGTATTGGTGGTGTGGGACGGCATCGGAACCACCAAGACGGGTTCCTGTTGCAGCCAAGCTGTCACTGTCTCTGTCACGATGTGCCCAATCTAAAGGCCTTGTTCCACCGAGGGAGGCCACCCCTCTTGACCTGTCCCTGTGTTACTTAAGTGGAAACAGGTGTCTCATTCGATGCTCTCCAGCTCCCTAGTAACCTTCTTTATTTATTTAAATTCTCCTGATGGTCCTGGTTTGCAAATGGAGTTGTCCCCCCCCCCCCCCCCCCCACTGCTGCTTTACAGGAAATGTCTGACAGCTCTTGAGAGGTCCTGGGGATGCTTTGATGGGTATTAGACATGGTTTCACACACCCAGAGGATTGGGACAAGTTCGAGTAGGCCTGCTTTCTCAGAGTTAGTTATTGTCGTGTTCATTTTTAAAGGGGTAGTTGGCAGTGGCATTTGGTGAGAGAGGACAATATTTTTTTGTTATGAGCACGGCCTTATTTCTATTACATCATATTGGTCATTCATATTCTATTCACCCGGCTCAATATAACATCAATAGATTTAGGCTACTACATGATACTCGAATTTCCCTATACACATCATGAGGTTGCTACAACCTAGTCTATGAATTAAAACGTCTTAGGGCTAGACCCCTTTTTTCTCAATTTCTGCCTGATTGACATGCCCAAAGTAAACTGCATGTTGCTCAGGCCCTGAATGCAGGATGTGCACATAATTGGTACCATTGGAAAGAAAACACTTTGAAGTTTGTGGAAATGTTAAATATAAGAATTTAACACAATAGATATGGTAGGAGAAAGTCCAAAGAAAAAACAACCAGATTTTTGTTGTTGTTGAGAGAGACCATGCTCTTACAATGGCAAGTATAGGGGGATACTCAATTCTAGCTCCCATCATGCAATTCATATGCCTTCCACAGGGTGTCAGCAGTGTATGTTCAAGGTTTCAGGCTTGTAACTTCCAAAACAAATAAGAAATATCCGTTTTAGTACAGGGACATAGTCTTGGAAATTCGTGTTTGCGCGTGCCATGAAGACAAGACGCACCTGCTAAAATCGGATTCCTATTGAACATACTTCTTTCCGTAAGAAATATTATAGTTTGATTACATTTTAGGGTATCTGAGGAGTAAATAGAAACGTATTTAGACTTGTTGAAACAAAGTTTAGGGGTAGATTTTCTGATTCCTTTCTCTGCATGTTGAACGAGTGGATTACTCCAATCGATAGCGCCAACTAAACAGACTTTTTGGGCTATAACGAAGGATTTTATCTAACAAAACAACACTAAATGTTATAGCTGGGACACTTTGGATGACAAATCAGAGGAAGATTTTCAAAAAGTAAGTGAATATTTAATCGTTATTTGTGAATTTATGAAACCTGTTCCGGTGGAACAATATTTTGATGTGCGGCGCAGTCCTCAAACAATCACATGGCATGCTTTCGCTGTAATAGCTACTGTAAATCAGACAGTGCAATTAGATTAACAAGAATTTAAGATTTCAACTGATATAAGACACTTGTATGTACCTATGATTATTTATTTGAATTGCTCGGCCTCCAGTTTCACCTGAAGTTAGCAGGACACCTAGCCCTGATTTACAACATAGGCGCACAGGTTGAAAAAAAAAATCCAAGACAAACCTTCACATCATAACCGCTAACCGCTACACACAGCCTAAATCGTTGTCACCATATTATCTAACATCTTAGTCATCCTAGCTAATAGAACTAACTCATTAGTAAACCCGCTACAATCATGCAGTACAGCGTACAGTCAGCAAGCACTTAGCAGTTAAACTGGTGGCCCTGGTGGCAATAAATTAATAAAACCAAAAGCTTAGCTTGACTTGGAAGAGTTCCAGTATTGGATAGTCAGCTAGCTAACATAGCAGCAATCTCTGTTTGAGCCGGGTGTTTGAGGAGGCTAATCTAGCTAGCTAAGTAAGTGAAAGAAAAAAATACTACGAAAAATAGCTATCTCCCTCTCTCTCTTGCTTCTCCTTCATTTTAATAAATGTTTTTGTTCAACTATTTTCTTTCTCTCTCTTTGACTCAACTACTCACCATATTTTATGCACTGCAGTGCTAGCTAGCTGTAGCTTATGCTTTCAGCACTAGATTCATTCACTGAACCTTTGATTGGGTGGACAATATATGTCAGTTCATGTTACAAGAGCTCTGATATGTTGGAGGACGTCCTCCGGAAGTTGTCATAATTACTTTGTAAGTCTATGGAAGGGGGTGAGAACCATGAGACTCCTGGGTTTTGTATTGAAGCCAATGTTCCCAGAGGATAAACTATCTGTCCTCCGGCTACACCATGGTGCTACCCTAAAGAGTGTTGTTGAGGCTACTGTAGACCTTCGTAAAACAGTGTGATTTAATCAATTATTTGATGACGTGAATATATTTTGTGTAGTTTTATCTAAAAGGGATCACTTTTTAATGTTTCACTATTTTTATTTTTATGAAATTCACTGAGGAGGATGGTCCCCCCCTTCCTCCTCTGAGGATCCTCCACTGGTAGTTGGATAGTGGGATATTTACATTTGAGAGAGATTATTTTAGTTTTACCTACATTATATTTCAAGTATGCATTTTTTTATTGTCTACATTTTCTTAATATTCCTGTCAGATCTCAGAGTCCATAGCAGATCTGTCATCCATCTTGCCTGTATTGATTTACAGTCCAGCCTGCATCTTTCACGAAACTCCTCTCCTCAATTCCTGTTACGGAGCTTTTCAGAGCATTATCCTCCCTTGTTTAATTTTGCTGCCCCCCCCCATCCCCTTTCTTTGACGACAAATCCCCCTGAAGAATCTCAGGATACAACTGTTTTATCATGGATGTTGACCTTTAATTACAAAACTTTCATGACCTGCAACCTTCTTTTTTTTAAACTTAAGTTGACATTTATAAATGCCGAATGTCCCTCTGAATTGCTTTTTGTTGAAGTCACTGTATTGCAGGACCAGATAGCATCAGTCCATTTGTTCCAGACTTTAACTACAGGCTCCGTGGGCAGGCACGGCGTGAGAGGAGGACAATGCTACCAGCCCAGCTTCTCTGCAAGCCTATCAGAAACAATAGCGATGGAAAAGAGAGGTAACGATGATACTCTCCCCTGCTCCTCTGTTTGTGTACCCAGGACAAGAAATCGATACTGCCGGCTTCAGAGACTATTTTACAGTCAGGGCACTTCTCAGCTTAAATGTTTGTCTGTTTTAGTCAATGACACTTCTCTGCAAACTATTACCCACCGGGAATGGAGAACAAACGTGAAACAAATAAACCAGACGCCGACCCATCTTGGCATTGTTTGCACTTACAGATGGAATCCTGATAGTGTGGACATTTTCTTTGCACAGCGCCAAAGAAAAATCTATCGCGGCCAAGATCCGAAGCCATTCTACTATTATTACAGCCTCAGAGGAAATATTACTCGTGATAAAGGAGGATTTCTCGGCTGATATGCAATCAAGGTTATCTAGAACTTAGCGATGCCTCTTGTATGACATGCAAAGCCAGCCAAAAGAAGGAAATAGTTCAGCCCCGAAAAAACTCATTTCGGCTTTCACTAGACCGCCAGTAAACAAGAACAGTACTGATGTGATCATAATTCTCTTTCTCTCTCCACGGTCTACTGTAGTGTTCCCCAATGCCTCTATGGTTCTTAGTGAGGTGGCTCTCTTTTTGCCTTTTGTTGTTGTTGTTGAGATCTTTAAAAAAAAAAAGGGAACAGCATATATTCAGGAAAATGTATTGAGGGGAACAACCAGAAGTCAATATGGGTGTCATAAATAAGTTCAATCTCCAAGTCCTCTGTCTGTGTTGCCTCTCCATGGTTGTCGTGGAATAACATGCAACTTGATTGGGTTTCTGCGGGGAAACTTCAGAACTTTAATGACACTTAAAGACACTCACAGACATGACGCATTGAAAGTGACTCTCGCAGCTGCAGAATAGAAACATTACATTTAAAATTTAAAATTGTATTTTTTTCTTATTTATACTCCCCCCCCCTCCATACATTTCAACACACTCGTGTTCCCTGACTTTTAAGCACAGTATTTTCAGAAAATAATTTAGTTGAACTTAAATAACAAAAGGACCTGTCGTTTGACAATTCCTACTGTTACTGGGAAGAAAAGGAGAAGAGAGACTGAGGTTCAGTGGTGCAGACAAGCCAGCCACAGCCTCACACTGCTCACCTGGATCCAGGCAGGACCGAAATAGCACTAAAAGCACCCACTCTCACTTTGTAAATGTTCCTTTGTTGCTCTGTCTCTTGCATCACTTCTATGGCTGAAAATCCCATGGCTTATCTCTCAAGAGATTTCGCCACATCACTGACTGGCGGTTCTCCCACCTAGACGTTTTAACCCCTGAGATTCTGGGACCATGCCCCTATAGACCAAGGGCTGTCACATTGATTCCCGCATAAATGTGTTTTTATAAAGTGGTATAGCAACAGGATTCATGTCGCCTGCCTCGTAGTTTGTCAAATAGCAGGGATTTTAAAATATATATATATATAGTCATAGCAATTCCATATCGTTCAATCAACAGGGTTTTCCACCATCCCCACTAAATATTTCCACTAAATAAAGAGTATCTCTCCTTGGTACTGTCATGACTTTAGAGACAGTTGAGTTTGAGAGGGGGAATATTATGGCTTGTTGAGAGCGTGACGTCAGTAGTGCACTGCAATGACTCGTCCTGACAAGGATGGGGACCCTCCCTCTCGCTGCTGGAGTCTGATTGAACAGGCAGTCAACAGCCATAGGGGATTGTCCTTCACAGCGGCCAGGGAAGGACAGCAAGAAAACTTTCTTTGTAGGAACTTGGCTCTAATCTGAACAAACACTGTTTGCAAACCAAGGCAGGATGCAAAATGGGCAACACCTACAGTAGGCCTACTCGGTGTGCACACAGTACAGTGACTTTAGTTCAGTCTTGTTAAGTCAATTTAGTATTAAATATTGAAGTGTTTTGTTATATTATTCCCCCCCCCCCCCCCAGATAATTTTTTTATGTAGAAATTGACTACATAATGTAATTCAGCATTGACAATATAACAACCTCTCGGGTATATGAATAATACAACACATTTTGGGGGGCAAGGACTGTACTGAATAACATTGTGGTGTCTTTTTCTTACCCCTTGTGTTCCTCTAGTTCCCTGTAGTTCTCCAGCAGTAGTGACGGATTCTCTTTGGCCCGAGCTGTTCCTCAGGGCTATCAAAACCCATTTACTCAGAGTAATGTGGTCCATGGAGCCTACATGGAACTGCCAATACTCCCCTCAGCTCCACCATTTATCACGTTGTACAATAGTAGACCTGGTTGATTACACCTAGTTTATGTGAACATGTAATTATGTCATAGTAAAATACTCGCCTGCCACAATCGTGAAAGCAGTTGTCGTTCATTTCTATTTTGGAAGCAAACTATGGTCATCTAAAAGTGACAAGACTCCCTTGCCTCCTTTCCAGATAAATGTAGTTTTCATTTGACAAGATAGGCATTCACGACGCTACTTACAAGCAAAAGACACCGTTTGGAATATTAGACAGGCTGTTCCCTTAGTCGTAGACATGAGATAGCTGTCTTCCTCTTTACCTTCATCCATTTTAGGCAGGGCCTTGTTCAATATTTGCAGAGTGCCAAGGCACACAGAAGCCATGGGATCATCCCCATTTACGAAGGAGCCGGGCCCCTCTTTTAAATGTTAATTGCCTTCCCTCATGCTTTCTCATTACACCCATTCTAAATGATGTGCTCTAAGCTCCAGTGGAAGTGTTCTAATTTATTCTCCAGAATGGCATCGGAGATCCACATAGTTATATTCCAATCACAAATTTGCCACGGACGAAAAGGAATTGCCCCTGCACATGATTGTTCAGCCAAGTCTGAGCGAAATAAACAGAATGCGCCCACATCCAGAATGACGACATGCATTGTGGAATGTAGTGTATGGCGCTCATTAGTTTGGTACAGGGACGCTTTGCTGTCTATATGCCATATCTGCTCTCAGCTCACCCACTCGGCTACTGCATAATGCATAGGACTAGCTACACTGTTAAAGCATTCCATATTGAGCCAAATGAATCGTTATTCACTTGTATGGGTAAAATGTTCAAAATAAGAATTGTGTGCATATTCAAGGTTTTTTTTTTTTTAACGATGAGCAGCGTTAACCGACTTGGGAAGTATGTCATTTTTGTTTCATTTAGGTTTTCCAATTGTTACCAAAGTGACCCTACATGATGCGATCTTTCATATTTGTTTATGCAGTTCGTGTGGTTGAAATGTAACATTTATGGAAAAGCATTTGTTACCGGTTTAATACTCTAATAGTAACGGCTATATCAATTATGAACAGTAATGTACTTCATCTCTCCCAACACTTCCTTTCCTTAACCAAATCCCCAAATGGGATTTTGGTACACCACAGTAATTGCTTCAGTTTGATAACGTTCAGAATGTTGCTCGCATTATAATGTCCCTCTAGTTTGTCATTGTGGTTTTTCTTTTGTGATCGCAACACATACTTCCGTAAACAACTTTGAAATTCCTTTTTAAGACATTCCCCTCCAGCCCGTTCGTCTGGAATTGAAAGGGTTTTTGGAGAACAGTAACGGACAGACCTCTGCAGTGCTCTTTGTTGTCAGCATGTTTCTCTGCAGATCCATCTGGGGTGCTGGGTGTCAAACTCATTGCAGAGAGGAAGATGAGTATGCCAATCGTCAGGGCCCGGGGCTTTGCACCCTCACGTCGTCAACATCGCTCCAGTCCTCTCCTACTGTAATACCATCTGGCAGAAAGGTCAAAACAGGCTGATCCCAGCACAAGACTTTGGGGTTAAAAAACAACACATTTCAGGGTTTATATAATCCCCAAACTCAGTGATGTATCTCGCCTTCCAGACGGTTCCGGCATCAAAGTGCGGCAGGGGATGTATTTAAAGCATCCATGTGAACGCCTTGGCTGTATAAACATGCCCTGTATTAACTCTCCATATGCCCCCCATCACAGTCCTGGCTATGATGCAGATTAACCGACTTGTCTGGAAGCAAAGACGGTTTTTCCCCTCCTTCACAATGAAATGGAACTGATGAGAGCTTGGCAGGATGGTGTTTCTGCACCTTATATTTATGGGGATTCCAGTTAAAAAGTAAAAAGGCTTTCCCATAGTGAGTCAACCTAATTACGAGGACATATTAGTTGTACGAGGAGGTGTCTGCTACTCTGTCACTCTAGTCATCCAGTTTGCGTCATCCCACATGTCCATATGAGCAGATGTCCCATACCTGAAGGGAATCCGGATGGCATCATCAGCCAAAGTAAGGAGAAAAGAAGCTGTCACAGATGGACAACCCTCTTGTGATCTTTTCCATTGGTCTAGTCAAACGTTCAGTGCATGCCTTTTTAAAAGTCGCACTCTTTTTCTCGCATTGTATCGAGATGCGAGGACATAGTGAGGGAAGAATAATGAGCTTCATTATAGGAATCCACCCACTTGTCACGATACGTCTTGACCATTACCGCTTCAACTTGTTATCTTTAATACTTAATTAACCTGGCTGAAGAGCAGCTGGTGGAATTATCCAAGATGGGTAAAGCTGCAGCATCTTGCTGGTTGCCTTGGAAACCTTGGATTTTAAGCACCAAGCACTAGGCAAAGTTGGATGTTCAAAGGAGCATCAGCACAGGGCGAAAAAAAAAGTTAATTGGTTTTGGAGATTGAACCATAACTGACCAAGAGTTGCTGTTGTGAGAGGAAAAGAAAACCTCTCAAAAGTTTTATAATCTGAGGCCTCACCGAAAATAAGGACTCCATTCCTGACATGTACAGGAATATGCTGCTCTAGTCTAGGGACGGCGATTCAGGATAAGGGCTTAAGTCGGACACAATGTGGCCATACAATAGATGGATCTGAAGCCTTGGGAAATCTGCGGTGGAAAGCACAGACGTAACAGAAATCCCCACTATAAGGGAAGGGGCAAAAAGGCAGTTATTTAACCAGATGCCCCGCTCAGCAGAGAGGGGATTAAAATGCACTGCTGCTTATCTGCCTTTAAAGACCTTGACTTTCAAAATCACAGGTTCCCCTCAAACCACGGTGCCAAGGTCAGCTTTTTTTTTTTTTATTACTAGTGCTCCTTTGTGTGCTAATGAGAATGCAGAAGAACTATTTCAGAGACGGGGATTTAAGTGTTCTCTCTTCAAAGTCTGTGTCTGTAAAAGAAAGAAATGCACGGCTAGTGACACATGCATTCTGTGCTGAACAATATGGCAAGGGAAGGTGAACTCCTCTTCCATGTGTCAGCATGTTCAAGTTGGGCTGAGAGCAGATCTTTGGGGGTTGTGTCTAAAGGCATAGGACATTGGCTGTGGTGGGATTGAGGGGCATAGCTGCCGACGTTTTGCCCACGTTATTTATGTTCTTTAATTCCACTTAACAATCTTAGTCAACAATGCTAGTCCAGTAAAGGCACAACACGGTATTTCCTTGTAATGCTAGTGACCTGTGATGCAGGAAGCAAATTACACTACATCCCGTCCCAACGTAACATTTCCTGTAGGATAGTGAGTGTAACGGACCGTGCCCAAGTGCAAGGTATCGAGTTGTGCACATAAGAATGGTGTCACAGCCCCATGCTTGTGTGCGCATGCATGGGATGCGTTACTGCTAACGGTTGCATGTGTATGTGTGTGCCAGCAACATACAGTAGGAAACATCGCTACAGAACGTCTGCCTGGCTCATTCCTATGCTGCACGTTCCACTATCTTAGCGCACTCTCCTTCTGTGATGTGACTTGGTGGAGAAATGGCATTGATAGCTCCTACAGTAGTGCGAGAAAGCATCCCTGATGATCAGCAGCGTTCTAGAAGCGTGCTAGGAGATTGTGTAGGCCACAGTGCTCCTCTGGTCAATGGAAGTTGATTGGGGTCCCATGGTCATGAGAAGGTCAAAATCAGAGCCCTATTCATGTCAGTGTACTTAGTAGGCAAGGCAAACCCGTTTTGGTGATTTCTGGTATATCTTCAAAATCAATCCATCGCAGCACATTTTTGGACACATTCAGCAGTTTTTACCCGATTAAGTACACTGTTGAAAGTTCCGTTCATATTCCTAGAGCTTGACAATGTCGTCGCTGATTCCTGTTGACAAGACATTTTGATAAATAGCCCAAATGTCAAAACAACCGTTTTTTAAACGTGTCCAAATCAATAACCGATATGCAGAAACAGTTTGTGATATGTTGAGAACATAAACATACAATGTACTATCTATACATGCTGTGCATGTGCCACAATAGTAATCATATTATTTTTTAAAACAAGCACCTTGTAAACTGCACACGCACCAAAACCCTGTTGTTTTGACAAGTGGCAATAAATCACTGATATCGATTAAGGTCGCAGGCGCTGTTGAAACTAACAAAACAAAAAAACACGTGGAAACTGGATATCTTTTTTTTTGACATCACTGGTTAGAGAACAACCTGCAGATGACAGTCAGCTACATTTTGAAGTGATGCATTTTTTGATTTAGGGGTTAGCAAAACAGAAAGAGAAACGCAACACTTATTTGTCAATCACTCATATCGATATCATGTTGAAATCAATTGCCCTAGAGGTGGAAGATGAGGTTGCACGTCTTGTTAAAACTATCACAGCTCAAAAAACCACACGGAACCTGGGAATAATGTGTTCATCACTGGTTAGAGGACGATTTGTAGAAGACAGATAGCTACATTTTGAAGTGTTGCATTTGGATTCAAGTGGGTCGCCAACGCGGTAAGTGCAAAGCAATGCTTTTTTGTTAATAACTTCCATCGATATCACGCTGAAATCAATAGAACAGGGGGCAAATGGTTGCTATTTCACCCTTTAGTGTGGCCAGTGAAGCACATGAGAATCACTCATGACTTGTAGAAGGCTTATATCTGTATTTTGCAATGTCAGATGTTGATTTCGTGAACAGACCACTTTTTCTGTTAGTTAACTTAAACTAATCACAACGCGGCATAAGATATCAACAGTGAGAACGGTTGGCTGCTATTTAAGTGATAGTTTGATTGCCACGTCCATGTATTGGTGTGTGGCCAATGACTTTTATAGAGAGACCACCCCGAAGTCCTGTGCATCCCGGGGCATGTGACAAAATAAATGGTACAAAACCAAAGATATTGATCTGTTTGAAGCAATAAATCTTAAGTCATCGTAATGACTATAAACTGTTATAATTAAAACCACCAATCTGAGATTAAAAGGATGTGTAATTCCACTCAATTTTATGGGGGACAATGCAAGAAGGTGTAAGGTAGTAACAGAAACTGTCCACATTAGGTAAATTAGCACTGCAATGTACTTTAATTTAATACTGCAAAACAATTCAACCTGTCAATTTAAGATAATGATATACAGTGCATTTGAAAATTATTCAGACCATTTGACTCTTTCCGCAGTTTGTTATGCTACAGCCTTATTCTAAAATTGATTAAATTAATTAATTTCCTCATAAATTTACACACCATACCCCATCATGACAAAGTGAGAGCAAATTTCATTTTTTTGTGCTAATTTATAAAAAAGTCAAAACTGAAATACCAAATACCGTATTCAGACCCTTTGCAATGAGACTCGAAATTGAGCTCAGGTGCATCCTGTTTCCACTCATCATCATCTGTGGTAAATTCAATTGATTGGACATGATTTGGAAAGGCACACACCTGTCTATAGAAGGTCCCACAGTTGGCACTGCATGTCAGAGCAAAAACCAAGCCATGAGGTCGAAGGAATTGTCCGTGGAGCTATGAGACAGGATTGTATCGAGGCACAGATCTGGGGAAGGGTACCAGAAATTGGATGCAGCATTGAAGGCCCCCAAGAACACAGTGGCCTCCATCATTCTTAAATTTAAGAAGTTTGGAACCACCAAGATTCTTCCTAGAGGTGACCAAGAACCTAATGGTCACTCTGATAGAGCTCCAGAGTTCCTCTGTGGGGATGGGAGAACCTTCCAGAAGGACAACCATCTCTGCAGCACTCCACCAATCAGGCCTTTATGGTAGAGTGGCCAGATGGAAGCCATTCCTCAGTAAAAGGCACATGACAGCCCACTTGGAGTTTGCCAAAAGGCACCCAAAGAACTCTCAGACCATGAGAAACTAGATTCTTTGGTCTGATGAAACCAAGATTGAACTATTTGGCCTGAATGCCAAGCGTCATGTCTGAAGGAAACCTGGCACCATCCCTATGGTGAAGTATGGTTGGGGCAGCATCATGCTGTGGGGATGTTTTTCAACTGCAGGGACTGGGAGAACAGTCAGAATCGAGGGAACAATGACAGAGCAAAGTACAGAGAGTTCCTTGATGAAAACCTGCTCCAGAGCGCTCAGGAACTCAGACTGGGGAGACAGTTCACCTTCCAACAGGCCAACGACCCTAAGCACACAGCCAAGACAACGCAGGAGTGGCTTTCGGGACAAGTCTCTGAATGTCCTTGAGTGGCCCATCCAGATCCCAGACGTTAACCCAATCGAACATCTCTGGAGAGACCTGAAAGGAGCTGTGCAGCGACGCTCCCCATCCAACCTGACTGAGCTTGAGAGGATCTGCAGAGAAGAATGGGAGAAACTCCCCAAATAAAGGTATGCCAAGCTTGTAGCGTCAAACCCAAGAAGACTCGAGGCTGTAATCGCTGCCAAAGGTGCTTCAACAAAATACAGAGTTAAGGGTCTGAATACTTATGTAAATGTGATATTTCAGCAAACATTTCTAAAAGCCTGTCTTTGCTTTGTCATTATGGGATATTATGTGTAGATTGATGAGGAAAAATAGCTAGTTAATACATTTTAGAATAAGGCTGTAACGTGACAAAATGTGGAAAACGTCAAGGGGTCTGAATACTTTCAAATATGCTGTATGTTGCCAACTCACAAACTATTGCAACAAAGGCATCTATTTCTCAGCATTTAGCCAGAGTTATATCCTCTCAAACAATGTAACCATGCGCTCTAGACTAGAGCATCCATAGTGTTTATGCAGCAATCTGAACGTTTGACGTCCCTGTACTTAGAATGACTTGAATTACAGGCACACCTTACCAGGAACACTCATACACACAACCCTGTTACTTCATAGAATGTAGGTTCTACCATGTTTAATGCTCACCATATAATTACATATATTATAAATGAAAGGATCTCTATGATGCTCCTATGCTCTAAGTTGATATTCATGTCATAAGAGGGAATTCCCCTCAACCACAAATTGAGGATTGGGGAAATCAATCATTCTTTCTCATTGACCCCCTTTGTAAAAGAGCCAACTTTGTCGATTTTTTTTGTTATACAGAAATAACAACACATGCCGAAAAGCTTCAGGCTTTTCGGCATCGGAAATGCGGGGACCTGGTGTCCAAGTAGGCTACAAGTAGCTACACTGAACAAAAATATAAATGCAACATGTAAAGTGTTGGTCCCATGTTTCATGATCTGAAATAAAAGATCCCATAAATGTTCCATACGCCCAAAAAGCTTATTCACCTCAAATTTAGTGCACAAGGAATTTCATGTTAATTTCTCTACCATAAGCCGCCTCCAATGTTGTTTTAGAGAATTTGGCAGTACCTCCAACTGGCCTCACAACTGCAGACCACGTGTATGGTGTCGTGTGGGCGAGCGGTTTTCTGATGTCAATGTTGACTGTGGGGTTATGGTATGGTCTAAGTACAGTGCCTTGCGAAAGTATTCGGCCCCCTTGAACTTTGCGACCTTTTGCCACATTTCAGGCTTCAAACATAAAGATATAAAACTGTATTTTTTTGTGAAGAATCAACAACAAGTGGGACACAATCATGAAGTGGAACGACATTTATTGGATATTTCAAACTTTTTTAACAAATCAAAAACTGAAAAATTGGGCGTGCAAAATTATTCAGCCCCTTTACTTTCAGTGCAGCAAACTCTCTCCAGAAGTTCAGTGAGGATCTCTGAATGATTCAATGTTGACCTAAATGACTAATGGTGATAAATACAATCCACCTGTGTGTAATCAAGTCTTCGTATAAATGCACCTGCACTGTGATAGTCTGAGGTCCGTAAAAAGCGCAGAGAGCATCATGAAGAACAAGGAATACACCAGGCAGGTCCGAGATACTGTTGTGAAGAAGTTTAAAGCCGGATTTGGATACAAAAAGATTTCCCAAGCTTTAAACATCCCAAGGAGCACTGTGCAAGCGATAATATTGAAATGGAAGGAGTATCAGACCACTGCAAATCTAGCAAGACCTGGCCGTCCCTCTAAACTTTCAGCTCATACAAGGAGAAGACTGATCAGAGATGCAGCCAAGAGGCCCATGATCACTCTGGATGAACTGCAGAGATCTACAGCTGAGGTGGGAGACTCTGTCCATAGGACATATATTGCATAAATCTGGCCTTTATGGAAGAGTGGCAAGAAGAAAGCCATTTCTTAAAGATATCCATAAAAAGTGTTGTTTAAAGTTTGCCACAAGCCACCTGGGAGACACACCAAACATGTGGAAGAAGGTGCTCTGGTCAGATGAAACCAAAATTGAACTTTTTGGCAACAATGCAAAACGTTATGTTTGGCGTAAAAGCAACACAGCTGAACACACCATCCCCACTGTCAAACATGGTGGTGGCAGCATCATGGTTTGGGCCTGCTTTTCTTCAGCAGGGACAGGGAAGATGGTTAAAATTGATGGGAAGATGGATGGAGCCAAATACAGGACCATTCTGGAAGAAAACCTGATGGAGTCTGCAAAAGACCTGAGACTGGGACGGAGATTTGTCTTCCAACAAGACAATGATCCAAAACATAAAGCAAAATCTACAATGGAATGGTTCAAAAATAAACATATCCAGGTGTTAGAATGGCCAAGTCAAAGTCCAGACCTGAATCCAATCGAGAATCTGTGGAAAGAACTGAAAACTGCTGTTCACAAATGCTCTCCATCCAACCTCACTGAGCTCGAGCTGTTTTGCAAGGAGGAATGGGAAAAAAATTCAGTCTCTCGGTGTGCAAAACTGATAGAGACATACCCCAAGCGACTTACAGCTGTAATCGCAGCAAAAGGTGGCGCTACAAAGTATTAACTTAAGGGGGCTGAATAATTTTGCACGCCCAATTTTTCAGTTTTTGATTTGTTAAAAAGTTTGAAATATCCAATAAATGTCGTTCCACTTCATGATTGTGACCCACTTGTTGTTGATTCTTCACAAAAAAATACAGTTTTATATCTTTATGTTTGAAGCCTGAAATGTGGCAAAAGGTCGCAAAGTTCAAGGGGGCCGAATACTTTCGCAAGGCACTGTATAAACTACAGACAACGAACACAATTGCATTTTATCGATGGCAATTTGAATGCACAGAGATATCGTGATGAGATCCCGAGGTACATTGTGTTATTGACTGTACGATTGTTTATCCCATGTGTAACTCTGTTGTTTTTGTCACACTGCTTTGCTTTATCTTGGCCAGGTCGCAGTTGTAAATGAGAACTTGTTCTCAACTGGCCTACCTGGTTAAATAAAGGTGAAATAATTTTTACAAAAGAATTGTCGTACCGTTCATCCACCGCCATCACCTCATGTTTCAGCTTGTGACCCCATGTCACAAGGATCTGTACGCAATTCCTGGAAGCTAAAAATGTTCCTGTTCTTCCATGGACGGCATACTCACCAGCCATGTCACCCGTTGAGCATATTTGGGATGCTCTGGATCGACATGTACGACAGCATGTTCCAGTTCCCTCTAGTATCCAGCAACTTTGCTAAGCCATTGAAGAGGATTGGGACAACATTCCAAAGGCCACAATCGACAGCCTGATCAACTCTATGTGAAGAATATGTGTCGCACTGCATGAGGCAAATTGTGATCACACTAGATGCTGACTGGTGTTCTGATCACTGCCCCTACCTTTTTTCAAGGTATCTGTGACCAACAGATGCATATCTGTATTCCCAGTCATGTGAAATCCATAGATTAGGGCATAATGAATTCATTTCAATGGACTCATTTCCTTTTATGAACTGTAAAATCTTTGAAATTGTTGCGCGTTGCATTGATATATTTTTTTCAGCATAGTCCTCGTTTGTGTTGTTGATCTTGGCTAGCTTAATGTTCCGGTCAGTAGTTGGCTAGCACTCAAGTGGCTGCTAGCATTGTCAAGAATACAGGCATGTGGGAAGCCCTACAATATGACATTTTTCTAAGTAGTGAGAATACTCAGGAGATGGCAATGTTGAAAATAATAATAGGAGGACACGGGGGGAAAAAAGGTGACGTTTTTGCTGTGAGCCAATTGGGTTGTTTACCCCACAGGTGGCGGGCTGCGATGTTCTATCTAATTCCTACTGGGACTATCCTCCCAAGACACACACTGCTAGAGCCTCTGAATGGCAAGGAGATTCCTTGGGTGAAGGGAAAATGCCTTTCTACTCTACTGGATGATAGCTAAATAAACCCTGCCATTCACTGTATGGTGCCCCATCTGGGAGATTGGCAGGACTTGCTGTTGTAATCGATGTCGTAATTGTAAAACGGCCATAATTAAGGAATTAGAGAAATGGCAAAACCACAGTCGCAATTTTGCCCGGGTTAAAGTAAATAAATGATAGTACAATTATCAACATTGTTGCATTTTGATGAGGATATGAGTCATTTATTTTCAAAAGAGATGAAAAGGCATTTCCTATATACTAATGTCGAATTCTCATCATCATTTCCTGTAGATTATGCAATCAGGAATGAGTGATAGGGTTGAACAATAACCAAACACATATAAGTTTAGACTGTCAAAGACACACTGTGCACCATCTGTCAAAAATACAAAATAGTACTTCACACAATATCAGTTCTGTATTTCACAAAACCTGTTTATGTCCATTTAGGCCAGGCAGAAAATGTCAGTATGAGGGTTTTGCACTTTTTTCTTAGCTCTAGAGCCCACTTCAGAGCCATTAGGCCTTCAGAATAAGATTAGTATTCCCTTCACATGAACACATGGCCGTAAACTATGGAGGTTGAATTATAGGAGAGGTTTATGCTCTAGGTAAGACCAGAGAACACATTACTCTTTCATTTTCTGTCGATACTATGGCACAACAACTGATGAAGGAAGGATTAGGCAACAGTAAACACAACTTAACATGTAAGGCCACAACATGTACCATAGGATAAAATGGCAAAATGCTATTATCTGTGGGTAATTACATTTTTCTTTTTGCTATCTATTTTACTGTGGCTTAGTAAATGCTCTCAGTGAATATAAGTTGACATTACATTCACGTGCCTGATTTGTGTACAGGTCATTCGGAAAGTACTCAGACCCCTTGATTTTTTCCACATTTTGTTACGTCACAGCCTTATTCCTCATCAATCTACACACAATACCCCATAATGACAAAGCGAAAACAGGTTATTAGAATATTTAGAATATTATTTTTTTTCAGAAACAATTGACTGTGCATGTCAGAACAGAAACCAAGCCATGAGGTTGAAGGAATTGTCTGTTGAGCTCAAAGACAGGATTGTGTCGAGGCACAGATCTGGGAAAGGGTCCTAAAACATTTCTGCAGCATTGAAGGTCCCCAAGAACGCAGTGGCCTTCATCATTCTTAAAATGAAAAAGTTTGGAACCACCAAGACTCTTCCTTCAGCTGGCTGCCCGGCCAAACTCAGCAATCAGGGGAGAAGGACTTTGGTCAGGGATGTGACCAAGAACCCAAATGGTCACTCTGACAGAGCTCCAGAGTTCCTCTGTGGAGATGGGAGAACCTTCCAGAAGCACAACCATCTCTGCAGCAAACCACCAATTAGGCCTGCATGGTAGAGTGGCCAGACGGAAGACACTCCTCAGTAAAAGGCACTTGACAGCCCACTTGGAGTATGCCAAAAGGCACCTAAAGGCTCTCAGATCATGAGAAACAAGATGCTCTGGTGTGATGTAACCCAGATTCAACTCTTTGGCCTGAATGCAAAGTGGTTCACCTACCAACAGGCCAACGACTCTAAGCACACAGCCAAGTCAACGCAGGAGTCTCTGAATGTCCTTGAGCAGCCCAGCCAGAGCCCAGACTTGAACCCGATCAAACATCTCTGCTCCCTGACAGAGCTTGAGAGGATCTGCAGAGAAGAAGAATGGGAGAAACTCCCCAAATACAGGTGTGCCAAGCTTGTAGCATCAAACCCAAGAAGACTTGTGTCTGTAATCGCTGCCAAAGACACTTCAACAAAGTACTGTGTAAAAACAATTTTTGTTTTGTCGTTGTGGGGTATTGTGTGTAGGTTGATGAGGGAAATGTTTTTTAATACATTTTTGAATAAGGCTGTAACGTAACAAAATGTGGAAAAAGTCAAGGGGTCTGATTACTTTTCCGAATGCACTGTATACTTGTAATTCAAATGTCTTTACTACCTTCAATGAATAATTTATTGAAACAAAAATGTAATTACACATTTGTCTTACCACATCTGTCTTAGAGCAGTCTCATTGCTATAATAACCTATCATTATCTATGAGGTAGTCAAATAACGTTATTCAATAATTTGGGAAAGAACAATAGATTAGAGTCCACATGCCATTATGTTTTCTCTGGCAATACAGATCATATTGGCTTACATGAAAATCAGCATAACCTAAACAGAATATAATGTCCAATGTTTTTGGGGATTTGCTTCCTTTATTAGTGCTGTGTGGCCCTACTTAAAGGGGCTGTTGCGTTTGAGGGATACTTTGGGTTTTGGGCCTTTTATCTACAAAATCATGGATAAAAAATGTCTGTCTCTGTGTCCAGTATGAAGGAAGTTAGAGGTAGTTTTGTGAACCAATGCTAACTAGCGTGCACAATGACTTGAAGTCTATGGTAACAGCTAAAATGGAAGTCTATGGTAGCAGCTAGCATTAGTTAGCAATTGCGTTATCGCTAGTAAGTAACTTCCTTCAAACTGCACACAGAGACTTAAAAATGGCATTGACAAGTTCATCTGACTCTGGGAAAGTAGAAAAGGGGTTAATTGCCAAAATCGCAAAGTATCCCTTTAAAACGTCTTCGGGCTAGGGGGCGGTATTTTCACCTCTGGATGAAAAGCGTTCCCAAAGTAAGCTGCCTGCTACTCAGGCCCAGAAGCTAGGATATGCATATAATTGGTAGAATTTGGATAGAAAACTCGCTAAAGTTTCTAAAACTGTTAAAAATAATGTCTGTGAGTATAACATAACTTATTTGGCAGGCGAAACCCAGAGGACAAATCATCCAGGATTTTTTGTTGTTGTTGAGGTGACTGTGTTTTCAATTGGTTTTCTATGTGGTTTTCTATGGCTTCCACTAGATGTCTTTAGAAATTGGTTGATGTTTTTCTTTTGAGTAATGAAGAAGTAGCCCTTTCCTTTCTGGGTGTATAGCCAAGTGGACTGTTTTGTTTGGGGCGCGTGACCTGGAGCTCGCTCCACATTCATTTTATCCTCTATTGAATGCAGTTTATCCCATCTTAGATTTTTTTGATTATTTAAGTTTTATAATACCTAAAGTTGGATTAGGAAAGTTGTTTAAAATGTTTGATTAGATAATTTGTTGTCATGTTGGGCGAGTTGGAACCAGTGTTTTTCTGAGTCAAACGTGTCAAATAAATGGACATTTTGGAGATATTACGATGGAATTTATCAAACAAAAGGACCATTTGTGATGTTTATGGGATATTTTGGAGTGCCAACAGAAGAAGATCTTCAAAGGTAAGGCATGAATTATATTGTTATTTCTGAGTTTTGTGTCGCGCCTGGCGGGTTGAAATATGATTGTCATATGTTTGTATGGTGGAGTAAAGCCTTTTTGAAATCTGACATGGTGGATGGATGAACAAGAAGTTAAGTTTTAATTTGGTGTATTGCACTTGATTGTATGAAAGTATGATTGTATGAAAGTTAAATATTTCAAAAAACTATTTTTACATTTCGGGCTCTGCAATTTCACCAGATGTTGTCGAAACGTTCCGCTACCGGTACCCCTAGCCGTAACAGGTTTTTAAGAGGAAATCAACTCAATGTGTTTTACAATAAATTAGATGATTGTGGACTACAGGAAAAGGAGGACCGAGCACTTCCCCATTCTCATCAACGGGGCTGTAGTGGAGCAAGTTGAGAGCTTCCAGTTCCTTGGTGTCCACATCACCAACAAACTAACATGGTCCAAGCACACCAAGACAGTCGTGAAGAGGGCACGACAAAACCTATTACCCCACAAGGGAGACTAAAAAGATTTTACATGGGTCCTCAGATCCTCAAAAGGCTTTACAGCTGCACCAGTGAGAACAATGGTTGCATCACTGCCTGGTATGGCAACTGCTCGGCTTCCGACCACATGGCACTACAGAGGGTAGTGTGTACAGCCCAGTACATCACCGGGGCCAAGCTTCTTGCCATCCAAGGCCTTTATACCAGGCGGTGTCAGAGGAATGCCCTATAAATTGTTAAAGACTCCAGCCACCCTAGTCATAGACTGTTCTCTCTGCTACCGCACGGCAAGCGGTACCGGAGCGCCAAGTCTATGTCCAAGAGACTTCTAAAAAGCTTCTTCCCCCATGCCATAAGACTCCTGAACAGCTAATCAAATGGCTACCCAGACTATTTGCATTGCCCCCACCCCTTCTAAGCTCCTGCTAATCTCTGTTATTATCTATGCATAGTCACTTTAATAACTCTGTACATATTACCTCAATAACCTCGACACCGGTACCCCCTGTACATAGCCCTGCTATTGTTATTTACTGCTGCTCTTTAATTATTTGTTTTTCTTATCTCTTACTTTATTTTTAGGTATTTTATTAGAACTGCATTGTTGGTTAAGGAATTGTAAGTAAGCATTTCACTGTAAGGTTGTATTCAGCATGTGATAAATAAAATTTGTTTTTATTTGATTTGAATAAATGCCAGCTCAGCTGCAACAGCTTAAACCCTAGCCAGCAGCTCATGTAGAATTGACTTTGAATTGTATTGAAACAAGGTGACCTAAATGACCCCTCTTTTAGCCACTTGGGCTCCTGAGTGGTGCAGCCGTCTAAGGCATTGCATCTCTGTGCAAGAGGCATCACTACAGTCCCAGGTTCAAATCCAGGCTGTATCACATCCAGCCGTGATTAAGAGTCCCATAGGGCGGTGTACAATTGGCCGGGGTAGGCTGTCATTATAAATAAGAATTTGCCCTAGTTGAATAAATAATAAATCCCTTAACTCAAACAGGAATCATCAGGAAGTGGGTTTCTGCCCAGATGTCAGTTTGGCTAGCCATTGTTCAGAGAACACAGACAATGGAAGACCGCATTAAAGGGAGCACACCCACTGTAATCACGGCAGCATGTATAGGTGTACGTTAGTATATAATAATAACAATAAACTGATGACAACTGGGTCAAATGGAAAACCTCCAGGTTGTTTAGTTCTTATTTGATTTTGTTGTTGTGGTGTTGGCGTTTATACTTCTGTCAAAAAAATAGTCTTTGACGTGTATCATGTAGCTTTATATGTTTGTCCTTTGAGAGTTATTATACGCAGACTGCTTTCTTCAGTTTTGTGTCTTTTTTTCACAACGCTGACTGAGGAAGACTCTAGAAGGTGAAACGCGGTGCAGTTGTGCTTCCTGATGTACTATGCTGACTGCTGCAACATGTATCCTTTTGTAAATATTTTCTGTTAATAGTTCACTAAAGTTTATTGCAAAGTACCGGCCACCTACTCCTCTTCTTTCTATGTAGTTTTTATAAAAAAGTCAGAGTTTAACAGTATTCTCTCTATCAACTTCATATGGTCGCCTATACTGTAAATGTACTGTCCAGAACAATAAAAAATTATTTTGCAATGTCTCTCATGAGTGTACACAGCATATTGGACAGTGGTGGGTCTGATATGACCTGAGAGAAAATGGCCCATTTGTTTGTCACATTCTGCCCCTTCTACCATTACCTGAGCAGAACCATTACAAGGAACTATCTAGCCCAGGGGTATTCAAATGGGTGTCCCATAGGGGGCCGCAGGGGTCTGCAAAAATATAAACGACCGTTCAAAAGTTTGGGGTCACTTAGAAATGTCATTGTTTATGAAGGAAAAGCTCATTTTTTGTCATTTAAAATAGTATCAAATTGATGAGAAATACAGTGTAGACATTATTAATGTTATAAATGACTATTGTAGCTGGAAACGGCTGATTTGTTATGGAATTTCTTCATAGGCGTACAGAGGCCCATTATCAGCAACCATTACTCCTGTGTTCCAATGGCACGTTGTGTTAGCTAATCCAAGTTTATCATTTAAAAATATTAATTGATCATTAGAAAACCCTTTTGCAATGATGTTAGCACAGCTGAAAATTGTTGTCCTGATTAAAGAAGCAATAAAACTGTCCGTCTTTATACTAGTTGAGTATCTGGAGCATCAGCATTTGTGGATTCGATTACAGGCTCAAAATGCGCAGAAACAAATAACTTTCTATCGAAACTCGTCAGTCTATTCTTGTTCGGAGAAATGAAGGCTATGCGAGAAATTGGCAAGAAACTGAAGATCTCGTACAACGCTGTGTACTACTCCCTTCACAGAACAACTCAAACTGGCTCTAAGCCAGAATAAAAAGACGAGTGGGAGGCCCTGGTGCACAACTGAGCAAGAGGGCAAGTACATTAGAGTGTCTAGTTTGAGAAACAGACGCCTCACAAGTCCTCAACTGGCAGCTTCATTAATTAAATAGTGCCCGCAAAACACCAGTCTCAACGTCAACAGTGAAGAGGCAAATCCGAGATGATTGCCTTTGTAGACCTCCACAAGTCTGGTTCATCCTTGGGAGCAATTTCCAAACGCCTGAAGGTACCACGTTCATCTGAACAAACAATAGTACGCAAGTATAAACACCATGGGACCACACAGCCATCACACCACTCAGGAAGGAGACGCGTTCTGTCTCCCAGAGATGAACGTACTTTGGTGCAAAAAGTGCAAATCAATTCCAGAACAACAGCGAAGGACCATGTGGAGATGCCGGAGGAAACCGGTACAGAAGTATCTATATCCACAGTAAAATGAGTCCGATATCGACATAACCTGAAAGGCCACTCAGCAAAGATTTTACTTTTTGGAGAAATATCCTCTGGTCTGATGAAACAAAAATAGAACTGTTTGGCCATAATGACCATTGTTCTGTTTGGAGGAAAAAGGGGGAGGCTTGCAAGCCGAAGAACACCATCCCAACTGTAAAGCATGGGTGTGGCAGCGTCATGTTGTGGGGATGCTTTGCTGCAGGAGGATCTGGTGCACTTCACAAAATAGATGGCATCATGAGGCTGGAAAATTATGTGGATATATTGAAGCAACATCTCAAGACATCAGAACGGGAGGTTAAAGCTTGGTCGCAAACGGGTCTTCCAAATGGACAATGACCCCAAGCATACTTCCAAAGTTGTGGCAAAATGGCTTCAGGGCAACAAAGTCAAGGTATTGGAGTGGCCATCACAAAGCCCTGACCTCAATCCTATAGAAAATGTGTGGGCAGAACTGAAAAGCGTGTGCGAGCAAGTAGGCCTACAAACCTGACTCAGTTACACCAGCTCTGTCAGGAGGAATGGGCCAAAATTCACCCAACTTATTGTGGGAAGCTTGTGGAAGGCTACCCAAAACATTTGACCCAAGTTAAATAATTTAAGACAATGCTACCAAATACTAATTGAGTGTATGTAAACTTCTGCCCCACTGGGAATGTGATGAAAGAAATTAAAGCTGAAATAAATCACTCTCTACTATTATTCTGACATTTCACATTCTTAAAGTGAAGTGGTGATCCTACCTGACCTAAGACAGGAATTTTTTTTACTAGGAATACATGTAAGGAATGGTGAAAAACTGAGTTTAAATGTATTTGGCTAAGGTGTATGTAAACTTCTGACTTCAACTGTAGGTCTACCACGCTAATCAATAGACTTACCTGTCCTACCTTGAGTCAAGGAGGAGATGGAGCCATTAACTAAGCTGAGGTAACTGAGAACTCTGAGCGAATCACATTTAGAGTAAAAGGTTCATTCATACCTCCCCCCAAACGCAATGTGTCCATAGAAACCTGTAGGATTGTTAAAAAGGATGTAGGTGACTTACTGAAAGACAAACAGAAACACAAATCCTATGATAACCTGAGTAGAGATGAGAGAATGGCTCTGAAGGACTTAGAGTCAGATTCTTCGATTATCATTAAAAAAAAAGTGACAAAGGAGGAGGAATTTGTAAACAAAACAAATGTGACTATGTGAATGAATGTCGACGACAACTATCTAAAGGTGACTTCTATCACAAACTGAATTGTGACCCTACCCTAGAATTACAGCATAATATCTCATCCACAGTAGAAAGCTGTTTGGAATCAGGACAAATCACCAAAAAATAAGTTGAATTTCTATGTGTGAAATTTCCCAAGACAACTTTCTATACAGTCACTAAATTACACAAACAAGTGTCTCCTCCTCCAGGTAGATTGTATCAGTAATCGACTCTGTCACATCCAACATTTCTACATTTGTGGATTACCACATTAAACCGATGGTTGAGAATCTCCCATCTTATGTCAAAGACACTAGTCACATGATCTCAATGATAGAGGGCTTAGGAAGGATACCAGAGGGCACCCTGCTGGCCACTTTTGATGTGGAGAGCTTGTACACTAACATCCCACACACTGGAAGCTTGCGGGCGCTGTAACACTTCCTCCAGCAGAGAGACTCTACCCTTGCTCCATCCAATGATTTGCATCTTACAACTTACTGAACTGGTATTATCCAATAACTACTTTGTCTTTGAGCCAGACTTTTTCCTTCAAATTCGGGGTGTAGCCATGGGCTCCCCCTTTCCCCCCCAACTATGCAAACCTGTTTGTGGGACAATTTGAAGAAGCACTCCTTTATAAAACAGAGACACACCCCTTACTTTCTAAAATACTCCTATGGAAGAGATACATAGATGATTTTTCTTTGTGCTCTGGGAAGGAAGTCAGCAGGAACTCAATTAATTCCAAACTCTACTAAACGAGAGCTCTGAATATCTCAAATTCACCATGCAGCCTGATGAGAGAAAAATAAACTACCTGGACTTATGGATTATCAAAGGGAATGATGCATTACACACAGACTTACAGTATACACAAAGCCCAAAGAACGCAATACCTTGCTATGTGTAGATAGTATGCATCTCCTTCCCCTCAAGAATGGTCTTCCAATATAGCCAGTTATGCAGGGTTAGAGGAATCAGACAGATTTTGACAGCAATGCAAAAAAAAAAAGACAAATAAATTCAAAGTGAGAGGCTACAAGGACAAAACTCTTGATCCTGCAATGATGAAAATATCTCAAAAACCTAGAGAGGAATTACTTAAAAAAATCAACCAAAGAAGAAAAACAACGCAACTGTCTTTTGCACTAAGTACACCAAAGGTTCGGAGAAATTGAAAGCAACCCGGAAAAGCACTGGCATATTCTGCAATCAGACAAACAAATCACACACCTCTTCAAGGAACCCCCACTGGTGGTCTATACGCTTGGTCGCAATATTTGAGATCATTTGGTGAGATCTGACATGCCCCCTGAGCCCACTCAGACACTCTTGACACCTATCCCAAATGGGAACTACAAATAGGGCTCATGAGCACAGTGCAATAGCACTATAAAAGTGTCTTTCTCCAGACACCCACATACAGGTCAAAAAATCCCGGTAAGGGGTATCATCTCATGCAAGACCAAGGGAGTAATCTATCTCATCACCTGTTCATGTGGAAAAGCCTACGTCGGACAAACAAAAAGACAATTAAAACAACGCATAGCTGAACACCGCAGCTCAATCAGGGGTAAGAACATTGACTATCCAATAGCAGCTCACTTTGTTGAAGCTAACCATCCAATCTCCTCCCTCAAATACACAGGCAATGAGCATGTTACTCTACCAAGGAGAGGATGTAACATCGAGATCCTACTACCTCAAAAGGGAGACTTACTAGATATCCTATCTAAAAATATTGACTTTGATCTCAGGCTCTTGTTATGAACAAATCTTTATTTTATGAATAAGTCTTATAAATTGATATATTCTTTCTACAACTCATTAGCATACACCTGATATGTTCCCCCTGTTGATGATGCTCATTATACATTAAGGTTGAACCAAAAGTTTAGATGTAACAAACATGAAATGAAATACGAAACAATTATGTGAAATTGAATAAAACATTAATATATGTTGATGCTAATATGATGTATAATATTAAATTATGTTTCTATATGATAACAATAGCTTCTTTTTTTTTTTACAGTTTCACTAATTCATTTTAATTAACTTAATCATTATGACACACCCCTCACTATTGTCATTGGTTGCACTAATTTCACTGTTTGTCTACATAACCTGGTTCAAGTATTCATGACATTACCCTGAGGAAGGCACAGGGATGCCGAAACATTGGTAAATACCCATTCAATTGCTGGGAGTTTATATAGTGTGTGTGCGACTATGGAGTGTGCGACTTTCTTAATTTTGATAGTTTATTGAATATCGCTAGCAACAACAGAATGTTGAATGAAATACTGTACCTACAGTAGAAATGATGAGATTATCATATTTCTAAGGACGTCAATTTTATTTCTCAACTCCAAATATGGAGCAAATTACACTCATTGCATCCAATTACACTCACTGGAGTAGCTGGCAAAGGCTTTGAAAAACTACCGTTTGAATAGGCTAGTGCGGCAAGCGCCGCTGGCTGCTGGTAAGCTTTCTTGACTTGGACATACATTTTTGCCAACACATGGCTAACCTTTGTTTAACCACCTAAACAGCTGCTCTTTATAATTATAATGTGGGGAAGTCAAAATAATAATCTACCAAATCTATTCCTTTGAAAATGTTGCATTTTTTTCCTTGCAATTATCTTTTTAATCTTTTGAATTATTTCACCTTTTATTTAACCAGGTAGGCCAGTTGAGAGAGAACAAGTTCTCATTTACAACTGCAACCTGGCCAAGATAAAGCAAAGCAGTGCGCCAAAAACATCAACACAGAGTTATACAATGGATAAACAAACGTACAGTCAATAACACAGTAGAAAAATCTGTTTACAGTGTGTGCAAATGAAGTAAGGAGGTACTTCATTTGGCCAATAGTGGCGAAGTAATTACAAGTTAGCAATTTACACTGGAGTGATATATGTGCAGATGAGGATGTGTAAGTATAAATACTGGTGTGCAAAAGAGCAGAAAAACAAAAACCAATATGGGGATGAGGTAGGTAGTTGGTTGGATGGATGGGCTATTTACAGATGGGCTGTGTACAGCTGCAGCGATCGGTAAGCTGCTCTGACAGCTGACGCTTAAAGTTAGTGAGGGATATATAAGTCTCCAACTTCAGTGATTTTTTCAATTTGTTCCAGCAGAGAACTGGAAGGAAAGGCGGCCAAAGGGAGTGTTGGCTTTGGGGATGACTAGTGAAATATACCTACTGGAGCATGTGCTACGGATGGGTGTTGCTATGGTGACCAGTGAGCTGAGATAAGGTGGAGCTTTACTTAACTAGCAAACAATTATAGAAGACCTGGAGCCAGTGGGTCTGGCGACAAATATGTAGCGAGGGCCAGCCGACGAGAGCATACAGGTCGTAGTGGTGGGTGGTATATGGGGCTTTGGTGACAAAACGCATGGCACTGTGATAGACTGCATCTAATTTTCTGAGTAGAGTGTTGGAGGCTATTTTGTAAATAACATCCATGAAGTCAAGGATCGGTAGGATAGTCAGTTTTACGAGGGAATGCTGCATGAGTGATGGTGGCTTTGTTGCAAAATAGGAAGCCGATTCTAGATTTAACTTTGGATTGGAGATGCTTAATGTGAGTCTGGAAGGAAGGGTTACAGTCTAGCCAGACAACTAGGTATTTGTAGTTGTCCACATATTCTAAGTCAGAACCGTCCAGCGTAGTGATGCTAGTCTGGCGGGCAGGTGCGGGCAGCAATTGGTTGAAGAGCATGCATTTAGTTTTACTAGCATTTAAGAGCAGTTGGAGGCCACGGAAGGAGTGGTGTATGGCATTGAAGCTCATTTTGGAGGTTTGTTAAAACACAGTGTCCAAAGAAGATGTATACAGAATAGTGTCGTCTGAGCAGAGGTGGATCAAAGAATCATCAGCAGCAAGAGCGACATCATTGACATATACAGAGAAAAGAGCCGGCTTTCAAAGACTTTAGAAAGGCAGGAGAGGATGGATATACTGTAGGTCTGTAACAGTTTGGGTCTAGAGTGTCTCCCCCTTTGAAGAGGGGGGTGACCGTGGCTGCGTTCCAATCTTTAGGGATCTCAGACGATACGTAAGAGAGGTTGAGCAGACTGGAAATAGAGGTTGCAACAATGGCGGTGGATCATTTTAGGAAGAGAGGGTCCAGATTGTCTAGCCCAGCTGATTTCTAAGGATCCAGATTTTGCAGCACTTTCAGAACATCAGCTGTCTTGATATTTGGGATTTGGGTGGAGGAGAAGTGGGGGGGGGGGGGGGGGGGGGGGGCTTGGGGGGGGGCTTGGGGTTGCAGAGCTGTTGGCCGGAGCTGGGGTAGCCAGGTGGAAAGCATGGCCAGCCGTAGAGAATTGTTTATTGAGATTCTCGATAATCGTGGATTTTCCGTGGTGACAGTGTTTCCTAGTCTCAGTGCAGTGGGCAGCTGGGAGGAGGTACTCTTATTCTCCATGGACTTTACAGTGTCCCAAAACATTTTGGAAATTGCTCCCAAGGATGAACCAGACTTGTAGAGGTCTACAATTGTTTTTCTGAGGTCTTGGCTGATTTCTTTTGATTTTCCCATGATGTCTAGCAAAGAGGCACTGGGTTGGAAGGTAGGCCTTGAAATACATCCACACCTCCAATTGACTCAAATGATGTCAATTAGCCTATCAGAAGCTTCTAAAGCCATGACATCATTTCCTGTAATTTTCCAAGATGTTTAAAGGCACAGTCAACTTAGTGTATGTAAATGTTTGACCCACTGGAATTGTGATACAGTGAATTATAAGTGGAATAATCTGTCTGTTAACAATTGTTGGGAAAATTACTTGTGTCATGCAGGAAGTAGATGTCCTAACCGACTTGCCAAAACTTTTTGTGGAGTGGTTGAAAAACAAGTTTTAATGACTCCAACCTAAATGTATGTTAACTTCCGACGTCAGCTGTAGTTACAGTATGAGGGCTGGGGGTAAATTGAGGTCCCATTTGGCTGGTGGATCTGTTTGTTTACTTCGTCAAAGTTTTTTTGCAAAGGATTTTACTATTCCCAATAACTTAGGCTGCATCCCACATGGTTCCCTATTCCTTATATAGTGCGCTACTCTTAAACAGAGTAGTTAAAAGTTGTGCAGTAGGGTATAGGTTGCCATTTGAGGTGCAGCATTAGACACTTAAATGTCAACGTTTACTCTGCACCACCTCTTGAGAATAGGAAGCCAAATGACATATTTAAATCTCAGAACTCACTCATTCTGAACTAGAATCCCTTTTCAAGTCCTTGGCACAGAGGGGAGCTCATGCCGAAGGGATTTACCCTATCCAACCATTGTGCCTGCAGTAAATAATAGATTTGGAGAGATTTGACAAAATGGCAAAAAAAAAAATGGAAATCTCCCAGACATACGACATGTCAAGTTAACAGACATAACAAAGAAACCAAGCTTGGGGAAAATTGGATTTTAGAGAATGCCTTGTCTTGCAAAAAAATGACCAGTCAGAAAGTGTTAGTGAAGCAGACTGGCTTTCATTATATCAGTCATTTAGAGCTATTGAACCATGAAGATTGGTTAAGTGATATTATGTTAACCTCCTGTTCTACATCTAGAGTGAAGATTAAATGTAATTAGGGAGCTTTTGTAATGTTCCGCACTGTCCCCTAGTAATTGATGAGTGACTGAAGCCATTTAGTGTGTGTCTGTGCTATTGTTCTGATTCCAGGCAGTGGCACATGCCATTTTACAGGGATTGATCGCAAACACAGCAATTCGCTATTTCACTCCTCCTTTTTGCTCTGAATTTGGGCCCATATTGTGCTGGAAAACATTGTGTCACATGAGGGGTTTATCTATATTCTGTCCTATAATAGTATATATTAAGAATTCTGCGATATTCTTAGTTACACACCAATCAATGTTAAAACCAAATCGTCCTACTATCGCATCTAAGCCAGTATAACCAATTTCGATAACACGTAGCAAATCTACTTGGATGGAGGTCCACAATCAACTCTCTGCATCTCGTAATGCTAGCTAGCCAGAATTACCCAAACAAGAGTGTACAGTCGTGGCCAAAAGTTTTGAGAATGACACAAATATTAATTTCCACTAAGTTTGCTGCTTCAGTGTCTTTAGATATTTTTTGTCAGATGTTACCATGGAACACTGAAGTATAATTACAAGCATTTCATAAGTGTCAAAGGCGTATATTGACAATTACATGAAGTTGATGCAAAGAGTCAATATTTGCAGTGTTGACCCTTCTTTTTCAAGACCTCTGCAATCTGCCCTGGCATGCTGTCAATTAACTTCTGGGCCACATCCTGACTGATGGCAGCCCATTCTTGCATAATCAATGCTTGGGGTTTGTCAGAATTTGTGGGCTTTTGTTTGTCCACCCGCCTCTGGAGGATTGACCACAAGTTCTCAATGGGATTAAGGTCTGGGGAGATTCCTGGCCATGGACCCAAAATATCGATGTTTTGTTCCCCGAGCCACTTAGTTATCACTTTTGCCTTATGGCAAGGTGCTCCATCAGGCTGGAAAAGGCATTGTTCGTCACCAAACTGTTCCTGGATGGTTGGGAGAAGTTGCTCTCTGAGGATGTGTTGGTACCATTCTTTATTCATGCCTGTGTTCTTAGGCAAAATTGTGAGTGAGCCCACTCCCATGGCTGCGAAGCAACCCCACACATGAATGGTCTCTCAGCAGTCCTCAGCAGTCCAATGCCTGTACCTTTTGCAGAATATCAGTCACGTCCTGAGCTTAGTTCCTTTGTTTATCTCTATTTTAGGTTGGTCAGGGCGTGAGTTGGGGTGGGCATTCTATGTTTTGTTCTATGTTTGTATTTTTCTATGTGTTTGGCCTGGTGTGGTTCCCAATCAGAGGCAGCTGTCAATCGTTGTCTCTGATTGAGAACCATACTTAGGCAGCCTGTTTTTCCCAATTGAGTTGTGGGTAGTTGTTTTGTGTTGTTGCACCTTACAGGACTGTTTCATTCACGCTCTTTGTTGTTTTGTTATTCAGTGTTCAGTTGATTTATTAAATATTAACATGGACACATACCACGCTGCGCATTGGTCCGATCTTGACTACTCTTCCTCAGATGACGAGGAGAACCGTTACAATATCAGTCTGTCCCTGTCTTATTTGCTGCCCTTCTTGACACCAGGCCATCCTCCAAAAGTCTTTGCCTCACTGTGTGTGCAGATGCACTTACACTTGCCTGCTGCCATTCCTGAGCAAGTTCTGGTGGTGCCCCGATCCCGCAGCTGAATCAACTTTAGGAGATGGTTCTGGCACTTGCTGGACTTTCTTGGGCGCCCTGAAGTCTTCTTCACAACAATTGAACCGCTCTCCTTGAAGTTCTTGATGATCCGATAAATGGTTGATTTAGGTGTAATCTTACTGGCAGCAATATCCTTGCCTGTGAACCCCTTTTTGTGCAAACCAATGATGATGGCACATGCTTCCTTGCAGGTAACAAAGGTTGACAGAGGAAGAACAATGATTCCAAGCACCACCCTCCTTTTGAAGCTTCCAGTCTGTTATTCGAACTCAATCAGCATGACAGAGTGATCTCCAGCCTTGTCCTCGTCGACACTCACACCTGTGTTAATGAGAGAATCACTGACACGATGTCAGCTGGTCCTTTTGTGGCAGGGCTGAAATGCAGTGGAAATGTTTTTGGGGGATTCAGTTCATTTGCATGGCAAAGAAGGACTTTGCAATTAATTGCAATTCATCTGATCACTCTTCATAACATTCTGGAATATATGCAAATTGCCATTATACAAACTGAGGCAGCAGACTTTGTGAAAATTAATATTTGTATCATTCTCAAAACTTTTGGCCACGACTGTATATATGGACATGTTGTGCACCATAACTGTGACCATAAATATTGACGATATCCCACATTTTCCACAAAACATACTGTAGATAGCTAAGTTCAAAGCTAAAAGCAAACTTTGGGAAACTGCAGCACTGCTTAACTTACTAGCTTGCTACGTATGTAGCTACTAGATAGCTATCTACTCCATTATCAAACAAGCTTCGGTTAGCTAAGGTAAGCCAGCAAGATACAGCTAGAAGGTTTGAGTCTGCCCTGTGGTGAGTAGCCTACAGTACATGTTGTTTGCAGTACAATAGACCAATAGTAGTGCATGTGTGAAGTTAGACCTTGTGTTGCTTGTCAGACCAGCCTAACTTCTCACTTAGAAGGTTGTTTTTGTGCTTAATTCAAAGTATATTCTGTATTTGTTTAGTTTTTTATCCAGTATGGCCGTACAGATTTGATAGACTCCCCTGCAGCATCTCGGAACAAATATGGAGGCAGGAGATGGATGACAAATGTCATTTTCGGTGCACAAATGCCTACATCATATTGAAGCGTGGACTCCCTGACCTTTTAAAAAGCACTATGAAGGATATGTATTCACATTAAATTATGTGTTGTCAGCCATTCCTCTGGACTCTTCTTTTCGTAACTCCCCTTTACACTACGGGCAACTTTTTCTACTGATTGCAGCTTTCACAACCAGTTGTGAGATCTTTATTTGATGCATGCAGATGCATGTACATTTGCATAGTACATGGGGACAGTAGTACAGATATGGCCAGAGATAGAGTGGTTAATATGTTTTTCTAAGATATGGGAAAGTGGGTATGGAACACAAACAAATCTAAAAGTACTTTCGCTCATGCCATTTTGGTATCTTGGACAATATGCTACAAAGGAGAGCAGGCACACTCTATCCTGCATAAGGGAAGAAGGGATTGAATTCTGCTCTGTCTTATGCTCATCATGGACAGAATGGAATGGCCCAAACAATGTGCAAATACGCCTCAAGCTATGTTAACTACCGTAAATAGCATGTAATAGCAAGTATTTTAAATGATCAATTCATTTAATGACAAGATGTAGATCTAACTAAAACTGCATGATCTCCTAAAACCGTGGTGATAATTTTCCATTCACTGATCATGTCACGTGTGGCGCATGCATGCATATGCATCAGAGTTGTTGAAAGTCACCTTTCTCACCATTTCTCAGTAGAGAACACACATATTTCAATAGCTTTTGGCAAGGCTGCTCCTTTTCCACCCATGTTAGGGGATGAGAGTGGTTTTGGGGCTGGAGAGGCAGATGGGCCCTCATCTTTCCCTCTCCCCTGATGGCCTGACCTCTGTGTCCCCTGAAAGCATGATACCACCAAGGGCTCTGATTAAGACCAGCGCAGCCTGCATGGGGCCTGGAAAACCCACTGTGCAGGTGAGAGAGGAGGCAATAGAGTGGACCTGATTGACTACGCTGCACACTCTGGCCGAGAGTTGCAGTTCTAACAGATCGAGAGAGTCCTCCCCATGTTTTGTGCTCTTTGGCTAATTAAGTATTATTATCCAACACAGCAGGAAGTACCTGAGAGATAATTGTCCACAGCGACAGCTAAATGTCCCAATCTGGAGGTTGAAGCCAGGAGCACTAGGAAAGGTCAGACACCATTACGTGTTCCGCTGCTGATCTAATTATTGCTACCATCCCTCACAAGGACCTCCATTAATTCAAATTCCAAAATATTTCTTGGATGTGGTCATATTATTATTTTTTTACTCTGTCGAAAACCTTTTTTTTTTTAAGTGAAAAAAAATCTCTCTTTAAAAAAAAAAGAAGTGAGTTAATGGGCATTAGTGTCCCCTGAAAGCAGCTATTTTGGTCTCTGTTTGAAAATGTATTTTTATGTAGCCCCAGCACTTGTTGACATGCTTTGTATTTTAATGTCTATGTATAATAAATAAAAAACTGCTTTATTGTGGTGGATTGCTGTTTTGTCATTAGTTCTTTGAAGACACCAATTACATCGTAATAGCAATGCCATGCAGACTTGATTCATTTGCTTTCCTCTCATGCAAATGTTTGAATTCTCTGTGTTATGGTCAGACGCAAAAGGTCATCTCAGAGCCACGAAGGTTACCTAATGTTCACAGCTTGGTTATGTTTTACACTGATGCCTGATTCGCATTGGACTTCTTTCATTTGCAACCTTGGTACTTGACCAAAATGCACCTATTAAGAGATCAAATGACAGCATTGCAGTACATTTCACATCATAATAGATTCCTCCCCCCCGCTGATGATAAAGACATTTTGGATCTGTTTGGGCAGAATGGGGACTTTCCTTGGTGAGAATGAAAGTCACGTACAATGTGAACAATGGTAAATCAACAAGCTGCACATTGTACTGTTATACTGTATTACATGTTCCTTTTGAAAGTACACAACGCCGTTGATATACTTTCAATAGAGTGGGTTCTAACTTTCTTCATCTGTTTTCATGAACAGAAGAAATCAAAGAAATGAAATAAAATCGACTCCCATTCATAGTGACTGAACAACATGAAGTTCTGGCTCATGTAAGATCGCACCAGCGCGCTCTGAATGGCTTCAAGTGTACCGTCAATCCAATTTAGTTTGGAACAACTGAACACATTTGAACTAGAAGTGTGTCTTGTTCTGGAAGGTAATAAACGTCCACAGCTTTTACAACCACATCGACACATTTGTGCCCAACAGATGTTTTGAAGCAAGACCTTGCCAAATTGTGTCAAATTGATCTGTCTTTCATTGCCTTTGTGAGGATCCCATTATCGGGTGACTCTTCTGCAATATTTATTCAGTTCACCCCTCTCTGCCCCCTGGCTGATCCATCCATGCTCCCCTTGTACCTCCTTTAGCTATCCAATCACTCCCCAATGCTAATGAGCAGCTTAGGTGCCCGCTCTCCTGTCTCTCAGATATCATGGCTGGAGACGGGCTCATTGATTGGAGTAGATTGATCAGGCCAGAGATGATACAGCAACATTACGTGATTTATTCTGCCTCTAATACCCGGTGTCAGGGCCTCTCCCTAAGGATGCTGTTCTTCAAGCATGTTGTTCTTTCATCGTCGGGAGGATCAGAACCTCTTTACAGAATGCAACCTCAACTTTTCTTGCAGGATGTGGCTGCGACACTCTTCACTTAGCGGGGAGCCCGGGCTGTTTTGATGAATTTTTACACCGTCTCGAAATTGTCGTCATTTATATTTAATAAGTTGTTGTTCTAGGACTGTTTTTTTCTTCTTCTCCCTTTCTCTTACACCGAACAGCCGTTTGTTTGTCTTGCATTCGGTAGTTGCTATGTTAAGGCAATTTAATGAGCTGTTTCCCCACCTCTGAAAGCCAAGACGGCACAAACAAACACAATGATTCTACCTCTCAAAATAACTGGATTAGCGATAAGATCCAGCCAGAGAGACAGTTTTCAACTTTTAACTCTCTTCCCACCACCACCACCACCCTCCCCCAAAACAGAACAGAATCATTATCATCGTCACTGACTCTCTGTTGTGTGAAATCCTAGTGAGCCTCACAGGGCTGGAGTGAGTTTTCACAGACTCTACCGAGGCGTGCGTGGTGGTGAGGTACACAGCTGGCGGCAGAACATGCCCTGTTGTTGTTTGGGCTGGAGGGCAGGTGAGGCTCTGTCAGAGCAGGGGAAAGATTGGGAGTGTGATGCCCGTCTTGTTTGTAATGCTGATGGGGAGGGGAAGAGGGTCAGCGGTCCCTCCCAGGCTTCCCTCCACATCCCATCTGTCCTGCACTGACAGCCTGTGAGCCCAATAACAAGTCAGCATCTGTCCTCTAATGAGGCTTCCCGCTCTGCATCAAGACATCAAACACAAACATATAGATAATCAAGGCAGGGGGAGAGGTGTCCCATGTGAAATATAGCCGTATCAGTCCACTTAATCACAATGTCTCCAAGTACAAAGTAAGCAATTATCGCAAGATGGCTCGGAGCGCCTTGCTATTCATTTTACAACACACACAACTTGGCTTTATCAGTGTAAACTTTGTTTTGTAAACCCCCCCCAAAAAAATCTTTCATTTGTAAATCTGTTCCCCCCCTCACATTTATCATGTTTTTCCTCCTACTGTCTTCTGTCATCCATTGTTTTCAACTGGACTGTTATTCTGTGTGTCGGATGCAAACGTATCAGGTTCAGTCAGTCAATGTTCTCCCCTGGCATTACAGGCCATCGCTATTTTGGCCGGCCTCCACAGAAAACCTGACACTCCCATGAACTCTCGAAGAGGGAGAGGGATTTTTATTAAGAAGCTCTTAAAAAGAAAGTGCATGTATTATTTACAAAAAGCCATGTGTTGTAGAAATTGCGCATGAATGATTTCTGTGAAAGGAGATTCAGCCTGTGACATTTAGCTTTTGTTCCACTTGCTTATGGGAGAGAGTGCCTTTCTTTCTTCTTCTTGGGGGAAGGGTGTGGGGAGGGGAAAGGGTGAGGACACAAAAATATCATACTGTTGGGAAGTTAGTCTGCTCTACTCTGGCTGTGTCCTTCACTAACTGTAGATGCAGAGCTCTGCCATTTTGCTTGTCAATACTTGAAAACCCTGCATATTGTCAATAACCTCTGTTTTCTTTATTTGAGGATTTGTCAATAATGTTGCATTTGTTAGCCTCGGTCTATTTTTAGTTCCCTTAAAGAATAGTAGTCTTTCATCTGAACTGTGGCTGAGAGCAGCTGATTGGCAGCAATACACTACCAGGGGACTAATATACTGTGGTCCTCAACATTCTCTGTGAGAGCACTACTCGGAAGGGATGTGCACTTTCCGTGATCTCTCCCCATGTTATTCACATATCTATGGATTTTATGGACTGAAACATTGAAGACATACAGTACCGTTCAAAAGTTTGGGGTCACTTAGAAGTGTCCTTGTTTTTGAAAGAAAAGCACCTTCTCTGTCCATTAAAATCACATCAAATTGATCAGAAATACAGTGTAGACATTGTTAATGTTGTACATTTTTATTTGACCTTTATTTAAGTAGGTAAGTCAGTTAAGAACAAATTCTTATTTTCAATGACGGCCTAGGAACAGCGGGTTAACTGCCTTGTTCAGGTGCTGAACGACAGATTTTTACCTTTTCAGCTGGGGGAATCAATCTTGCAACCGTTTGGTTACTAGTCCAACGCTCTAACCACTAGGCTACCTGCCGCCTATTGTAGCTGGAAAAGGCTGATTTTACATAGGCGTACTGAGGCCCATTATCAGCAACCATCACTCCTGTGTTCCAATGGCACGTTGTGTTAGCTAATCCAAGTTTATAATTTTAAAAGGCTAATTGATCATTAGATAACCCTTTTGCAATTATGTTAGCCCAGCTGAAAATTGTTGTCCTGATTAAAGAAGCAATAAAACTGGCCTTCTTTATACTAGTAGAGTATCTGGAGCATCAGCATTTATGTGTTCGATTACAGGCACAAAATGGGCAGAAACAAAGACCTTTCTTCTGAAACCCAGTCAGTCTATTCTTGCTCTGAGAAGTGAAGGCTATTCCATGCGAGAAATTGGCAAGAAACTGAAGATCTCATACATCGCTGTGTACTACTCCCTTCACAGAACAGCACAAACTGGCTCTAACTAAAATAAAAAGAGGAGTGGGAGGCGCCGATGCACAACTGAGCGAGAGGACAAGTACATTCGAGTGTCTAGTTTGAGAAACAGACGCCTCACAAGTCCTCAACTGGCAGCTTCATTAAATAGTACAAGCAAAACACCAGTTTCAATGTCAACAGTGAAGAGGCGACTCCGGGATGCTGGCCTTCTAGGCAGAGTTGCAAAGAAAAAGCCATATCTCAGACTTGCCAATAAAATGAAAAGATTAAGATGGGCAAAAGAACACATGCAGAAAAAATTTAAAGATGCCATACCCTTTGGATGGCGCTTAATTGGAGCCAATTTCCTCCTACAACAGGACAATGATCCAACGTACAGCTCCAAACTATGCAAGAACTATTTAGGGAAGAAGCAGTCAGCTGTTATTCTGTCTATAATGGAGTGGCCAGCACAGTCACCGGTCACCGGATCTGAACCCTATTGAGCTGTTGTGGGAGCAGTTTCAGATAAGTAAGAAGTGCCCATCAAGCCAATTCAACTTGTGAGGGGTACTTCAGGAAGCATGGGGTGAAATCTCTTCAGTTTACATCAATAAATTGACGACTGGAATACCAAAGGTCTGCAAGGCTGTAATTGCTGCAAATGGAGGATTCTTTGACGAAAGCAAAGGTTGAAGGACACAGAAAAAAAATATATTAAAAATCATTATTTATGACCTTGTCAACGTCTTGACTATATTTCCTGTTCATTTTGCAACTCATTTCATGTATGTATTCATGGAAAACAAGGACATTTCTAAGTACCCCAAACTTTTGAACAGTAGTGTACATGAGTAAGACATTGTGCATTTTTAAATAAAGCAGTGTACTGCTTCTTGAATAAAAATGATCCTCGGGGCTCTGAAAATAATCAGTGAACCTTGAGCTTTCTGCTCATGTGTGCAGAGCATGTCAATTCCTCAGTCCACTGCGTTGGCTACACTCTTTCTTTTTCTCCCTTGGGCAATGGGCTCCATTCATACATACAGCAAAATGAGTATCCATATGGTCCTTCAGTAGATAGTCTAACCTTAATAATGAGAGCTCTCACTAGGCCCTGGCACTTTGGACTTTCATGTAGTATTAGACCATGGGAGCAGGATTTGTGCTGGCCAAGGCTGAACTATGCGACTGATCCGTACCGTGTCCAATCTCAGCATAAATGGGGGGGAAAGTCTGGTGTGTGGCTTTCAATGTCATACCAGTTATTTTAGCAATTTCAGGGGAATTAAAAGAAAAAAAAAGTCTCAATCTGTAATGAATTGTGAACCGGATGTAAAGCCGAAATTCCAATTCTATACTTAGCAGCAAGGTTGGCCTCAGTACATATATCAGGGCAACATGTTAATACATTCACTGCAGGGTTTTTATTTGATTTGAATCCCCAGCAGTATCTACTGTTCCTGGGGTCCACAAAAACACACAAAACATGACGTATAACAAAACACTGATACACTGCTAGACAAAGACAGTCACAGAAATATAAAATACAACGATATACAAACAATACAACAAAATCATGTGTTAGTGTGTCTGTCTGTGTGTGTCCCCTCCCGCTGTTCCATTATTACCTGGTGTAATAATATTACCTCTTTTATTTTTTTATTTTTTTTTACCCATTTTTCTCCCCAATTTCGGGATATCCAATTGATAGTTACAGTCTTGTCCCTTCTCTGCAACTCCCGTACGGACTCGGGAGAGGCAAAGGTTGAGAGCCATTCGTCCTCCGAAACATGACCCCGCCAAGCCACACTGCTTCTTGACACAATACTCGCTTAACCCGGAAGCCAGCTGTACCATTGTGTTGGAGGAAACTCCGTACAACTGGCAACAGGGTCAGGGTGCACTGCGCCCGGCCCGCCACAGGAGTCGCTAGAGCGCGATGGGACAAGGATATCCCAGCCGGCCTCATGGGTCTCCCGGTCTCGGGACAGCTGCGACACAGCCCGCGATTGAACCCGGATCTGTGGCAACGCCTCAAGCACTGCGACGCATGACGTAATCTCTCAAATAAAATAAAAACTAGCAGGCTAGCGTGAGAAAAAAATCCCCACAACGATCCGTCGGTTTAAACTAGAGATGTCCGTCGTTTTTTGTTGTTGCAATGGATGCGTCTCAATACGGCGCCTCCACCAAGGTTCCACATCTGCAGCTTCTGTGAAAGGTGGCAGAGCTAGAGCAGCGTTTGTCAGACCATGAGGCATCATGAAAATGTTTGTTTTTTTCTCACGAAACCATCTGTAGCGTGTGAACAGTTTGGCATACAAACTACACTGCTCCAAAAAATCAAGGGAACACTTAAACAACACAATGTAACTCCAAGTCAATCACACTTCTGTGAAATCAAACTGTCCACTTAGGAAGCAACACTGATTGACAATACATTTCACATGCTGTTGTGCAAATGGAATAGACAACAGGTGGAAATTATAGGCAATTAGCAAGACACCCCCAATAAAGGAGTGGTTCTGCAGTCTGTGACCACAGACCACTTCTCAGTTCCTATGCTTCCTGGCTGATGTTTTGGTAAATTTTGAATGCTGGCGGTGCTTTCACTCTAGTGGTAGCATGAGACGGAGTCTACAACCCACACAAGTGGCTCAAGTAGTGCAGCTCATCCAAGATGGCACATCAATGCGAGCTGTGGCAAGAAGGTTTGCTGTGTCTGTCAGCGTAGTGTCCAGAGCATGGAGGCGCTACCAGGAGACAGGCCAGTACATCAGGAGACGTGGAGGAGGCCATAGGAGGGCAACAACCCAGCGGCAGGACCGCTACCTCCGCCTTTGTGCAAGGAGGAGCACTGCCAGAGCCCTGCAAAATGACCTCCAGCAGGCCACAAATGTGCATGTGTCTGCTCAAACAGTCAGAAACAGACTCCATGAGGGTGGTATGAGGGCTCGACGTCCACAGGTGGGGGTTGTGCTTACAGCCCAACACCGTGCAGGACGTTTGGCATTTGCCAGAGAACACCAATATTGGCAAATTCGCCACTGGCGCCCTGTGCTCTTCACAGATGAAAGCAGGTTCACACTGAGCACATGTGACAGACGTGACAGTCTGGAGACGCCGTGGAGAACGTTCTGCTGCCTGCAACATCCTCCAGCATGACCGGTTTGATGGTGGGTCAGTCATGGTGTGGGGTGGCATTTCTTTGGGGGGCAGCACAGCCCTCCATGTGCTCGCCAGAGGTAGCCTGACTGCCATTAGGTACCGAGATGAGATCCTCAGACCCCTTGTGAGACCATATGCTGGTGCGGTTGGCCCTGGGCTCCTCCTAATGCAAGACAATGCTAGACCTCATGTGGCTGGAGTGTGTCAGCAGTTCCTGCAAGAGGAAGGCATTGATGCTATGGACTGGCTCGCCCGTTCCCCAGACCTGAATCCAATTGAGCACATCTGGGACATCATGTCTCGCTCCATCCACCAACGCCACATTGCACCACAGACTGTCCAGGAGTTGGCGGGTGCTTTAGTCCAGGTCTGGGAGGAGATCCCTCAGGACACCATCCGCCACCTCATCAGGAGCATGCCCAGGCGTTGTAGGGAGGTCATACAGGCACGTAGAGGCCACACACACTACTGAGCCTCATTTTGACTTGTTTTAAGGACATTACATCAAAGTCAGCCAGGATCAGCCTGTAGTGTGGTTTTCCACTTTAATTTTGAGTGTGACTCCAAATCCAGACCTCTATCGGTTGATAAATTTGATTTCCATTGATAATTTTTGTGTGATTTTGTTGTCAGCACTTTCAACTATGTAAAGAAAAACGTATTTAATAAGAATATTTCATTCATTCAGATCTAGGATGTGTTATTTTAGTGTTCCTTTTATTTTTTTGAGCAGTGTATTATGACCCCTCTATGGAAAGATGAGACGTTTTGCTACGAGCCCCCACAAGCGTCTTGGGACTCGGCAGATCAGCTGTACTGACAACTTCTGTCTGTAGCGTCGAAACAGTTTGGGCTCCAAACAGGTACATGTCGGTTGTTTTGCTCTAGGACAACCACAAGCCTCACAAGACTTGTCTGAAGGTTCCCCAGTACCAGTTTAAAAAGTTTATGGAAGGATATATGGAGGTGTAAAATACATGTACAATATATATATATATATATCATTTCCTGATCTTTCTTATAACTCTCAGATATAGGACAGACACTTCAGTTATTTTGACAAATCAGATCAGCTCTAAAAAAGATCGGACGTGAAAAGATCTGACGTGATTTGTCAAAAGACCAATTAGTGGGAAAATTATCAGAATTGGGCTGTATGTGTAAACACAGCTTTAGGGACATATTTTTGTTGTTATTGTTATCTTACCTTAATTTTACACTTAAATATCCCAAACTGGGATCTATGCTATTTATTACTTAATTTTTTTATTTTTTATATCAACACATCCTTCCATTTCTCTCAGTCCCCTATCCTCAAATGAGGAAAACCAACTAGAAATACAATATTGTTTTGCTTAAATGTAAATCTGACATTTCCCTGGTCGGTTTCAGGCAGTTGGATTGTCTGTTTGGTGCAGATAAACACCTTTGTTACTACTTGTTACCTCACCTGCATCCAATGAACATTTTTTAACAACTGTCAGAGAATTAATACCTCTCTATCAACAATTACATAGCCTCAGAGTCTCAAAGTTCATTTGCTTGTGTAGCAGCAAGGCTGGCTAGGGTCTGTCAGAATGTCAAACTTCCTATCTCATAGTTGCACTCTTGGGAATGAATAGATATGCCTGTGTGGAAAACATTCACCCCAAGGAACAATTCTTTCAGCAGAGATAAAATAAAATATATTTCTTCCCAAGATAAATCAAAAATATATTGAACAGCAAAACTGAAGCGCAACATTCTGGATTTATTATGTAGCACAAAACTGAAAAGTGAAGATAATTCTCCAGTTCCATGCTGAACAGAGATATGAACGCAACATTCAACAATTTTTAAGATTTTGCTGGGTTACAGTTCATATAAGGAAATCAGTAAATTTAA